>NW_027361737.1:8135000-8652500 GCF_039654945.1 Dendrobates tinctorius | reverse complement strand
TCAGGGAGTGCTTTTTACAATTAAAGGATTTTTCTGAGTGTGTGTTTATTTTTTTGACTACAGAGTTGGTATTGGGGGTGAATGGACACATCTCCATTACTAACCCCTGGGCTAAGTGTCAGGGGACATTACACAGCTGATATCAACCCCAAAATCATTACCCCACATGCCAACGCACCATGGCAAGTGGGAAGATTCGAGGCTAAGCACCAGAATTGGCTCATCCAAAGGATACAACATTTCTGGGTTGGCTGAGTGCTGGTGTTATTAGTCTGGGAGAGGGTCAATATCCATGGCCCCTTCTCAACCTATTAAGATTAGCCCACAGCTGTCTGTTTAGCCTTTACTGGTTATTAAAAATAGGGTGGATCCAATGTCATTATTTTTGTGTCCCCCATTTTAATAACCACTAAAGGCTACACAGACAGCTGTGAGCTGTTATTAATAGAAAGGGCACTGTCATGAATATTGACCCCTTCCCAGAATAATACTAGCTCCCAGCCGTCTACTTTCTCTCAGCTGTTTAGTAAAAATAAGGGGGACCCCAAGCCATTTTTTTAAATTTATTTATTCAATAAATACAATTACAGAAAACCACACATGCAAAGCAGAGACTAAAGATCATACTGACATATTTCTTTCTTTCTATCTATGTTCCTGATCACTATCTATCTCTATCTTTGAACATCTTTTTTACATAATACTCTTTAATTTCTATGCAGCATTGCATTCCATACATGTGACACTTAAAGCACACAGAGACATAGATGTCAGATACATCCACATGGCATACTGACACAGACCACGGATCTCACCAGAACCATTTTTTCCAGTACCAGAAACACCAGAACATGTGAAAGGGACCTAAGGATGATTCAAAACTGTCCATACATGATAAACAGAAGGGCAATTGCTGTCATCCCAAATAGTGATCCATAAGACCCACAGCTAATTAGTTTTTAAACTTTAAATCACCCTGCTTTTCCTTTCTCCTTTTAAACAATCAATACAATGATTAACAACATGTGCTGTTATTACTGCACTGCAGATAACTCAACTCACCATGCAAATTTGGTACATATTGTTAGGATTTGCCACCAATGTCTTTTTCTTATGGCCCTGCGTTGATCTCTAAACTAGAGGAGAAACAGAAGCAAAAACTCCAATTCTTAGCTCTTATCTCTGTGATCACATACAGTTATTGAATATAACAGTCATCCATTCTGTTGCATTATTATTATTATTATTATTATTGTTATTTTTAGAGCACCATTGATTCAATAGTGTTGTACATGTAAAAAGGCTTTAGATAAAAATACAAGTATAAATTACAGCGAACAATATAACATTGACCAAGTGGCACAGAGGAGAGTACCCTGCCCTTGTGGGCTTACAGACTACATGGTAATAAGGAAGAAGATAGTAGGTTGGGGTTTTCAGCAGCTCCAGTAGTGGTGGTGAAGTGATAACAGCAACATTGAAAGATGTAAGCTTTCTTCAAGAAAGATGAGTTTCCAGCTTTCGTCTGAAGGTTGTGAATGTAGGTGACAATCGGATGTGTTTAGGAATGGGATTTCAGAGGATGGGTGATACTCTGGAGAAGTATTGAGGGCAATTAGGTAAGGAATGTACGAGGGTGGAGAACGATGTATTTGGAGAACCAGGGTTTACATGTGTGAAGACATGTAGGAGACTAATTTGGAGATATATGGAAAAGACAGATTATGGACAACCTTGTAGGCCACAGTAAGTAGTTTAACCCCTTTTTGACATATGGTGTACTATCCCATCCAGGTGACCCAGGCCCGTATGACCATGGACGGGATAGTACACTGGGGGGAGCGCAGCTGATCGCGGGCAGGTGTCAGCTGATTATTGCAGCTGACACCTGGCACTATTTGCCAGGAGCGGTCACGGACTGCTCCTGGAACTTTAATCCCAGGCACACTGTGATCCAACATGATCCCAGCGTTCCGGTGTCATAGGGAAGCATTGCGCAGGGAGGGAGCTCCCTGCGTGCTTCCCTGAGACCCTAAGAAAAACGTGATGTGATTGTGTTGTTCTGAGGGCCTCTTTCCTGCAGGACTCTGGATCCAAGATGGCCATGAGGTCAATCCGGGTCCTGCAGGGAGGTGGCTTCTCAGTGCCTGCTGAGAGCAGGCACTGAGAAGCCTCCTACACTGCCTGTAAGACCGCTGATCTGACACAGTGCTCTGCAAAGTGTCTGATCAGCGATCTGAAAAAATAAAGTGATGTCCTACCTTGGGACAAAGTAAAAAAGTGAAAAAAACATGTGTAAGGATATTAAAAAAAAATTCCTAAATAAGGAAAAAAAAAATATTCCCCAATAAATATATTTCTTTATGTAAAAAAACAATAAACATGCACATATTTAGTATTGCCGCATCGGTAACGACCCGCCCCATAACACTGTCCCACTAATTAACCCCTTTAGTGAACCACTTAAAAAAAGGCAAAGAAACAATGCTTTATTATCATACTGCCGAACAAAAAGTGGAATAACACGCGATCAAAAAGACAGATATAAATAAACATGGTACTGCTGAAAACGTCATCTTAGCCTGCCCAAAATGAGCCACCATACAGCATCATCAGCAAAAAAATAAAAAAAGTTATAGCTCACAGAATAAAGCGATGCAAAAATAATAATTTTTTATGTAAAATTATTTTTATTGTACTATAAGGCCAAAACATAAAAAAAGATATAAATGAGGTTTCGCTGTAATCATACTAACTCAAAGAAAAAAATCTCATGTACCCGAAAATGGTAGCAATAAAAACGCCAACCCGTCCCACAAAAAAATAAGACCTCACATGACTCTGTGGGCCAAAATATAGAAAAATTACAGCTCTCAAAATGTGGTGATGCAAAAACTAATTTTTACAATAAAAAGCGTCTTTTAGCGTGTGACAGCTGCCAAACATAAAAACCTGCCATAAATAATAAATCAAATCCCCCTTTATCATCCCCTTCTTTAGGGAAAAATAATAAAATAAAAAATGTATTTACTTCCATTTTCCCATTAGGGTTAGGGCTAGGGTTAGTGTTATGGTTGGGATTAGGGTTAGGGTTGTGATTAGGGTTAAAGGTGTGCTAGGGTTAGGTTTGTGGTTAGGGTAATGGTTAGGGTTGTGATAAGGGTTAGGGATGTGTTGGGGTTAGGGTTGGAGTTAGAATTGGGGTGTTTCCACTGTTTAGGCACATCAGGGGCTCTCCAAATGAGACATGGCGTCTGATCTCAATTCCAGCCATTTCTGCGTTGAAAAAGTCAAATGGTGCTCCTTCCCTTCTGAGATCTGCCATGTGCCAAAAAAGTGGTTTACCCCCACATATGGGGTATCAGCACACTCAGCACAAATTGCACAATAACTCTTATGGTCCAATTTCTTCTGTTACCCTGGTGAAAATAAAAAATTGGGGGTGAAAAATCATTTTTGTGGAAAAAAAATGATTTTTTATTTTTATGGCTCTACATTATAAACTTGGTGGTTCTCACCACATATCTAGATAAGTTCCTTGGTGGGTCTAGTTTCCACAATGGGGTCACTTGTGGGGGTTTCCTGTTATGAATGGGTCACCGAGGAGGAAATAAAAAACAACACATGCTAAGTCTCAGAAAACCAAAGAGGTTGGTAACTATGCAGACTGCAGACCCCTGATCCTAACCACGCAACTAGTAGCAGTCGTGGAGCGTTCCTACAGTGGTCCTTACGCCTCATCACAACCGGAGAGCTAAATAAGCCTAAAGCAGGAAAAGAGGAAAACTAACTGCCCCAGAGCAGACCCCAAAGGAAAGACAGCCCCCCCACATGTATTGATGGTGAAACAAGATGAAAACACAAACAAAGGCAGGAGAATAGGCTGAGCAAACGATGGTGCCAAACTAACTAGAAAGGACAGGAAAGGAAAGAAACTGTCTGCAATCTGCCAAAAACCCTCCCAAAAATAATGTCCAACACACCTGATAGCAAAATTAACCCTGAAGTCACTACACTTCTCCCACTATATCGGCACTCTGAAATATTCTGAGACAGAGCAAAAAGAGGCCAATCTAATAAGGGACAAAAAAAGGCAAATTGGCAAATACAGATCAATAAGAGTGGAAATTCAGCACAGCCCAGCCAGGCTGGCTGACCACACAAAAAACTGAATTGACCAACAAGAGCAAGTGTGAACATTAGCAAAAACAAACTTAACTTGAGAAGACTGGAACAGAGCTGAGCCCAAGAACTGAGAAGCAGACTGAATCACCAGCACCAGGATAGGGCGTCGGCTGTCTTATATCCAGTCTGATACTCCAGAGATCCAATCGTTATCTTCCTCACCAGGTGGCAGATCTCTACCAATTAAACCAACCTCACTACCTCCTGTCACCACCAGAGGGAGAACGGAAGGAGAACTCTCAAATGGTGGAGCAGAAAATGAGTTTCCACTGTTTAGGCACATCAGGGGCTCTCCAAAGGCGACATAGCATCCGATCTCAATTCCAGCCAATTTTGCATTGAAAAAGTGAAATGGCGCTTCTTCCCTTCTGTGCTCTGCCATGCGCCCAAACAGTGGTTTACACCAACATATGGGGTATCAGCGTACTCAGGACAAATTGCACAATAGCTTTTGGGTCCAATTTCTCCTGTTACCCTTGGGAAAATAAAAAAAATTGTGAAAAAAGTTAAATGTTCATTTTTTTAACATTTCAAAAATTCCTGTGAAGCACTGGAAGGGTTAATAAACTTCTTGAATGTGGTTTTGAGCACCTTGAGGGGTGCAGTTTTTATAATGGTTTCTTTTTTGGGTATTTTCTATCATATAGACCCCTCAAAGTGACTTCAAATGTGATGTGGTCCCTAAAAATTGATGCTGCAAAAATGAGAAATCGCTGGTCAACTTTTAACTCTTATAACTTCCTAACAAAAAAAAAAATGTATTTCCAAAATTGTGCTGATGTAAAGTAAACATGTGGGAAATGTTACTTATTAAGTATTTTGTGAGACCTATCTCCAAAACTATTACCTCATAAAGGGACAGTGGTCAGAATTGCAAAAATTGACTTGGTCATTAATGTGGAAACCTTGAGGATAAAGGGGTTAAACTGCATAATCTGGGAAATTGTGAGGCAATGCAAATAATTACAGAATAGAGAGAGGGAAAGATCAATGGTCCCTTACCAGCCTGAGAATATCAGCCCTCAGCTGTCAGCTTTAGTCAGGTTGTTTGTCAAAAATAGGGGGACCCCATGCCTTTTTTATTATTTACTTAAAAAATTAAAAAAGCAGTATGGCGACCCCTCTATTCTTGAGAACCAACCTTGCTGAAGCTGACATCTGAGGGCTGCATCCCCCAGCTGTAAGTTTCATCTGGTTGGTTCACAAACAGAGGGGGACCACATATCGGGTTTTCATTCATTCTTCTCTCCTGCTCGCTGTTGCTGGCAGAGCAGGAGAGAAGAATGATTGCTGCATTCAGCACCAGCCACAGGGGAACAGTGCTTACTGTAGTGCTTCTTCCCCGGCGGCCATCTGTGAGCATGGAGGACAGTGTGAACTGTTCTCCATGTGCACGTGTTCATCACTTTTGCGGACTGTGCACTCCCACAGATAGTGAAATGTCTCCGTGTTTTTCACATGGACCATGTGTCCATGAAAACACACTGACATGTGCAGAGACACATTCATTTTAATGTGTCTGCATGTGTCAGTGTCTCTGGTTCATGAGGAAACTGTCACTACACGTACCGGAGCCACTGACGTGTGAAATCGGCCTTAGACATATAGTTATGTCTAAGGTGGCCTCCCCTTGTTTGCTGCGGGCTCCAGCAATGAACCCACAACTTTTTCGACACGTCAGCTGTTTTCATTCATGCATTCAAAATAAAACAATTAAAAAGAAAAAAATACACATAGATGGCATCGCCGTGTGCAAAATCGTCCGAACGATTAATATATAAAAGGAATTAATCCGATTGGTAAACGGCGTAACAGGAAAAAAAAAGTAAAAATGCCAGAAATACGTCTTTTTGGTCACCGCAACATTGCATTAAAATGCAAAAACGGGTGATCAAAACATTGTATCTACCCCAAATTTGTATCAATAAAAACATCAGCTCAGTAAGCAAAAAATAAGCCCTCACCCAGCCCCATATCTCAAAAATGTAGACACTACAGCTCTCGGAAAATTATGATTTTTTTTTCAGTTTCTTTGGATTTTTTTCCCCACCTAAACATAAAGGAATCCATACATGTTTGATATCTACAAATTCATAATAACCTGGAGAATCATAGTTGCAGATCATTTTTAAAATTTACAAATTTACTGAACATGATAAAAAATAAAATGAAAAACAATTGTGGAATTGCATTTTTTTTCTACAATTTCACCACACTTTGAATTATTTTTTTCCCGTTTTACAGTACACCATTGTACACCATATGGCAAAATCAATGATGTCATTCAGAACTAAAACTTGTCCCGCAAAAAACAAGCCCTCTCATGTCCATATTCACAGAACAAAAAAAAAGGTTATGACTCTGGGAAGAAGGGGTACAAAAAATGGAAACTCAAAAACGGAAAAACCCAAGATGGAGAAGGGGTTAAGTTTATATTTTTGCATATATAGACTGTATAAATTCAAACTGATCCTTTCTACCTCTACTGGGCACCTATGACTCCAGCACCAATATTGTATAGCACGGATGCACTCTGTAAAATACAAAAAAAATCTACTCTAACCTGATTATGTCTATATGTACAGTAATAATTTTATTGGTGAAACAATGTAATAATGACATGATACATTTACATGTGCATTTATGCAGATTTAGCATAATTGTTGAAGATAATATGTGCTTACTGATTTAATCACAGAAGCAATTAGAATCATTTACTATCAATAATAATGTCTTATAACCAAAATATCTGAGCAGCCAATTTCAGCATCAACACTGGATTTATTCAGCACAGAGACCGTGCTCTACTTAGATAAATTGCTCAATTTGAATGGCTTGCATTGTAAAACATTACAAAGAGAAATCTTTCACACGCGCCAGATCTGTAACTGCTCAGCTACTTTCCAATCAAAGCGCAAAACTTAGAATGAAGAATATTCAAAGATTTCAATCATGCTCCTGGTAATAGAAGCATCCTGTGCAACGAGATGAAGACTCCTCATTCCACATTGATTGACATTAGGAACCAAGGGATATTAGCATTTGATGTCAATATTTCTTATGCAAAAGCTCTCTTTTAAGGAAGGAGGATTAAAATAAAGAATCGTCCTCCTACAGAGAAATTGACATTTAGCAGTATGAGATATTCAGCTTCTGAGGCTGAGAATACATAGCATGGCCTCTTTCTGTCCTATGACACAGAATACTTTATATTAATCTGCTCTGATGATGCCGCCTGACTAATCGGAAGTGTTTTCTAATCTTTTCAACAAATATCTGTTTCAATATACTTTACTTGCTCGAAGTCTTGACAGCATAAGCTTTTTCAGAAACTGTACTCATAAAGCTACTCATTATATTGCAATTATTCTCCTTTAATTAAAGAAAAAACATGTTTATGCCAGAATTTATATGAATTCCTTGTACTGTAGTATACAGTCATGGCCAAAAGTTTTGAGAATGACACAAATATTATATTTTCACATGATCTGCTGGCCTCTGGTTTTTATGTGTGTTTGTCAGATGTTTTTATCACATACAGAAATATAATTGCAATCATATTATGAGTAGCAAAAGGTTATATTGACAGTTAGAATGAGTTAATGCAGCAAGTCAATATTTGCAGTGTTGACCCTTCTTCTTCAGGACCTCAGCAATTCTCCCTGGCATGCTCTCAATCAACTTCTGGATCAAATCCTGACTGATAGCAGTCCATTCTTGCAAAATCAATGCTTTTATTTTGTCTGAATTTGAAGGTTTTTGTTTGTCCACCCGTCTCTTGATGATTGACCACAAGTTCTCAATGGGATTAAGATCTGGGGAGTTTCCAAGCCATGGTCCCAAAATCTCTATGTTTTGTTCCCTGAGCCATTTAGTTATCACCTTTGCTTTATGGCAAGGTGCTCCAACATGTTGAAAAAGGCATTGTTGATTGCCAAACTGCTCTTGGACGGTTGGGAGAAGTTGCTCTTGGAGGACATTCTGGTACCATTTTTAATTCATGGCTGTGTTTTTAGGCAAGACTAAGAGAGAGCCCATTCCCTTGGCTGAGAAGCCACCCCACACATGAATGGTTTCTGGATGCTTGACAGTTGGCATGAGACAAGACTGGTGGTAGCGCTCACCTGGTCTTCTCCGAATAAGCAGTTTTCCAGAGGTCCCAAACAATCGAAAAGGGGATTCATCAGAGAAAATGACTTTACCCCAGTCCTCAGCAGTCCACTCCCTGTACCTCTTGCAAAATATCAGTCTGTCCATGATGTTTTTCCTGGAGAGAAGTGGCTTCTTTGCTGCCCTCCTTGAGACCAGGCCTTGCTCCAAGAGTCTCCGCCTCACAGTGCGTGCAGATGCACTCACACCTGTCTGCTGCCATTCCTGAGCAAGCTCTGCACTGCTGGTAGCCCGATCCCACAGCTGAAACACTTTTAAGAGACGGTCCTGGTGCTTGCTGGTCTTTCTTGGGCGCCCTGGAGCCTTTTTGGCAACAAGGGAACCTCTCTCCTTGAAGTTCTTGATGATGCGATAGATTGTTGACTGAGGTGCAATCTTTCTAGCTGCAATACTCTTCCCTGTTAGGCCATTTTTGTGCAGTGCAATGATGACTGCACGTGTTTCTTTAGAGATAACCATGGTTAACAGAAGAGAAACAATGATGCCAAGCACCAGCCTCCTTTAAAGTGTCCAGTGGTGTCATTCTTACTTAATCATGACAGATTGATCTCCAGCCCTGTCCTCATCAACACCCACACCTGTGTTAATGGAGCAATCACTGAAACGATGTTAGCTGGTCCTTTTAAGGCAGGGCTGCAATGATGTTGAAATGTGTTTTGGGGGATAAAGTTCATTTTCTAGGCAAATATTGACTTTGCAAGTAATTGCTGTTAAGCTGATCACTCTTTATAACATTCTGGAGTATATGCAAATTGCCATTAGAAAAAATAGAATCATAGAATCATAGAATTGTAGAGTTGGAAGGGACCTCCTGGGCCATCTGGTCCAACCCCCTGCTCAAAGCAGGATTCGCTAAATCATCCCAGTCAGATGTCTGTCCAGCCTCTGTTTGAAGACTTCCATTGAAGGAGAACTCACCACTTCTCGTGGCAGCCTGTTCCACTCATTGATCACTCTAACTGTCAAAAAGTTTTTTCTAATATCTAATCTGTGTCTCCTCCCATTCAGTTTCATCCCATTGCTTCTAGTCTTTCCTTGTGCAAATGAGAATAAAGTTGATCCTTCTACAATGTGACAGCCCTTTAGATATTTGTAGACAGCTATTAAGTCTCCTCTCAGTCTTCTCTTTTGCAAACTAAACATTCCCAAATCCTGCAACCTTTCCTCATAAGACAGGGTTTGCAGACCGGTCACCATTCTGGTCGCTCTTTTCTGAACTTGCTCCAGTTTGTTGATGTCTTTTTTAAAATGTGGTGCCCAAAATTGGACACAATATTCCAGATGAGGTCTGACCAAAGAGGAGTAGAGGGAAATAATGACTTCACGTGATCTAGACTGTATGCTTCTGTTAATACATCCTAGAATTGCATTTGCCTTTTTTGCTGCTGCATCACACTGTTGACTCATATTCAGTCTGTGATCTATTAGTATACCCAAGTCTTTTTCACATGTGCTGTCACTTAGCCCTATTCCTCCCATTCTATATATGCTTTTTCCATTTTTATTGCCCAGATGTAGTACTTTGCATTTCTCCCTGTTAAAAACCATTCTGTTAGTTGCTGCCCACTTCTCCAGTTTATTTAAATCTTTTTGAATCCTCTCTCTCTCTTCTCTAGTATTAGCTATCCCTCCTAGCTTTGTGTCATCAGCAAATTTAATCAGTTTACCCTCAATTCCTTCATCTAAATCATTGATAAAGATGTTGAACAATACAGGGCCCAGGACAGAGCCCTGTGGTACCCCACTTGAGACATTCTTCCAACTGGATGTGCAGCCATTTACGACCACTCTTTGGGTCCGATCACTAAGCCAGTTATGAATCCACCTAACAGTTGCCTTGTCCATTCCATACTTAATCATTTTTTCAATAAGGATTGTATGAGAGACTTTGTCAAATGCTTTGCTGAAGTCAAGATATACTATATCTACAGCATTTCCTTGATCCACCCAATCAGTGATACCGTCATAGAAGGAAATTAAGTTAGTCTGACATGACTTATTAGTTACAAACCCATGCTGACTCTGTTTAATCACTTCATTCTTATCCAGGTATTGACATACATGTTGTTTAATAATTTGTTCAAAGATCTTTCCTGGTATAGAAGTCAGACTCACCGGCCTATAGTTACCTGGGTCCACCTTCTTCCCCTTTTTGAAGATAGGAACAACATTTGCTCTTCTCCAGTCTTCTGGCACTTCTCCTGTTCTCCAAGAATTTTCAAAGATTATAGAGAGGGGTTCAAAAATTTCTTCTGCTATCTCCTTCAGTACTCTGGGGTGTAATTCATCTGGACCTGGAGACTTGAATTCATTTAGGCTAGCTAAGTGTTTCCTCACTATCTTTCTGTTTATAGATATCCTGGATTCTTCTATTCCCTTAATAGGACAGTGAATAACAGTTGATGTTACATTTCCTTTCTGAGAGAAAACAGATGCAAAATAGGAATTTAAAAGTTCAGCCTTCTCAACATCCTGTCTTACCATTTCATCATTTTCATCCTGTAAAAATCCTATAGCATCTTTGACTTTTCTTTTACTTTTGACATATCCCCAAAATCCTTTATTATTGCTTTTGACATCTCTTGCAAGCCTCAATTCATTTTCAGCTTTAGCTAATCTGATTTGTGCCCTGCAGGTTCTGCAGACAGCATTATATTCTTCTTTAGATATGCCTCCCTCTTTCCATTTTATAAACATTTTTTTCTTCCTTTTTAGCATGTGCTTAAGTTCTGTGTTCATCCATCCTGGTTTCCTTAACTGCTTCCTATTCTTCCCTCTTTTCGGAATTGTTAACAACTGTGCTTTGAGAATTTCATTTTTCAAGATTTCCCATCCTTCCTGGACATTTTTGTCTTTAAGGATATCCAGCCATTGGATCCCTCCAATTCTCTTTCTGAATCCCTTAAAATCTGCCTTTCTGAAATCTAACCTTGACGTCTGAGTCTTCACAGGTCTTCCGCCTCTAGTTATCCAAAATTCTAAAATAGCATGGTCGCTACCTCCTAGGGTCCCAGCCACTTTTACCTCCTCAACCATTTCCTCCCTGTTTATAAGGATTAGATCCAAGGTAGCAGTTCCCCTTGTTTTCTCCCTTACCTTTTGGAAGATAAAGTTGTCAGCAAGAGAGGATAAGAATTTCCTTGACCTGTTAGTTTTGCCTGAGAGAGATTCCCAACAAATGTCTGGATAGTTGAAATCTCCCATGACAACTATGTCATATTTTTTGGAGAACTTGGCCATTTGATGCATAAAGAGTTCATCCATATCTTCAGCTTGCACAGGCGGCCTGTAGTAAATGCCTACAATGGTGTCCTTTCCATTGTTCTGTCCTTGTATTCTTACCCAAACAGTTTCCACAGAACTCCCAGTCTCTGAAGCTTCAATCTCTGTGCAGATATACGCGTTTCTAACATACAATGCGACACCCCCTCCTCGTTTATCAAGTCTGTTTCTTGCAAATAAGTTGTATCCTTCTAGTCTTGTATTCCAATCATGTGTATTGTCCCACCAAGTTTCAGTGATTCCAATGACATCATATTTCTTTTCCTGTGTTAGTAGTTCCAATTCTCCTTGTTTGTTGCCCATGCTTTGTGCATTAGTATAGAAACATTTTAGTTTGTGATTGGTTTCTCTTTCTCCAATATTTTTATTAATTAGATTCTTTCGTCTTTGTTCTTCCTTTCCACTTCTAATAGCAGAGTTCTCAATAGCATTTGTCAGGTGTATGGCTTTTTCTGGTCTTTTGCTTCCCTTCCCATGTTGTTCTAGTTTAAAGCTCTCCTTACAAGTGTAGCAAGGCGACTTCCAAATACATGCTTTCCAGTCTTCGTAAGGTGCACCCCATCTCTAGCAAGTAGTCCATCGTATAAGTAGTTCACTCCGTGATCCAGAAATCCAAATCGTTGCTGACGGCACCATCGACGTAGCCAGTTGTTCACCTGCAGAATCTTATTCCACCTCCTTGTTCCATGGCCATCCACTGGGAGGATGGAAGAGAAGACCACCTGCGCTCCCAGTTCTTTCACTTTCTTGCCTAAGTCTTCAAAGTCTCTGCAGATGGTTTCCAGGTCGTTTCTTGCAGTGTCATTTGTCCCCACATGTAGTAGCAGGAATGGGTAGTCATCTGTAGGTCTGAAGAGTCCTGATATCCTGTCAGACACATCTTTAATTTTTGCACCTGGAAGACAACACATTTCTCTTGAAGCTATATCCGGTCTGCAGATAGCGGCCTCTGTTCCTCTCAACAGGGAATCCCCCATGACCACCACTCTCCGTTTCTTCTTCACAACATTTTTCTTTCTCCATCCAGGAGGACTCTGAAGGCGTACAAGGTTGCTGCTTGTTGGCAAAGTCTTATCCTGATGTATTTCTTCATTGTTTTCCTGCGTGAGAGCCTGGTACTGGTTTCTGAGCAGTATGGGTGCTGACTGCCTCCTGATCCTCCTGCTTCTCTGGGTCACATGTCTCCATTCCTCTGTTTCTTCAGGTGCACTTCGAATTTCTTCTCTTTCTGTAACATGAAGAGATAATTCTGCTCTGTCCAAGAACTCTTCACCTTCCTTAATGATCTTCAACGTAGCTAACCTCTCTTCGAGATTTTGCAACTTTTCCTCCAACAGGGACACAAGCTTGCATTTGTGGCATGTGAAGTTTGGCTTTTCCACTGGTAAGTCTGTGAACATGTAGCAAGAAATGCAGCTCACCAAATGGCTCCTGGCCTCTTCCATCTTGAGATTTCTTAAAAACGATGAAGGATGAGCCCAAATTCGCGCGCCTATCGGCGCGCGGTTTTTCCGATTTCCTCTTTTCAGCTGCAACGGCCAAAACCCAGTGATCGTTGAGCTCGCGGAGACTCTTCACTTATCCCAGAAGGCACTGGGAATATGCAAATGATCTCCTCAAGGCTCTTCCCCTGGTTTTATGAATGAAGCAGTAGACTTTGTAAAAATTAATATTTGTGTCATTCTCAAAACTTTTGGCCATGACTGTAATATCTATATTCAAGAGTTTTAGAAAATGGCTCAAGTGTTAAACCACTTTAGAAACTGTAGATGTTTTCTCTAAACTTCAACAAACAGTGATCTTATGGTGGTTGTCGAATAGGACCAGAAGTGGTGCAAAGGTTGAAAAAAAAAATCACCTTTAGGACCGGTGTTGCTCCTTCATTCTATTGCCAGTGTCCACCACAAGCTCTTGGCTCCCACTACCTCTGGAAAACATCACATGACTGCTGCAGCCAATCAGAAATTGCTGAATGGTTGTTGCTTTCACATTCCAGTCAACACAATACCAGTCAAAAGACTGGATATATCTGTTCACGCAGTGTTTTTTTGGTCTTAGTGAAATGTGCACATTGCAGATAAGAACACACATGGAAACACAGGGGGAAAAAACACACGTGAGGTAACCCAGAATGTGTTAAACCTTAGAATCTTCAAAATACCTACCTTTTAGCATGACAAGTTTACATCTCACTGGCATCATTTCAAGCAGCTTCATCAGTTAGTCATCCAAAATGGTTTTCCAACAGTCTTGCAGGAGTCCCTAAAGGTGATTAGCACTTGTTTGCTGCTATGCCTTTATTCTGTAGTCAACTTATTCCAAACCATCTCAATGGGGTTGAGGTTGGGTCATTGTGAAGACCATGCAATCTGATGCACCACTCAATACCTCTCCTTATTGGTCAAATTTCCTTCAAATAGCCTGGCTGTGTGCTTTGAGTCACTGTTCTATTATAAAATAAATTATTGTACCACTAAGTGCAAACCAGATGGGATGGCATATTGTTGCAAAATGCTGTTTTAGCCATGTTGGAAAAATGTCCCGTGAATTCAGAGTAAACCATCAACAGTTTCACCCACAAAGTACCTCACATCATCACACCTCCTTCTTTATGATTCATGGTTAGCAACACACATGTAGCAACACTCCACTCTCCTTATTTCAACCTCACAAAGACATGGTGATTGGTATGAAAAATCTCCAAGTTTTACTAATCAGATCAGAGTACAGATTTCTAATAAACTAGTGCCAAGGTTCTTTGTTTCTTGGCCCAACAAGTCTCTTCTTTAGGCCGGGGTCACACTAACCAACCCAAAATACGGTCCGTAGTTTACATGCGTATTATGGATGAACGACCCCTAAATAGTGCTCCGTATATCATCCGTAAGCAAGGTGTTGTTGCGTATTTTACGCATGTCTGCATCCGTATGTAATCCGTATGGCATCCGTATGCAATCCGTATGGTGAGATTTTCTCGCAGCCTTGCAAAATGGACATTTAACGGTTTTGAGGCCTGCTAACTATTTAAATCATTAGCCTGCACCCTATTTATTGCCTCAGGAACAGGTGGCTGGCTTCATTCTGTCCATTTGTGACCTTGCCTTCACTAGGTGTGTTGCTGTTGTATGTGCAACATGGCAAACAGTCTGAGTTTCAACACAACTGAGCAGGTTCTCTTCAACTGGCTTTTGTCACGCCGCTTTGGCCAACCATACCCAGTAATAGTGGATCCGCGGAGGAGACGCATGTGGGTCCATCCACTTTTGAGGCAACGACTCACAAGAGGTCATTTTCACCGCCTCTATTCTTCTATGCGGGAGCATCCTGTAAAATTCTACCAATACTGTCGCATGAGCCTTGCAACACTTGATCTACTCTTGGAGAGAGTGCGCCCTGGGATAACCTTTCAGGACACAAGGATGCGCAAAGCTATATCTGCAGAGGAGCAACTTCTACTCACAATACGGTATGTACTACACAACCACAATCTCTATGTTCATAATGTGTTGGCCAAAGTATGTATTTTTGGCTTATTGGACTAAGTTTAATGCCCTCATCTTAGTCCACATATGTTTCAACTTACAGACCAGAATGTTATGTGTAATATGTACTGAATCTCACTTAGTAATTGTGCAACCAAATATGTGTGTGTTAGTCGCTCTGAATTCCTAACAAGTTTGGTATGTATGTACCTGCTTTTTTTATAATTTGTGCATTCTAAAATCTTCCTTTTCTGTTGTTCTTCAGCTTCCTGTCCACTGGCCTGTCTTATGCCGCCCTCCACCATGAGTTTCTCATTGGAAGATCTACCATTTCTGGCATAGTCAGGTCAACATGTATTGAAATCTGGACAAGACTACATCAAGTCGTCATGCCCGAGCCCAGGATGGAAGACTGGTTGAGGATATCAAGGGATTTAAAGGAGGAATGCCAGTTTCCAAATTGTATTGGGGCCCTTGATGGCAAACATATCCTGGTGCGTAAGCCGCCGAACTCTGGCTCACAATTCTTCAATTATAAACAATACTTTTCTGTTGTATTGTTGGCTCTGGTCGACCCTCAGAACAAGTTTATAATTGTTGACATTGGGGCCTATGGAAGGACGGGAGACTCTCGAGTCTTCAATACTTCCATTATGGCTCGGCGGTTACGCACCAACCAGTTGCATCTACCACCACCACGCCAGCTACCAGGCTCCACTCAAGAATCAGTCCCTTATGTCCTTGTGGAAGATGAGGCATTTCAGTTAACACACAATGTCATGAGGCCATATCCCCTGTGCAACCTTGACGACAGGCGCAGAATTTTTAACTTGCGCCTATCACGTGCTTGGCGACTGGTGGAGTGTTCCTTTGGCATTCTTTGTGCCAAATGGCGGGTACTCCAGTCTGCCATTCAGCTGAGTGAGCAAAATGTTAATGAAGTAGTTAAAGCCTGTGTGGTTCTTCATAACTTCACCAGGATACATGATTGTTCCTCCTCTGCTGCTGTTGTGCATAGGCTGGACAATGTGCGTAGGCTGAGACCACCTATCAATCCTCAACGCAGACCGCTCTCTGGGCTCAAAGTGCGTGATATTTTCACTAATTACTTTATGTCACCTGAGGGTTAAACTTCTTGGCAAGAGCATGCTGTATCTATGTTATAATTTTTGGTTTTATGTGTGTCTAAATATATATATTTCTCCCCCTTCTGATTCTATGACTGTTTAATTGCATTGGTAAGCGTATGTTAGTATGCTGACATGGTTTTTGAGAATTGAGACAGAGATGTAAACTGTAGTAGACAAATTTTTACTTTTGCCTTTTTTTTTTTTTTTAAAGGTAAACATATTATTGCCATATGATAACTGGGGCAATGGGCCAAATTGGCCTTTTTGCAGATGTGAACATTTTAGAAAAATACAATTTTCACACATATCCAAACAAAACAGAATGTAAGAACAAAATTGCTACATTAGACATTTTGAATCCAAAGGAAAAAAGAGGTGGTCTCCAACAACAAAATTATATAAAAAAGATAAAACTCACATTTATTAGGAAGGTTTGCAAATCATATTAATAAGCCACCATGACAGGCAAGGCTACCTTATGCGTTTCTGACAATATTTCACCAAGCTATACTGGGAAAGTCAAAGGATCAAAATAGACTACTCACTTGATAATACATAGAGAGAGCGTGATGTTCTTGAGGCTGTTCGCCTTGATTTAGGAATATATTTAGCTGCCAAAAAAGTGACTAATTGAATAAGGGCAGCACGCCTTTTCTAGGCATTATCAAGTGAGTAGTCTATTTTGATCATTTGACTTTCTCAGTATAGCTTGGTGAAATCTTGTCTTTTTTACATACATGCAATATGTGTCAGAAACGCGTAAGGTACGTGCGGCTACCGCACGTGTGCCGCTGAGATCCTGTGCTGTTAACAGGCTCAGCAGTGCTATTTTGTATTGTTTTTCCTGGCAGCTCTGTGTTCCTTAACAGAGCTTGCCTTTCAGCACCTGGGTGAGTTAGAACTCTGGGCATATTAGTGCTCTGCCTCTCTCAGCAGTGGGTTTACCATCCTCCGCACGGTGGACCCCGAGTGGAGAAGGCAATTTATTTATTTATTTTTTTAGTGCCTTCCGCCACTCCTAACATAATACTAGCGCCAGGGTCTCGCTGGAGATGGCTGATCAGCAGCAACTGTTGCAGTGCTTGTGACAGCTCGAGACTCGCTTGGCTACCCTTGAGAGAGCTCTCGCAGCTTCGCAGGCCACAGATGCTACTGTCCAAGCACTCACGGACGCGGTTGGGCGTATGTCCATGTCCGCCCTTGCACCGACAGTTACCAGCCTCCCATTACCCGAAAAATATTCTGGGGATGGCGCCTCCTGTAGAGGTTTTATCAGCCAGTGCGCGATTCACCTGGAGTTGCTGGCTGCGCAGTTCCCTACAGAGTGGGCCAAGGTGGCCTTTATTATATCCCTGCTGTCGGGCAAGGCGCTGGAATGGGCTACGCCATTATAGGAGCGTGGTGACCCGGATATCCGGACCACAGCTAATCTGCTAACTGCTATCAGGCAGGTGTTTCTTGGTCCACAGGTTATACACGACACCTCTCTCCAACTGCTCGCCTTGTCCCAAGGATCACTCTCGGTCAGTCAATACGCCGTCCGTTTTCGGACACTGGCGTCCGAGTTGGAGTGGTCCGACAAGGCTCTAATTCCTGTGTTCTGGAAGGGATTAGTGGGGCATGTAAAGGATGCTCTCTCCATGAGAGAAATTCCTACCAATCTCGAGGAGTTAATATCAGTCTCCTCACAGATTGACCTCCGTTTTTCGGAGCGTGGTTTGGAGCAAGCTCACTCCAAACGGAGAGGTACCCCAGCTCAAAAATTTTTTAAGCCTCTGGAGGTGCCTCAGCTAGAGGTTCTGCCACCCGAGCCCATGGAGGTGTCTCGTGCCATTTCTGAGACATGTCCGGCTCAAGAGCCCGTATGCGGTTGTCACCACCTACTTGCTGCTTCCCAGGAAGACAGTTTCCCGCAATGCTGTGTCTGTGAGCCGGTAAGCGAGACTTTTGTCCCTCCATGTCAGCGGTCTAAAGTCCTCGTGTGGGCACACGCGCCCAATGCGGATGGCCATCGTGGCTATATGCAGACCACAAAGTCTTTGGCTGGTTCGTATTGGTGGCCGCACAGGGCTCAGGACATAAAAAAATTTATGCGGGCATGCACCCTATGTGCTCGGGATAGCCTTCCCGAACAGAGTGTGGCTATGTCTGCCAATACACGGCGACCATCTCCTAAAACTCCCACTCCCATTGTCTCCCAGGTCTCTCTTCTGAGACCTTGTGACCTGGTCTCCCCTGATGCCGTCCGTTTGTCACGGTTTTCGGTTTCACCTACCGGAACATCAGGCTCGCCATTTGACGAGTCTGAGACCTGTGCCGCTCTTGGACACAGGCTGGTGGGTCGGAAGGCTCAGGGAGGAGGGGGCCCTAGGAGGGGGGTAATGTTAAGAATCTGGGTTCTATGTCGCCTATGCGGGAATCCAGATTCTCACATTTGTCTCCAGAGGCTTAGTCCTTTTTTCCGGCTTCTGAGCATGCCCATAGGACGAGCTCCCATTGGAGTTCAGGAGTCAGGTGCTCAGGTCCTGCTCCTAATTCCACTGGTTTAGCTCAGGGCTCTGGAGATTTCCTGCAGGTCCCGTACACTATAAAAAGTGCGCATGGCCGTTATGCCATGCGCTAGTATTTTATACTGCTGCTGTGTGTATGGTGACGGATGCTTGGTCTGGTGACTGACTCATTAAGAAACCCCTTCCCTCGGTTATTACGTTTGTGTGAGTGAGTGGTTTTCTGTCAGCACCTGCGCTAGCGCCAGCGCGCACAAGTTCCATCTTTCCAGCAGCTTAGCGTCCTGCATCGCGCTTGCGATATTTGCGGTTGCAGCCTGTCCTTGTGTGCGCAGTTGCGACGCCGAGCACACGTGTACATGGTAAGTCCGCTCGGTTGTAGTGACTGTACTTTAACTACTCCGGTTTCTGGCTACCGCACGTGTGCCGCTGAGATCCTGTGCTGTTAACAGGCTCAGCAGTACTATTTTGTATTGTTTTTCCTGGCAGCTCAGTGTTCCATAACAGAGCTTGCCTTTCAGCACCTGGGTGAGTTAGAACCCTGTGCATATTAGTGCGCTGCCTCTCTCAGCAGCGGGTTTACCATCCTCCGCACGGTGGACCCCGAGTGGCGAAAGCACTTTATTTATTTTTTAATTCCTTCCGCCACTCCTAACACTTGCATTGGCGTATTATGGGCATAGTACGCTGACAATCGCATCATGCTGCGATTGGCACGGACCGTAGAATTCGGACGAGAAATATACGGCTGTTGGGAGCAAACCCATAGAGAATCATTGGTCCATGTGTAATGCGTGCTTTTAACGCCTCTCACTCGTCCGTATTCCTCTGTAGTGTGACTCCGGCCTAAGGGTTTTTCACACATAGCGAGATCGTTAGTGGGATCGTTGAAACATCATAGGTTTTGTGACGCAACAGCAACCTCGCCAGCGATCTCGCTACGTGTGACACATAGCAGCGACCGGCCCCTCGCTGCGATATCGCTGATCGTGCTTGAATGTCCTAGGTCATTTTTTGATTGTCCCACTGGCCAGCATGCATCTCTGTGTTTGACGCCATAACAACGACGAGCAACCTCGTTGGCGACTCAGCTCAAGGACGCAGGCATGATTTTGCTTTGTCTTTTCAACGCCCCCTCAGCTCCGATTGGTGGTCTCAAATTAGGATCTTTGTAGCATTTCCTTTTATAGGTCAGCTATCAATTATATGCAATCATAACATTTAACATGTACAGTTATAATAATCGCGTGTCCCCGTGTCAGTGACTGTGGATCCATGAATAAATAGCGCACTAGCGACTCAGACAGGGACGCTGAAGCAAACCGTGTAGTGATAGTGCAACAATCGGAGCAGAGGGGAGTGGAAAAGGCACCACTGAAGCACGCATATTGAGGTCTGTGTTGTCAGAATAGATGCTGTGTGACAAGGTCCCAATGATCGCCGAGGTCGTTATACGGATTACCGTATCGTTGCTGCGTCGTTAAGTAGATCTACCAGTTTTACAGCTTATTAGCAACAATGTAGCGATATACCAGCGATCCTTACCAAGTTGTATCGTTGTCGGGATCGCTGGAGCGTCGCTATGTGTAATGGGACCCTTAGACTAGTGGCTTATTTGTAGCAATTTGACTATAAAGATATCCTCCTTGCAGTTACCTCTGGACACTTTATGTTCAAATGTATTTGCCACTTGATATATTCAAATCATTTACAGTATGGGGGTGTTATCTGAGTTTCTGGTAAACTGTGTTTTCTAAGGCTGGTTACTCTGATGAACTTATCCTCTGCAACAGAGGTAATTCTTGTTTTTCTATTCCTAGGAAATTCCTCATGATAGCCAGTTTCAGTGTGTCAATTGATTGATTTAATGACTGCACTAGGGGATAACATCAAGGTTTTAGAAATGTTCCACATTGGTCGACCTTCCTATCTTAAAGCGGCAGGATTTAGCATGTTGCCAAGTAAACTACAGGCATTGTCATGTTGTCAGTCTTACACTGATTAAAATGATACCTGGGATGAAGAAATTCATTTTATGGTTATTATGTATTCAGTGTTAAGGTACTGTCACACTTAGCGATGCACCAGCGATCCTGACCAGCGATATGACGCGGTCAGGATCGCTGGTGCATCGCTAAGTGGTCGCTAGTGAGCTGCCACACAGGCAGATCTCACCAGCGACATAGCAGCGGTCGGGGGTCGTTACTTACCTGTCAGACGAGGCGATGAAGATGTCCTCCCGCCCGCGTCCACGCGTTGCTCATCTCCACAGCAGGAAGCCCAGCAGGAAGCTGACGACGAGAAACGGTCCAGGATGTTCTCGCACGATCAGCGATAACCAGCGGGGGAGCGGTCGGAGGTAAGTATCAGACATAGCGATATCGCTAGCAATATCGCTATAACATCACAAAAACCAGTAACGTTATAGCAATATTGCTAGCGATATCACTTAGTGTGACCGGCCCTTTAGAAGTTTTCAGTTAATGACATGCTCGTGCACCTAGGTGGGACTGTAAGCAGAGTCTTATCTTAGTTCTCTAGGCCAGAAAAAAACAAAGAAAGACCTGTCCACAGGTCGCCCCAAAGCACAAGCATGTTCCTCATCATAGAGAGAGAGAGACAGTCTATGTGTTTTGGGGCAGCCTGTGGGCAGGTCTTTCCTTGGTTTCTCTGGCCTAGAGCACCACAATAAGACTCTGTCTACAGTCCCGCCTCAAACCATGAGCATCTCATTAACTTAAAACTTCTAACACTGATTACACAAAAACTACATGACAGATTTCTTCACCCCAAGTATAATTTTAATCAGTGTAACAGTGCCAACATAATAATGCCTGTAGTTTACTTAGCAAAATACTGCTGACAGGTTCACTTTAAAGTACTGGTGGGCTGTCGTTTCTCTTTGCCTACTTGAGCGATTCTTCCCAGCCATATTCAAGCTACAAATGATCTCTTACATACAGTAGCCATTTAAGGTGGATATCTGATGAAAGAGAGAATGGCAAGCTAGTGACAATCTTGTCATCAGAATGAAAGATGGTAATTTTGAGAAATCTAAGGTTTAAAACACATTCAAATATAAAGAAAGAAAACCATTGCAAAAATATTTACGTTCAAAATTTTAACTTGTACTGTGACCACCTTTGTGAAATGCTTTCCTCACAGATTATACAGGTTCTGTTCTCAAAATTCCAGTCGATGGCACAGCTTTAGAGATAAGTAGATTATGCAAACTTCAAATTTGCCTGTTTGCTTGTTTTTCCCAGGAAATTTGATTCACAGAGAAGTTATCTTTTGATCCCACTGTTCGCGCTGAAATCTTTGCTTCTCTCACACTGTGCAGAATTTCCATGTATGATGACACCTGGGTGGGTTCTGCACAAGCGGGCAGGAGGTCAGTGATGTCTTGTTATCACGACATGTGCCACCCACGACCTTCCCCACACATGAGCAGAGCCCTCCGTGGCACAATGAAACATGAAAGTCTGGCAATATCAATTTGTGCAAAAGCAAATTACAAAAAAATCCTCATTTTTGCAAGTGCTGATTTATTTTAAAAAAATTGGAAATAATTCAATTCCACTCAAATTTATTTTCTCCTCTACACAGTATTTCATTAGATCAGTCTTTCATTCTCCTCTAATTAAATATAATGGCACAAGGGGAAGCTATTTTAAATAGGAGGAGGCTGATAGACAATTGAAATGATGTATAGTACTAATGTTTTATTTTTCTTAAAAAAACATTATTTTTTTAACCTCTTCATGATCGGAGCTTTTTTTGTTTTTTTGTTTTTGTTTTTCGCTTCTCTTCTTCCCAGAGCCATAAATTTTTTATTTTTCTGTAAATATGGCCATATGAGGGCTTATTTTTTGCAGGATGAGTTGTATTTTTGAAATACATTATTGGTTTTACCATGCAGTGTACTTGAAAATAAGAAAAAAAATTCCGTGCGGTGAAATTGCAAAAAAAGTGCAATCCCACACTTATTTTTTGTTTGACTTTTTTGCTAGGTTCACTAAATGCTAAAACAGACCTATCATTATGATTCTCCAGATCATTATGAGTTCATAGACACCAAACATGTCTAGGTTTTCTTTTATTTAAGTGGTGAATAAAATTCCAAAGTTTGCAAAATAGCGCAATTTTTTTTAGACCTGTAGCGTCTCAATTTTTCATGATCTCGGGTTGGGTGAGGGCTTATTTTTTGCGTGCTGAGCTAACATTTTTAACCCCTTCATGACCCAGCCTATTTTGACCTTAAAGGCCTGGCGATTTTTGGCAATACTGACCAGTGTCCCTTTATGATGTAATAATTCAGGAGCACTTCAACAGATCCTAGCAATTCTGAGATTGTTTTTTTTGTGACATATTGGGCTTCATGCTAATGGTAAATTTAGGTTGATAATTTTTGCGTTTATTTGTGAAAAAAACAGAAATTTGGCAAAAATTTTGAAAATTTTTCAATTTTCAAATTTTGAATTTTTATTCTGTTAAACCAGAGAGTTATGTGACAAAAAATAGTTAATAAATAACATTTACCACATGTCTACTTTACATCAGCACAAATTTGGAAACAAAATTTTTATTTGTTAGGAAGTTATAAGGGTTAAAAGCTGACCAGCGATTTCTCATTTTTACAACAAAATTTACAAAACCATTTTTTTTAGGGACCACCTCACATTTGAAGGTACTTTGAGGGGTCTATATGGCAGAAAATACCCAAAAGTGACACCATTCTAAAATCTGCACCCCTCAGGCTACTCAAGACTACATTAAAGAAGATTATTAACCCTTCAGGTGCTTCACAGGAAAAAAGCAATGTGGAAGGAAAAAATGGACATTTTAATTTTTCCAACAAATATATTCTTGTAGCATCATTTTTTTCATTTTCACATAGGCAACAAGATAAAATGGATGCTAAAATTTGTTGGGAAATTTCTCCTGAGTACCCCGACACCTCACATGTGGTCATAAACCACTGTTTGGGTGCACGGCAGGGATCAGAAGGGAAGGAGCACCATTTGACTTTTGAATGGAAAATATGCTGGAATATTTAGCGATTGCCATGTCGCGTTTGGAGAGTCCCTGTGTGCCTAAACATTGGAGCTCCCCCACAAGTGATCTCATTTTGGAAACTAGACCTCCCAAGGAATTTATCTAGTTGCATAGTGAGCACTTTGAACCCCCAGGTGCTTCACAAATTGATCCATAAAAAAAGTACTTTTTTTCACAAAAATTTTATTTTAGCCTCAGTTTTTTCATTTTCACATGGGCAACAGGATAAAATGGATCCTAAAATTTGTTGGGCAATTTCTCCTGAGTACACCGATACCTCATTTGTGGTCATAAACCACTGTTTGGGTGCACGGCAGGGTCCGGAAGGGAAGGAGTGCCATTTGACTATTTGAAGGAAAATTAGCTCCAATCGTTAGCGGACATCATGTCACGTTTGGAAAGCCCCTGTGTGCCTTAACAGTGAAAAATCCCACAAGTGACACCATTTTGGAAACTAGACCTCTTAAGGAACGTATCTAAATGTGTGGTGAGCACTTTGAAAACCCTAGTACTTCACAGAAGTTTATAACGCAAAGCAGTGAAAATAAAAAATCCTTTTTTTTCCACAAAAATGATTTTTTTTGGCCAGCTATTTTTTATTTTCACAAGGCTCAGGAGAAATTGGACCACAAAAGTTGTTGTGCAAATTGTCCTGAGTACACTGATACCCCATGTGTGGGGGGAAACCACTGATTGGGCACATGGGAGAGCTCAGAAGGGAAGGAGCGCCATTTTTGAATGCAGCCTTTGATGGAATGTTCTGCAGGTGTCATGCTGCGTTTGCAGAGCCCCTGATGTGCCTAAACAGCAGAAAACCCCTACAAGTGACCCCATTTTGGAAACTAGACCCCCAAGGAGCTTATCTAGATATGTAGAGAGCACTTTGAACTCCCAAGTGCTTCACAGAAGTTTATAAATGCAGAGCCATGAAAATAAAAAATCATTTTTTTCCTCAAAAATGATTTTTTAGCCCGCTATTTTTTATTTTCCCAAGTGTAACAGGATAAATTGGACCCCAAACGTTGTTGTCCAGTTTGTCCTGAGTACGCTGACACCCCATATGTGGGGTGCACAACAGGGCTCAGAAGGGAAGGAGCGCTATTTGACTTTTTGAATGGAAAATTAGCTCAAATCGTTAGCAGACACCATGCTGTGTTTGGAGAGCCCCTGTGTGCCTTAACTTTGGTGCTCCCCCACAAATAACCCCATTTTGGAAACTAGACCCCCTAAGGAACTTATCTAGATGCATAGTGAGCCATGTGAACCCTAGATGCTTCACAGAAGCTTTTACCGCAGAGCCGTGAAAATAAATAATTTTCCTCAAAAAATGATTTTTTAGACCTCCATTTTTTATTTTCCCAGGGGTAACAGGAGAAATTAGACCCCTAAAGTTGTTGTGCAATTTTTCCTGAGTACACTGATACCCCATATGTGGGGGTAAACCACTGTTTGGGCACACGTCGGGGCTCAGAATGGAGGGAGCAATGTTTGACTTTTTGAACTCAAAATTGGCTTGAATTGAGATCAGACGCCATGTCTCGTTTGGAGAGCCCCTGATGTGCCTAAACAGTGGAAACCCCTCAATTCTAACTCCAAGCCTAATCCCAACACACCCCTAACCCTAATCCCAACCTTAGCCATAACCCTGACCACAATCCTAACCCCAACACACCCCTAACTCTAATCTCAACTCTAAACCTAACCACAAGCCTAACCCTAATCCCAACCCCAACCCACCCTTAACCCTAATATTAACCCTAATTCCAACCCTAACCCTAATCCCAACCCTAATTCCAACCCTAACCCAAATTTATTTGGTGAAATATTACAAATCGCTCTGATTGGTTGTTTCACATTTAACAGCCAATCAGAGCGATCGTAGCCATGGAGGGGGCTAAGCCACCCCCCCGGGTGAAGTACAAAGGGTGCTGTATGTGCGGGTCAGGTGACTTTTCAGTGACTTCGGTCACCCGACCCGCAGGGAGGCTATCAATTCATGACGCCACATAAGCGTCATGGGTCAAATTGGCACCGATGTTCATGATGCCTACGTGGCGGCAAAGGTCGGAAAGTGGTTAATGATACTACTTTTGTGCAGATATGTTCTTGTAATTGCCCGCTATTGCATTTTAATGCAATATTGTGGCTACCAAAAAAAATGTATTTCTGCCGTTCTGATTCTTTTTCTCGCTATGCCGTCTAGCGATCGAGTTACTCCTTTTTATATTGATAGTTCAGGCAATTCTGAATGCGGTGATACCAAATATGTGTAGGCTTGATTTTTTTATTGTTTTATTTTCATTGGGGCAAAGGGGGGTGATTTAAACTTTTATGTTTTTTTTTAATTTTTAAACACTTTTTTTTACTTTTGACAAGCTTCAATAGCCTCCATAGGAGGCTAGAAGCTGCATAGCGTGATCGCCTCTGCTACATAGAGGTGATGTACAGATCACCTCTATGTAGTTGAATTACTGCATTGCTATGAGTGCCGACCACAGGGTGGCGCTCATAGCAATCTGCCATCAACAACCATAGAGTTCTCTAGGAGACCTCAGGTTGTTATGGCAATTCGTCACTGACCCCGATCATGTGGCGGGGGTCAGCGATGCGCGTATTTTTGGCCATGCTCCAGAACTCTAGTTAAATGCCTGCTGTCCCCTATCCTGATATATATAGTCCCCTCATCCCCATCCGGATACACATGGCCCCCTCAGCCCTACAGTGGTATGCATGGCCCCCTTATCCCTATCCTGGTATGCATGAATCCCTCATTCCTATCTTTGTATGCATGGATCCCTCATCCCTATCCTGGCAGGAATGATCGCCCTCATCCCTATACTTGTATACATGTCCCCATCCCTATCCTGGTAGCCATGACCCCATCTCTATCCTGGTATGCAGGTCCCCCATCTCATCCTAGTATGCGTGGCCCATCCCTATCGTGGTATGCATGGCTCCATCCCTATCCTGGTATGCAGGACCCCCATCTCATCCTAGTATGCATAGTCCCATCCTTATCCTGGTATGCAGGGCCCCCATTTCTGGTATGATTTGCCCCATCCCAGTCCTTATATGCATGGCCCCATCAGAAAACATTAAAACATACAAACCATTACAATTACTTAACAGGCGCTCCCTCGCAGCGTCCTGCTCTGGTGCCAGCAACCACTTTATGCTTGTAAGCAGCGCATGGCAAGGATGTCATGCGCTGCTCACAGGCAGAGCATAGCTTCCAGAATACTCACCAGGACTGTGTGTGCATAGAGCAGTGAGTATTCAATGCTCTTCAGTAGTGCGCAGTGTCATCCAACGGCTACCTGCTGCTGCCAGTCGTCACGTGTGCCTCTACTTAAGAGAAATGAATATTGACATGACCGCCGGCAGCAGCAGCAAGTGGCTGACAGTGCATGCTACTGGATAGCAATGAATACTCACTGCTCTATGCACACACAGTCCCGCCGAGTATTCCAGAAGCTGCGCTCTGTTTGTGAACAGCACATGACATCCCTGCCATGTGCTGCTTACAAGCATAAAGCAGTTGCTGGCACGAGAGCAGGACGCTGAGAAGGAGTGCCTGGTAGGTAAGTGTAATTTTTTTTTGTGTTTTCTGATGGGGCTATGCATACCAGGATAGGGATGGGGGTGGGAGCCAATTATATGGATGGGGCCATGCATACCAGGACCAAGTTTGGGCAGAAATCATACCAAGATACTATTATTAAAGAGAAATCAATATTCTTTGCCCCCCAAACCCATGGGTGTGAAATGCAGTGAATATTCATTTCTCTTCAACAGTGGGAACAGGAGTTAACAGCAGCCGTTGGCTCCAGCTACCTGTGACCCACTGCTCCGCCGATGCCATTCCCCCACCTCCCCCACCATAGCCAGAGCCGGTACATCTCGACTGTAAGATGCACCCCCCATTTTCCTCCACATTTTGAGAGGAAAAAAGTGCGTCTTACAGCCCGAAAAATATTTTAGCTGCAGTTACACAACAAGCCCGATTCAGCAGCAGAGGGGCAGTATTGAAGCAGGGGAAGTTAAGTATAATTGAGGTTGCTGTAAAACCACAAGTCCAATTCAGCAGCAGAGGGGCAGTATTGAAGCAGGGGAAGGTTAGTACAATTGAGGTTGTTATTTTAGGAAAATAATATCCTGGACACCTTTTTACTATCTGCACATTGGACGATGCCCCAGAGATGGTTTTCGAGACATTATCATGTAAACCCTATTCCATCTGAATATATGTTAATTAATTACACCAATTTTCTGCATCTAGTTCTGATCGCAATCGAAAATATATATCTCTAGTAATACTGTCTGATTTTTTTACAAGACTGTCAGGCTTGACAAATCAGGATACAGACTGCCAACTTAAGGAGAATGTTGAATTTGGTACTTTGATCTGTAGCAAGAGGGAAAAGAGCCAAAATCATTAACAAGCTAAACTCAATGCAATGTTTGCATTAATGATCACATTTTATCAGAACCCAACTAGAGAAAAAAGTAAAAAGAGATAACAGGCAAAAGTACAGGGAACGGGCAACAAAGGCTTAATGAGAACCAATTTAATTTGGCCAATGCTTTTTTTTTAATTAAAGATCGCATATGAGTTTCTACTCTGTAGGCTTAGGCCACATGGAGAGATGAGTTCTGTGATTCACATGGTTGCAGGGCAGTTTGGCAGAGTTTTCACTACATCTGTAGAGGAATGTTGTCCAAAGCAGAAGAGACATAGAAGCTTAGCTTGACTGCAATAGTACAAGGCATGCAGATATTTGTCGACAATTTTCCAGTAAGATTTTATCCATAACATTTTGGGCACTTAACATCTCTATTTATTAGCTTCAAAATGGTAATCTTTATTTTTGAGCAGAGACCCAATTGTGTGAGATTGACACAAAGTAACAGTTGGGTTTATACAGTTACATCGCAATATAATTTTACAAAATATGTTTTTCTTTCAACAATTATTTATTAGAAAACAGTATAAAAAATAATTATGAATGAGAGCATTTACTACAATACAACATGACAACAGAACATTATAGGGAGCAGCACTGCGCTATGTTACAGGGATGCCTTGAGCTCCAGCACTGTGCTCACATCATCTGCTGTAGATAACAGGTGACAACCTCATACAAATGCCAGGATCAGAAACATCTCCAACCTTAGTAATTTAATCACTTCTTCACATAAGCTGTAAATTCTTGTCCCACATCATATTGAGTGTAGCAAGTAACTGGGCTTCATAGAAGATAATTATTTTCACAATATTTTACAACACTTCATAGATAACTCAAGTAATGAAATGGCAGTTCAAGACCTCTATGAAAACTAAAAAAAAAATGCGAAAAAGAGCTAAAAAAAATTAAGAAGTTTTGACAAAACAAAAAATAAAAATTTAGATCATTCTCTTTTCCCAATCCTCAAATCAAAAAGTAAGCATATTCATAAAAATACACTCTCATACACTTCAACCAAGAGAAAAATGAAAAATGTATTGGTCTTCGAATCGATAAAAGCAACAGAAACCAAATTTTGTTTACAATCTAAAAACTTTTCTAATTCACACACACACACACACACTCACACACACACACACACTCACACACACACACACACACACACACACACACACACACACACATATAATCTCCTAATTATGCCAATACCCCATATGTTGTCAAAAACTACTTCTGAGGCACAGTGCAGAGCTCAGAAGTGAAGAAAGTGAAGAAACCCCACACTGAAGTTCATATTTTGCTAGAATGGTTTCAGGGTGCCCACGTCACATTGGGCGGTGAAGAAAGAATAATTACCTCTTTACCACTAAAATGTCATTTAAGCCCCAGGGGATAATAGGAAAAAATGAGAGTCACAGTAGTGCAATTTCTTCTCAGTATGCCAGTAGCCTATGTGTAATCAGGAGCTTCTTTTTAGGCACAGTGGGAAGCCCAGAAGGGAAGAAGTAGACTATCATAGTGCCAATTTTGTTGTTCTAGCGTGCTAGTGCCATAACCCACTTGAAGATCCTATCAGGTGCAGGAAAGGCAAACCCCCCCATAAGTGACCACATTTTACAAACTTCACCTCTCAATGGATACATTTAAGGGTGTAGTGATCATATTGAAACCACAAGTGTGTCACAGAATTTTATACCATTGGGTAGTGAAGAAAAAATAATTACATTTTTACCAAAAAATGTTATTTAAGTCCCACATTTTGCATTTTCACATGCAAGACATGGGGAAAAAGGCACCAAAATTAGTCACACAAATTCTGCTGAATGTAGCAATACTTCATATGTGGTTGTACAGTACTGCTTATCCACACGGTGGGACTCTGGAGGGAAGAAATGCTTTTTCACTACTGGAGAACAAATTATCATAGAATACTATGATTATGGGCATGCAATACACCAGAAACACATCAGTTAGTTTTTTAATTTATCTGTCCACTTTTTTAATTGATGTAAAAATAAAGCACTATTGAACTTTTATTCACCGTATGGAAGTGACGCTCTGTTTGTTTCCTCTTTTATTGCACTGTATCCTTGGCCACAACTTTAGCTGTGGTCAGCAGCGGTCATGGGTCTGCAGTTTGCATGGGTGGCAAGAGTTGCCTAGCCTAGGCCTTTTTTGATAAAAAAAGATGACCCAACTCACATTACCTGCCAACTTTGAAAAAAAGACTCATTAGAGTAAAAAATCCCAATAATTTGACTACTATTTGCATGAACCGACACGCGGGTCTCGCCAACCCATCAACCGCATCTGCTGCTTCTTCCTCCTGTGAGCTGTTATATGCCTGCTTTTTTGACCAATCTCAGACACTGAGCACATCACACTTTTCTCAATCCACCATAACATCTCCGCCAGTACCTCATCTACAGTCCAGCAATTTGTGGTGTTGTCCCTAGTCCATCCTCTCTCAGCACAGCAGACAGCCCTAGGTCCTGCAGTTGTGGTCACGAAAAAGATTGTTTACTCCTAGGGTTGGATAACGAAACCAATTCACACCAAGGATTAGTGAACTAAACCACTAGACACCAAGGTGTCACTAGACACCATGTCTTGGAATCCCCAAGGCTTGTGGAACAAACTTCTCTATCCTACACTTCCTCCACTGCTTCTACATTCTCCATCTCCTCTATGGCCTCCCCACCTGCACCACCAACCTCTACTTAATGAGACATTATGCTATTAATTCAAACAGTGCAGAGAGAATACCCCCACCTCCAGGGCTCACCACAATCAGAAAGTGTTCATATTAATGCATCTTGGAGATCGCAGTCACACAGCTCAAGCGTTGTGGACAGTTATCTAGGCCGAGCTTAAGCAATGGCTATCTTTGCTGAACCTGGAGGAAGGCCCTATTCTGGGGCAACCTCACACATGTACTTTACATGGTTCACATCCTCAGCCTAGTGGTACAGCAATTTCATTGCCACTATCCAGCCTGATTGCACTGCTGCAGAAATCATGGTCGCTGTGTGCTGAATTCCACCATTCGCACCCAACGGGTCATCAACTTGCATCGCTACAGAGGTCTTTCGGGCTAACGGTTAACTGTTTAATATGTGATGGCTGACAAGGTGGAATTCCACTCTACATATGTTGCAGTATCTGTGGCCGCAGCGATGAGCCCTAGTACAGTATGCAATTTTGCATAGCCTGGTCCAAAGCAGTCAAGACGTGGTCAAATCACACTTGCGGAGTGGGCGAAGATAAAGGACCTCTGCACTCTTCTTCACAGTTTCGAAATGCATACTAAGTTTGTTAGCGCTGATGATGCCATCATCAGCATCACTATTCCAGTCATCTACATGCTGGAGAACAGTTTGAATAGTCTGCCGGAGGAGGTGGTGTTTCCAGAGGAAGAGGAGGAAGCAGAGGAGGATGCGTATAACAAAATCTTTAAGTCATGGACTGTCATCACACAAGCGGGTGCCATGAGAGGGTGGATTACAGCAATTAAGGGAGGCTCATCGTACCAGTCAAACTGTTAGTGAAGGTGCAGGAGGAGCAAATGGAGGAGGAAGAGGTGATGGGCGTGCAACAATCAGGAGATGAAGAAGATAATGATCCCCTCACTGTTGTCCATGGTTGGCAGGAGGGGACAGAGGAAGCAAGGTTGAATGTTACCCCACCACTAACACACCGTGGACTAGTACCTCATGGAAGCATCCAACACATGAGCGCATTCTTGTTGCAACATGATGCCCATATTGTTAGGATTAGAAATAGAGCTGACTGCTGAATTGCCACTCTGTCAGATCCATGGTACAAGAGTAAATTTTGGGAGATGCTTCCCCCTCTGGAAAGGGATGTGCGCATGCTGGTTTATCAAAAAAAGCTTGTAGACAATCTTAAGAGTGCTTTTCCCCAATACAACCATGAGGCACACAGTGTGCTTTGCAGTTATAGACTTTGAAGCCTGGGAAATTGGAGTCATCAAAATCATTTGCAGCAGCAGCGTAAGTGACAGAAGCAATTTTTGTCATTTCACAAATTTTTTTAGACCAGTCCGTGCACCAGCAGAACATAGTACAAGTCTGACCCATAGTGAACGACTGGAGAGAATGGTGCAGGAGTATCTCGAGTAGAGATGAGCGAATATGTTTGGAAAACGATTGCCAAACATAAATTCGGCATGAATATGGTACATTTGGATTCATGATAGGTAACACGAGCATTTTTCTTAAAATCGGAAAAAGTTGGTAACATTCAGTAAAAGATATATATATAGACACAGTTGTGCTCAAAAGATTGCATACCCCAGCAGAATTTTTGCTTTCTTGGCCTTTCTTCAGAGAATATGAATAACTCCGAACCTTTTTCTCTACTCATTGTAAGTGGTTGGGTAAAGCCATTTATTGTCAAACTACTGTGTTTTTGCTTTTTAAATCATAATTAGAGTTGAGCGACTTTTGTTTTTTTAGGGTCGCGTTTCGTTTCGTGAAACCCGACTTTTCCAAAAGGCGGGTCGAGCAAGATCGTCCGATTATAGGGAAAAGTCGGGGTCATCCCGAAACACGAAACCCAATGTAAGTCAATGGGGAATAAAAGTCGGCAGTGAGAGGAGGACAGGAAACACACCTACAGTGCCCATTTGAATGCCAAAAGCATCAATTCTTCTTACTTAAGCTTGTCAACCTTAATTAACTTCATAATACAAGTTACGCACTGAAAAATGGGGGTTATTTGGCTAAAGTTGTGGGGGGGAGGGCTGGCTGCAGGTTTTCATGTGCCCTGGGCGAAAGAGCGCCCCTTTAACACATACCACAACTCATCATGCTCCGATACGGCAGAGAAATAGCGGTATAGTACAATGAAAAATACCTCACTTTTTACATCTCATGACGAGGCCCATCTATTTCTCCATACAAAATCATTGGTCCCATATAATGTTTGAAACAGTATATGATGAGCTCCACATAATGCTACAGTATATGTTGGTCCCCATGGATGAAGCTCCACTGTCTTATGGGCCCAAATAATGCTCCAAACATAATGGGCCCCATTTCTAATGCTCTAGTGTATAATGGGCCCTGTAAATGCTGCTCCAGTGTCTGATGTCCACCTTTGGAATGTTCCAGTGTATGGTGGGCCCCATCTATCATTCTCCAGAGTATAGTGCTCCCGAAAAATTGCTGTCCCAACATTGAAAACAATCAAATAAGTCTCCTCGCTAGGGAATCCCTGTACTTGTCTGGACTCCTCGTCGTCCCCATCTTCCATCTCACTGCACAGTATTTCAACTTTGCAAGTGCTGTGATCCTGAGCAAGCAGGGGGGGCCCACTCGTTGGCGACGGCACTGGCACAGGGCCCCTGATAGTACGGTGGTGTGTCTGATGGCGGGTGGGCCGAACCTACACTTTCATCTGCAGCTTCCCGTTTGTCACCGTGTAAGATGGAACTGTATATGGGAAGGGTAACCTGAGTTTCATCAGGGTCAGATTCAGGTCGTGTAGCATGCGAGGGGAATGTAGTGGTCTGGGTCAATGTACCAGCAGATTCATCGAGCAGTGGCTGGGCATCAGTGCACTTGTGTCGCCCCCAGGAGTACGGTCGCCACAGTGGCATTACCTTCTTCCTAGGGAGTGTGATGTCATGCTTGGGAGCAACGAACGATCTCTCTAGCAGGTTAACTGATTGGGCGGCGTTATTCCCACGAGTCATGACCCTCCAAACAGCGTTCATGAAGGCAAAGTGTTTGTTTTACGTGGGTAGTATGGTTGCAAAGCTGAATCTTAAAGGAATGTCCAGAAGGGCAACACCAGGAGTGGAGCCTACGGTTAAATTCGACTCCACCTGGGAAACCTCAACCATGCCAGCTACAGAACAGATGCACACATTGCAAGCTTAATTCCGTTAACGAACGAGACTCCTTCATGCCCCGCGGTCCGAGTCCGGCTTACTAGAGGGACACGTGAGGCTCTGGCACATGAGATTGGCCAATAACTGGTGTGTCATGCCCTTACATGTCCGTGGCTGCATGTGCGCTACACTGAAAAGGCCAGCGTTTGTCGCTACAGGTGCAGATAACCCGCTGAACAACGTTAGTGATGGGGATCACTGATTACAATTATTACCCGCGAACAATGATTTCCCAGTAAGTGCAGGTCAACCCCAATTCCGGAATTAGGCCTAACCGTCATTCCTGAAAAAATGAAAAACTTATGTGTGCAAACCACAGGTGCTGTAGCTTGCTTAACAGCTCGCCAGCCATTCTCACGCCCAGTATGGATTACACATGATTGCACAAAGGTGAGAAAGGGTACCGTATCCCCAGATAACATGTATGGATAGCATACACATTCAAAATATATGTCTATACATCAGGAGGCAGGCTCAGACGGTGTTAGGCCCAGTATGGATTGCACGTGATTGCACAAAGGTTAGAAAGGGTACCGTTTCCCCGGATAACATGTATGGATGGCGTACACATTCAAAATATATGTCTATACATCAGGAGGCAGGCTCAGACGGTGTTAGGCCCAGTATGGATTGCACGTGATTGCACAAAGGTTAGAAAGGGTACCGTATCCCCAGATAACATGTATGGATAGCGTTCACATTCAAAATATATGTCTATACATCAGGAGGCAGGAAGACGGTGTTAGGCCCAGTATGGATTGCACGTGATTGCACAAAGGTTAGAAAGGGTACCGTTTCCCCGGATAACATGTATGGATAGCGTACACATTCAAAATATATGTCTATACATCAGGAGGCAGGCTCAGACGGTGTTAGGCCCAGTATGGATTGCACGTGATTGCACAAAGGTTAGAAAGGGTACCATATCCCCAGATAACATGTATGGATAGCGTACACATTCAAAATATATGTCTATACATCAGGAGGCAGGCTCAGACGGTGTCAGGCACAGTATGGATTTGACGGCCCAGACTACACAGCGGAGGAGCAGGGAGAGGTAAAAATTGCAAATGCTGGGGCCCTGCCCAAGCAAGGGGGGCCCACTCGTGGACGTCGGTACTGGCAGTGGGCCCCTCATAGTACGGCGGTGTGTCTGACGGCGGGGTGTGCACCACCACCGTCAGAGACACTTGATTGCACTATGAAGGACCCTGTGCCAGTGCCCGCGCCCAAGAGTCGGCCTACCCACCTGTCAAGGGCAACGGCACTCGCACGGTGTCGTGCGCTAGGTGGTGACCCTGGCCATGGGGGGGGAGGCAGCACAGTTAGGGAGTTTTAGAAAGTGGCATATGTTGATGTTGGACATTCAGCTGATGCAAAAGGTGAAATAGGTCAAGTCCCAGGAAGAGGTGGACCAAAGCAAGCCATTTTTCTGTCACCCTATGTGTCATCAGGGGAAGGTGGGACAAAATCCTTGGAAACCCATGCGTGGTTCATTTTAATGAAGGTTAGATCATCCACATTTTGGGTTGACAGACGGGTCCTTTTTTCTGTCAGGATTGATCCAGCTGCACTGAAGACTCTTTCCGATAGCACACTTGCAGCTGGGCAAGCGAGCTCCTGTAAGGCATATTGTGCCAATTCAGGCCAGGTGTCCAGTTTAGCGGCCCAATAGTCAAAGGGGAATGACCTGTGTGGGAGAACATCGATATGGGAGGAAAAGTAGTTTGTAACCATAGTTGACAACTGCTGTCTCCTGTCACTTTCCATCGATGCAGTATTACCAGTTGTGTGAGCGGTACTTGAAAAATCAGTCCACAACATTGTCATGAAACACCTGTCTCCAACGCCACTTCTGCTGTGTGCACCACCAACACCTCTGCCAAGCTGCCCCCGGCCCATACGGCTCGTGTGAGAACCATCACCGCTGCTGTGTGCTGGGAATGCCTCAAGCAACCGATTTACCAGAGTTGCTTGTTTATTAGCCAATATTAGGTCAAGGTTCTCCTGTGGCATGATGTTTTGTAATTTGCCTTTATAGCGTGGATCCAGGATGCTGGCCAACCAGTAGTCATCATCGTTCATCATTTTGGCAATGCGTGGGTCCCTTTTTAGGATCTGCAAGGCATAATCTGACATGTGGGCCAATGTTCCCGGTGTCAATGATGCACTGCGAGTGCTGGTTGGAGGAGCACTTTCTGGCAAATCCACATCCCTCCAGTCATGCACAAACCCTGTACCAGACCTTGCCACGCCAACATTTTCACTTGCCCCACGAGATGCATCCTCCTCCCCTAAGTAATCATCCCCATCATCCTCCTCCTCCTCCTCTTCTTCCTCCACCTCGTCCAGGAGAGGTCCCTGAGCAGACAATGGCTGAATGTCATCAAGGATTCCCTCCTCCTCTTCCTCCTCATCAACATTGGCTGCAGACGCCTGCTCCTTAAGGTGCGTCAAAGTTTGCATGAGCAGACGCATAAGTGGGATGCTCATGCTTAGGATGGCGTCGTCTGCGCTTACCAGCCGTGTGCATTCCTCAAAACACTGAAGGACTTTACAGAGGTCTTTCAGCTTCGACCACTGCACACCTGTCAACTCCATGTCTGCTCTCAAAGTGCCTGGCCGTGTATCCTCCCACAAATGCATTATGGCCTGCCTCTGCTCGCACAGCTGCTCCACCATGTGCAGGGTGGAGTTCCACCTTGTTGCAATGTCGATAATGAGGCGGTGGTTGGGAAGGTAGAGCAATCGCTGCAGCTTCTGCATACGAACGGAGTGTACAGGCGACCGGCGAATGTGCGCGCACAGTCTTCACACCTTCTGGAGCAGGGCTGTTAACTCCGGATAATTTTTGAGGAAGCACTGCACCACCAGGTTCAAGGTGTGAGCCAAGCAAGGTATATGGCTGAGTTTTGAAAGGGCTATGGCTGCCACAAAATTATGGCCGTTATCACTAACTACCTTGCCTGCCTCAAGATGTACACTGCGCAGCCATGACTCAGTTTGTCGCTTCAAGTACTCGGCCAGCACCTCGGCGGTGTGTCTGTTGCCCAAACACATCATCTGCAACACAGCCTGCTGACGCTTTCCTCTAGCTGCTCGATAGGGGGACACATCGTGTGCAACAGTGGCAGCTGCAGATGGAGTGTTCGTACGACTGCGCTCTGTGGACGAGCTTTCGCTTCTGGAGGAGGAGGAGGGTCGAACGCCTACAGCCAACTCTTTCCTATACCGTGGGCTAGGCAGCACTGTCCCACCACCGCTGTCCCCTGTGGACCCTGCATCCACCACATTAACCCAGTGCGCAGTGATGGACACGTAACGGCCCTGGCCATGCCGACTGGACCATGCATCAGTTGTGAGGTGCACCTTTCCGCTCACTGACTGCTTGAGTGCATGGACAATGCGGTCTTTCACATGATGTTGGAGGGCTGGGATGGCTTTGCGAGAGAAGAAGTGGCGACTGGGTAGGTCATAGCGTGGTACTGCATAGGCCATGAGTTCGCGGAAAGCTGTGCTTTCCACCAACCGAAAGGGCATCATCTCAAACGAGATTAGTTTGGCAATGTGGGCGTTCAAACCCAGTGTACGCAGATGAGAGACTGAGTACTTTCTTGACCTACTCATAGTGTCTGGGAGGGTGAGCTGGACTTGATAGCTGCATGTGGTGGAAGTAGCGGTGGACAGGGCGGACTGAGAGAGGGTTGATGATGGTGATGGAGTTGGTGTTCTTTCTGATGGCCTAGAATCAGTCTTTCGTTGATATAACAGTGGGATTCCCTGACTGCTGTGGCCTTGCAACGACACCTCAACATTTGCTGCTGTGCTAACCGGTGGGCTTACAGTGGGGGAAACAATGTAGCGTTGCTGACTACCTTCGTTGTGATCAGTTGCACATGTGGCACTTGAGGTTTGGTGTTGTGTCCACGCTTGCAAGTGCATGCTGGTTAAATGTCTAAGCATGCAACTGGTATTCAAATTTTTCAGATTTTTCCCTTGGCTAAAGGTCTTTGCGCACTTCTTACAGATAACCTTGGCCTGATCATGAGGATTTTGGTCAAAAAAGTGCCACACTGCACTCTTCCTACTTTGGCAGACATTTTGCGGCCTAGCACGCTGTGATCTTTTGACCCTCTGGACAAGCTGTCCAGCAACTCTTTTGATGTTTGGAACCTGTCTTTGGAGTGCTCCGGGCCTGCCAGATAACAGCTGTTGCGATGTCGATGTCTGCTGTGGATGCTCCTCATCTGAGCTATTGGAAGCAGCACCCTCTTCCCCCAATGGATGCCAATCTGGGTCAACAACTGGGTCATCCATCACCTCCTCTTCTATGTCATGTGCACCTTCCTCTGTGTCACCGTGTATGGTGGTATAGTGTGCGGGAAGGGGCACCTGAGTCTCATCAGGGTCAGAATCTGGCTCTGTACACTGCGAGGACAATGTAGTGCTCTGAGTGAATGTACCAGCAGAATCATCCATCAGCGGCTGTGCATCAGTGCACTCCATGTCAGATTCATCTTGGCCTGGGTAATTCACCATTTGACTTGATAATCCAGGCATGGTATGTGAAAACAGCTCCATGGAGTAATCAGTAGTATGGCCTGCGTCATCCTTCAATCTTGGTTGGGGTGAAGGACAAAAGGAAAGGTGTGGTTCATGAACATGAGCCTCCAATGACGACTCAGTGCTTTTACTTTTTACAACTGAAGAAGAGGAGGCGATAGAGCTGGAGGCTGAGTCAGCAATGTAAGACAAAACTTTTTCCTGATGCTCTGGCTTTAAAAGCGGTTTGCCAACTCCTAGAAAACTAAGCGTTCGAGGCCTTATGTAGCCAGACGATGACGCAGGCTCAACATCTCCTGCATTCGGTCCTATTTTGCTCTTGCCACTACCATCAGATCCACCACCAACACCATCATTACCAGCTGCCAACCCCCGCCCAATTCCACGGCCTCTTTCACCAGCCTTCCTCATTTTTGGTAGAAATGTAGACAAAATCCAACAAACTATATAGTAATGTAAAACAAGGTACAAGGTGTCTATAGGACAGGGGAGATTTTGAATTTCTGCAGACACTTGTGGACACTGGACACTTCTGGATTGTGTGAGGCCCACTGATATCTGAGCGCTATGTCACAGGCTCGATGGCACAGCTGTGACAAAAGTGACGAGAGGATAAGGGAGATTTTGAATTTCTGCAGACACTTGTGGACACTGGACACTTTTGGATTTTGTGAGGGCCACTGATATCTGAGCGCTATGTCACAGGCTCGATGGCACAGCTGTGACAAAAGTGACGAGAGGATAAGGGAGATTTTGAATTTCTGCAGACACTTGTGGACACTGGACACTTTTGGATTGTGTGAGGCCCACTGATATCTGAGCGCTATGTCACAGGCTCGATGGCACAGCTGTGACAAAAGTGACGAGAGGATAAGGGAGATTTTGAATTTCTGCAGACACTTGTGGACACTGGACACTTTTGGATTGTGTGAGGGCCACTGATATCTGAGCGCTATGTCACAGGCTCGATGGCACAGCTGTGACAAAAGTGACGAGAGGATAAGGGAGATTTTGAATTTCTGCACACACTTGTGGACACTGGACACTTTTGGATTGTGTGAGACCCAATGAATATCTGAGCGCTATGTGACAGGCTCGATGGCACAGCTGTGACCAAAGTGACTAGAGGATAAGGGAGATTTTGAATTTCTGCACACACTTGTGGACACTGGACACTTTTGGATTGTGTGAGGCCCAATGAATATCTGAGCGCTATGTGACAGGCTCGATGGCACAGCTGTGACCAAAGTGACTAGAGGATAAGGGAGATTTTGAATTTCTGCACACACTTGTGGACACTGGACACTTTTGGATTGTGTGAGGCCCAATAAATATCTGAGCGCTATGTGACAGGCTCGATGGCACAGCTGTGACCAAAGTGACTAGAGGATAAGGGAGATTTTGAATTTCTGCAGACACTTGTGGACACTGGACACTTTTGGATTGTGTGAGGGCCACTGATATCTGAGCGCTATGTCACAGGCTCGATGGCACAGCTGTGACAAAAGTGACGAGAGGATAAGGGAGATTTTGAATTTCTGCAGACACTTGTGGACACTGGACACTTTTGGATTGTGTGAGGCCCACTGATATCTGAGCGCTATGTCACAGGCTCGATGGCACAGCTGTGACAAAAGTGACGAGAGGATAAGGGAGATTTTGAATTTCTGCAGACACTTGTGGACACTGGACACTTTTGGATTGTGTGAGGGCCACTGATATCTGAGCGCTATGTCACAGGCTCGATGGCACAGCTGTGACAAAAGTGACGAGAGGATAAGGGAGATTTTGAATTTCTGCACACACTTGTGGACACTGGACACTTTTGGATTGTGTGAGACCCAATGAATATCTGAGCGCTATGTGACAGGCTCGATGGCACAGCTGTGACCAAAGTGACTAGAGGATAAGGGAGATTTTGAATTTCTGCACACACTTGTGGACACTGGACACTTTTGGATTGTGTGAGGCCCAATGAATATCTGAGCGCTATGTGACAGGCTCGATGGCACAGCTGTGACCAAAGTGACTAGAGGATAAGGGAGATTTTGAATTTCTGCACACACTTGTGGACACTGGACACTTTTGGATTGTGTGAGGCCCAATAAATATCTGAGCGCTATGTGACAGGCTCGATGGCACAGCTGTGACCAAAGTGACTAGAGGATAAGGGAGATTTTGAATTTCTGCAGACACTTGTGGACACTGGACACTTTTGGATTGTGTGAGGGCCACTGATATATGAGCGCTATGTCACAGGCTCGATGGCACAGCTGTGACAAAAGTGACGAGAGGATAAGGGAGATTTTGAATTTCTGCAGACACTTGTGGACACTGGACACTTTTGGATTGTGTGAGGCCCACTGATATCTGAGCGCTATGTCACAGGCTCGATGGCACAGCTGTGACAAAAGTGACTAGAGGATAAGGGAGATTGGATTGCTTTTAAAAAAGCAGTTTGCAGAGCAGTGGGTAAACAGCAATGCCAGCCTGTCAGGAAGCCTTAAAAGGCAGCCCAACAACCAACACCACTGATACACCACAATATAGCCTCCCCTTGCACTGCACACACAGTGACTGGTGTGTTGTGCAGGCCAAATCGCTAGCAGCAGAAGCAGTTTTTTTTTCTTCTCAGCAGGACAAAAAAAAAAATTGGGATTGCTTTTAAAAAAGCAGTTTGCGGAGCAGTGGGTAAACAGCAATGCAGGAATGTCAGGAAGCCTTAGAAGGCAGCCCAACAACCAACACCACTGATACACCACTATATAGCCTCCCCTTGCACTGCACACACAGTGACTGGTGTGTTGTACAGGCCAAATCGCTAGCAGCAGAAGCAGTTTTTTTTTCTTCTCAGCAGGACAAAAAAAAAAATTGGGATTGCTTTTAAAAAAGCAGTTTGCGGAGCAGTGGGTAAACAGCAATGCAGGAATGTCAGGAAGCCTTAGAAGGCAGCCCAACAACCAACACCACTGATACACCACTATATAGCCTCCCCTTGCACTGCACACACAGTGACTGGTGTGTTGTGCAGGCCAAATCGCTAGCAGCAGAAGCAGTTTTTTTGTCTTCTTCCCTGCCTAACGCTCTCCCTACAGAATCAGCAGCAACCTCTCCCTATACTGAGATCGGCAGAAGCAAGATGGCGGTCGGCGTGCACACCCTTTTATACCCCCTGTGACGCCCACCAAAGCAAGCCAATCACTTGCATGCCCTTCTGAAAGATGGTGGTGACCCCTGCCTATGTCATCACGTTGCCCACAGTGTCCATGGATCCTGATTGGCTGAAAAAGAGCGCAAAACAAACTTTTGAAACGTGACTTTGGCGCGTAAGTCGCCGACCTCGTGGCCGACCTCATCCTAGGGTCGGGTTTCGTTTCATGAAACCCGACTTTGCCAAAAGTCGGCGACTTTTGAAATTTTTCGACCCGTTTCGCTCAACTCTAATCATAATGACAACCCAAAACATCCAAATGACCCTGATCAAAAGTTGACATACCCCATTTCTTGATACCGTGTATTGCCCCCTCTAGCATCAATAACAGCTTGAAGTCTTTTGTGGTAGTTGTGGATGAGGTTCTTTATTTTCTAAGATGATAAAGCTTCCCACTCTTCTTGGCAAAAAGCCTCCGGTTCCTGGATATTCCTGTGCTGTCTAGCATGAACTGCGCACTTGATATCTCCCCAGAGTGGCTCAATGATATTGAGGTCAGTAGAATAAGATGGCCACTCCAGAACCTTTACTTTGTTCTGCTGTAGCCAATGATAGGTCGACTTGGCCTTGTCTTTTGGATCATTGTCATGTTGGAACATCCAAATATGTCCCATGCGCAGCCTCTGTACTGATGATTGCAAATTTGTCTCCATTATTTGCTGATAACATGCTGCACTCATCTTTTCTTCAACTTTAATCAAGTTTCCAGTGCATTTGTAGCTCACATATCCCCAAAACATCAGCGATCCACCTCCGTGCTGTACAGTAGGCATGGTATTCCTTTCATCATAGGTCTTGTTGACCTCTCTCCAAATGTAATGTTCATTGTTGTGGCCAAAAAGTTCAATTTTGGTCTCATCACTCCAAATTACCTTGTTCCAGAAGTTTTGAGATTTGTCTGTGTTGTTTTGTGCATTGTAGGCGAGATACTTTGTGACATTTGTGCAGTAATGCCTTTTTTCTGGCGACTCAACCATGCAACCCATTTTTCTTCAAGTGCCTCCTTATTGTGCATCTTGAAACAGCCACACCGCTAGTTTTCAGAGAGTCCAGTATTTCAGCTGATGTTATTTGTAGGTTTTTCTTTGCATCCCAAACAATTTTCCTGCCATTTGTCACAGGTCACAGGTGAGGATGTTACTTTTAGTAGCTATTTAAAAGTTTTGATGTTATCATTCATATTCTAAGAAAAAAGTCCAAGAAAGCAAAAATTGTGCCTGGGTATGTAAAATTTTGAGCACAACTGTATATACAGTCTGCCACTACTCTGACATCTCCCCATCCCCTCCCCTCATCAAACACATCATACAGTACCACTATCCTAGCCAAAGTCCTAACAAAAGCATTAGTGGCAACTCGATGGTTTTCGAGATTTGGACAAATTTTAACGATTTTGAGGAAATTTGCTCAGGAATTCGAATATGAATCCGAATGTGCAATGCTTGTGCCAAATTTGAGATTGGTGAACGTTGAAAGATGTCCAGAAGGCAGTTATAGACACACTCCACAAGAAGGGTAAGAAACAAAAGGTTATTGCTAAAGAAGCTGGCTGTTCACAGAGTGCTGTATCCAAGCATATTAATGGAAAGTTGAGTGAAAGGAAAAAGTGTGGTAGAAAAAGATGCACAAGAAACCGGGATAACCACAGCCTTGAAAGGATTGTTAAGAAAAGGCCATTCAAAAATTTGGAGGAGAGCCACGAGGAGTTGACTGCTGCTGTAGTTATTGCTTCAAGAGCCTCCTCAGAAAGACTAATGCAGGACATGGGCTACAAGTGTCCCATTCCTTGTGTCAAACCACTCATGACCAATAGACAAAGCAAGAAACGTCTTACTTGGGCCAAGGAGAAAAAGAACTATGCTGTTGCTCAGTGGTCCAAGGTGTTGTTTTTAGATTAAAGTAAATTTCGCAGTGGTGAGGCACACAATCCAAGCTGCTTGAGGTCTATTGTGAAGTTTCCACAATCATTGATAGTTTGGGGAGCCATGTCAACTTTGTTTTATCAAGACCATAGTCAGCGCAGCTCTCTACCAGGAAATTTTAGAGCATTTCATGCTTCCCTCTGCCGATAACCTTTTTGGAGATGGAAATGTAATTCTCCAGTAGGACTTGGCACCTCTCCACACTGCCAAAAGTACCAATACCTGGTTTAAAAACAACAGCACCAATGTGCTTGATTGGCCAGCAAACTTGCCTGACCTTAACTCTATAGAGAATCTTGGGGCTATTGTCAAGAGAAAGAAGAGAGACACCAGACCTAACAATGCAGATGAGCTGAAGGCTCTTATCAAAGGTACATAGGCTTCCATATCACCTCAGTAGTGCCATAGGCTGATCGCCTCCGTGCCACGCTAAAAGGAGCCATGATCAAGTATTGAGTGCATTTGCTGAACATGCAGCACATTTCAGTAGGTCAACATTTTGGATTTTAAAATCATTTTTCAAACTGGTGTTATAAAGTATTCTAATTTACTGAGATAATGACTTTGCGGTTTTCATTGTCTTTAAGCAATAATCACCAACATTAACAGAAATGAACAGTTGAAATAGATCTCGCTGTTTGTAATCACTCTATATAATATATGACTTTCACATTTTGTATTGTAGAACTGAAATAAACTAAGTTTTTGATGATATTCTAATTTTGTGAGAAGCACCTGTGCCGATAAACAGTGACAGGAACTTTTTAGACCATGATCTCAGCATGGTCTAAGAGGCATACTATACAGTGCCTTGCAAAAGTATTCGGCCCCCTGGAACTTTTCAACCTTTCCCCACATATCATGCTTCAAACATAAAGATACCAAATGTAAATTTTGGGTGAAGAATCAATAACATGTGGGACACAATTGTGGAGTTGAACGAAATTTATTGGTTATTCTAAATTTTTGTGGAAAGTCAAAAACTGCAAAGTTGGGTGTGCAATATTATTCGGCCCCTTTACGTTCAGTGCAGCAGACTCACTCCAGAAGTTCATTGTGGATCTCTGAATGATCCAATGTTGTCCTAAATGACTAATGATGATAAAAATAATCCACCTGTGTGGATCAAGTCTCTGTATACATGCACCTGCTCTGTGATAGTATCAGGGTTCTGTTTGAAGCACAGAGAGCATCATGAAGACCAAGGAACACAACAGGCAGGTCCGTGATACTGTTGTGGAGAAGTTTAAAGCCGGATTTGGATGCAAAATGATTTCCAAAACCTTAAACATCCCAAGGAGCACTGTGCAAGCGATCATATTGAAATGGAAGGAGAATCATACCACTGCAAATCTACCAAGACCCGACCGTTCCTCTAAACTTTCATCTCAAACAAAGAGAAGACTTATCAGTAGTGTTGAGCATTCCAATGCTGCAAATATCGAGTATCGGCCGATATTCGCTGTATTGGAATTCCGATACCGAGTACCGATATTTTTTCAATATCGGATACCGGAATCGGAAGTCCCCATAATGCAATGAGCCACTGTTGTGGCTGTGATTGGCTGCTGAAATGATGTCATCATGATGCGCGGTCTGTGCGCATCATGATGCGCGTTCTGTGCTGACAGTCGGGCGTCTGTCCTGGCCTGCCGGGGGTCTGCACGGGCCTGCCGGGGGCTTGTGCCAGCTGCCGGGGATCTGTACGGGCCAGCAGGGGGCCTGTGCCGGCTGCCGGGTGTCTGTACAGGCCTGCCGGGGGCTTGTGCCGGCTGCCGGGGGTCTGTACGGGCCTGCCAGGGGCCTGTGCCGGCTGCCGGGGGTCTGTACGGGCCTGCCGGGGGCTTGTGCTGGCTGCCAGGGGTCTGTACGGGCCTGCCGGGGGCAAAAGCTGTGTGGGAACTTTCTCACACAGCAATGCCAAAAGTGAGACTAGGGACTATTTTTTTTACAGTGGCGGAGGAAAACAGTGCGGAAGGATACCTACCTCCCATCATTGGATTTCTGGAGCCCCTAGAGAGCGGTCGCATCAGCTGATGCTGCTGTTCTCCACGGGAGATCGGCGTGGGACACTCATGGATTTCTGCGGATCAGGGAGTATATAGGTTGTTTGTTATTTTCATATTTTTCCACAGATGACACTGGCTTCGGGGAACAATGTGACAAGTATTGGTGAGTATGTACTCTATGTTATATGTACTATATGTCTACATGTATGTATTGTATGAATGTATTGTATATAGTATGTATGTTGTATGTCTGTTGTATGTCTGTAGCATGTTGTATGTATGTTGTATGTATGTAGTAAGTATGGAGTATGTAGTATGTATGTTGTATGAATGTATTATATATGTATGTAGCATGTATGTATGTATGTTTAATGAATGTAGCATATATGTAGTATGTATGTATGTATGTTGTATGAATGTAGTATATATGTATGTAGTATGTATGTATATTAAATGAATGTAGTATATATGTAGTATGTATGTTGTATGAATGTAGTATATATGTAGTATGTATGTATGTTGTATGAATATAGTATATATGTAGTATGTATGTATGTTGCATGAATGTAGTATATAGGAAGTATGTATGTAGTATGTATATATGTTGTATGAATTTTGTATATATAGTATGTATGTAGTATGTAGTATGTATGTATGTATGCCGTATGAATGTAGTATATATGTAGTATGTATGTATGTTGTATGAATGTAGCATATATGTGGTATGTATGTAGTATGTATATATGTTGTATGACCGTAGTATATATGTAGTATGTATGAATATATGTTGTATGAATGTAGTATATATGAAGTATGTATGTAGTATGTATGTATGTTGTATGAATGTTGTATATATGTAGTATGTATGAATGTTGTATATATGTAGTATGTATATATGTAATATGTATGTAGTATGTATGTTTTTTTTTCCTTTTTTTTACATTCAACACATTAGCCGGATGATGGGACTACTACTGTCCCATCATTGGCTAATGTGTCAATCACTGTCATTGCAGCAGGCATCACCTGATGGGACTTGTAGTCCCATCGGACGATGCCTGCACACACACAAGCCCCCGGCAGGCCCATACAGACCCCCGGCAGCCGGCACAAGCCCCCGGCAGGCCCGTACAGACCCCTGGCAGCCGACACAAGCCCCCAGCAGGCCCGTACAGACCCCCGGCAGCCGGCACAAGCCCCCGGCAGGCCCATACAGACCCCTGGCAGCCGGCACAGGCCCCCGGCAGGCCCACACAGACCCCCGGCAGGCCCGCACAGACACGCACAGTGTCCGCCCACACACCGCCCACACTCTTCCACCCTCCCGAACTGGATGTGCAAGTAAAGAAAGAGTTTTTTTAATTCTGATATTTCTGTCCCATTGACTTGAATGGGACTTCCGGTATCGGAATCGGCGATACCGATACTTTTTTGGGTATTGGGCCAATCCAATCCAATCTGATATTTCTCAATATCGGATGGTATCGCTCAACACTACTTATTAGTAGTGTTGAGCATTCTGATACTGCAAATATCGGGTATCGGCCGATATTCGCTGTATCGGAGTTCCGATACTGAGTTCCGATATTTTTACAATATCGAATACCGGAATCGGAAGTTCCCATAATGCAATGAGCCAGTTGTGTTAGCCATGTTAACTAATGGCATGGCTGTGATTGGCTACTGAAATGATGTCATCATGATGCGTGGTCTGTGCGGGCCTGCCGGGGGTCTGTGCGGGCTGCCGGGGGTCTGTGCGGGCCTCCCGGGGGTCTGTACGGGCCTGCTGGGGGTCTGTGTGGGCCTGCCGGTGGTCTGTGCGGGCCTGCCGGGGGTCTGTACAGGCCTGCTGGGGGCCTGTGCGGGCTGCCGGGGGTCTGTATGGGCCTGCCGGGGGTCTGTGCGGGCTGCCGGGGGTCTGTGCGGGCCTGCCAGGGGTCTGTTCGGGCCTACCGGGGGTCTGTGCGGGCTGCCGGGGGTCTGTGCGGGCAGGCCGGGGGTCTGTGCGGGCTGCTGGGGGTCTGTGCGGGCCTGCCGGGGGTCTGTATGGGCCTGCTGGGGGCCTGTGCGGGCTGCCGGGGGTCTGTATGGGCCTGCCGGGGGTCTGTGCGGGCTGCCGGGGGTCTGTGCGGGCCTGCGAGGGGTCTGTGCGGGCCTGCCGGGGGTCTGTGCGGGCTGCCGGGGGTCTGTGCGGGCTGCCGGGGGTCTGTGCGGGCAGGCCGGGGGTCTGTGCGGGCTGCTGGGGGTCTGTGCGGGCTGCTGGGGGTCTGTGCGGGCCTGCCGGGGGTCTGTGTTTTTTTTTTACATTCAACACATTAGCCAGATGATGGGACTACTACTTTCCCATCATTGGCTAATGTGTCAATCACTGTCATTGTAGCAGGCATAGCCCAATGGGACTTGTAGTCCCATTGGACGATGCCTGCACACACAACCCCCGGCAGGCCCACACAGACCCCCAGCAGCCCGCACAGACCCCCGGCAGGCATTCACCGACCCCCGGCAGCCCGCACAGACCCCCGGCAGGCCCACACCGACCCCCGAGAGGCCCGTACAGACCCCACCCGCACACACACATGCACAGTCTCCGCCCACGCACCGCCCACACTCTTCCCCCCTCCCGAACTGGATGTGCAAGGAAAGAAAGGGTTTATTTTCATTCCGATATTTGTGCCCGTTTGACTTTCATGGGTTTCCGGTATCGGAATCGGCGATACCCGATATTTTTGGGATATTGGTCCGATCAAATCCGATCCGATATTTCCCGATATCGGAAGGTATCGCTCAACACTACTTATCAGAGATGCAGCCAAGAGGCCCATGATCACTCTGGATGAACTGCTGAGATCTACAGCTGAGGTGGGACAGTCTGTCCATAGGACAACAATCAGTCATACACTGCACAAATCTGGCCTTTATGGAAGAGTGGCAAGAAGAAAGCCATTTCTCAAAGATATCCATAAAAATTGTTGTTTAAAGTTTGCAACAAGCCACCTGGGAGACACACCAAACGTGTGGAAGAAGGTGCTCTGGTGGCGAATACTCTGTTCTAGGGCAACAAAGAAGGGTAGCAGACTTGTGACGTACCAGTATGTCATGTCGGTAAGGGGTTAAAAAGAAGCTTACTTGCTTTAGACTTATTTCTGTTGATTTTTATTCTACTATAGTACTTCCTTTAGAAGATGAATCCCGTATGACAAATGTAAGAAGACACTGATTTATCTTGCTCGGCGCCTGAATAATGCAGTAAATGTAGTGCTTCAGGCAGAAAAAAAATATTTTACTGTGTACAAATTGGCCAACGACTGAAATGTTGATACAAAGAAATGCAAATCAATTTATACATTTTTGAACTATTTTATATTGAACTTGAAAACCATAACATAAATGCCAAATAATTTAACAGACAGAAAAGTAAATTAAAATCAATCCAAATACTTTTTCTAAAACATGTAATTCAGGACAACCATGTCTACACTTGGACTCTACGTCCCTCACGACTGTTTATAGAACCAGAAGCAGGCAGTGATGAGATGAATGGCTCTATACCAGCTGCACTCCTGTGATTAATAATAAGACAGTATGAAAAGTTCAAACTTCATATATATAGTATACAGCGTACTGGTCTAGAGAGAAACTAAATAGCAAATATATAGTGAGCCGTAAGAATAGTGAGTAAACCAAGGTTTTTGGTCCTTTCCAACACGGCAGTAGATTTAAACACCTAATTAAGTAGGTGGTGACACAAATTACTTCTCTCTATCCTTTAATAAATTAGACCCCGAAAAGGAAACATGGATGGGAATCTTCTGCAGATTAAAGGAAATCGGTCAGCTCTGAGATTGCTATTAACCTGCAGATATAGGGCCCGATTCATGAAAGCTTTCAATGTCAGAATTTTGGTGGAAAAGCTTTAAAAAGTCATAAAATTTAAGCACAAATTAGAGTTGCCTGAAAAATTTTGCGAATTTTGGCATTTTCACAACAGTTTCTCCCAATTCCAACAGAATGGGCAAAGATGGGGCAGTACATGGGCATGGAGGGGAATTAATGCTACAGCTCATCTAATTCATGACAAGTTATGGCATGCCTTACACCCAAAGTTTCCCTCCAGTACCTGACTGGAGTAAGATTTCTGGTATCACGTATGGCACATGTATTTCGTCAGATGCTCCAGATTCATAAAGAGGCATGTATCTTTTCCATGAATCAGGAGCTTTTGACTCCAGTATGCCTCATAAAGACTGGCCTGAGCAACATTAGGATGTGAGTTAGCATTCTAGGATGGAGGCCATATGCGTGGAGGGGGCTAAAATAAAATATGAAGAAAGGAAAAAGTAAAAAAAAAAACCATATTGATATAGTAGCTTCTGCAAAAATCTAAACTGACAAAGCATGAAGTTAAATTGATAAATCAAGATTAATAAAGAGAAAAGAAAATCAAAATGCAGGAACTGCATATTTTGGGGTAACCCCCTTATAAAACTGTAATGATAAGCGATAAAGGCTTAGTGTGTACACAAAATTGGAATAAATAAAAACAGATTATTAAAAATGTCTTGGAAAATAGTGGTTCAAAGCAAAAGAAAAAAGTCAATGAACGCTGCAAAAAAAAAAAAAAACAATTGTGAAATTGCATTTATTTCACTATTTCATCTCATTTTGATTTTTTTCTGCTTTTCAGTACATAGTGTGGGAAAATAAATGGTGTTCAAGATTACAACTTGTCCCACTATACGCAATCCCTCATATGGCAATGTCAAGAAAAAGGGAAAAAAAAGTTATGGCTCTTTGAAGAAGGAAAAAGGAGGAAAAAGCTAAAGTACAAAAATGAAAAATTGCTTGGTTCTTAAAAGGTTAAATGCACAGTGAGCTTTGAGTTTACATTAAATCACCTTTCCACTTTGATCGAACTGTTAAAAACAGCAGATTTTTTTGCACGAAAAAACGCAGCAGAAAAAATATCAGGATTTGCAATACGTGAGAACAAACAGGTCCTGACCACTGGAGATTTGGAAACAACTTAGAGAAGCTATGCTATGCTGTTTATGCTACTCTCGTAGAAATTAATGACCCTAATAAAGGGTTAACATATGCAACTTCTTTATACTAAGTTTACTTCAAGTTAGCTATCTTATCACTCAATGACATACATTATTTATTTAAAGCAAAAAATATATTGTTTTCAGATAAGTTAATATTGTAGAGTCGAATTAAATCTTGCCATTGGTAATCATATTTTATACTGTATAAACAATAAGAACAAATGTACCATTGTGTTTACAATATGCAATACAGTATATATTCAGTCTATGGGCCACTTTATCATTAGTCGTGTGTTGGAGCAGTAAATGTGCCCAGAGCTCGTTTAGTGTTAGGCAGTCTAAGAATATCTAACCTTATTCCTAGCACCACACTCACAAACGCAATCTGTCACCAGCGGATTGATTTTAAAAGAAATAGAATCGCTGCTACTGCCATAGGGCAAGTGGGAAGAGCTAGGCAATGTGACAAAATGTGCACATCTGATAGATGCAACTTTTTGGGGGCAGCTGTGGGCTGTTATTTTTAGGCTGGGGGGCCAAAATCCATGGCCCCTTACCAACTGTCTGCTTTAGCTTGGCTGGTTGTCTAATATGGGGGGAATGTTATGATTGAGTCACCGTAGGAGGCAAAAACAGAAATGCTAGCTAAGTCCTGAAAACCAGAGAAGTTGGCAACTATCAGATTGCAGACCCCTGAACCTATCAACACAACTAGCAGTAGCCATGGGGGGTTCCTACGATGACCTAGACCCCTCGATCACAGCCAGAGAGATACATAGGCCTAAAGAAGGAAAGGGGAAATCTAACTGCCCCAGAGCAGACCCCAAAGCAATAGGCAGCCCCCCACATATAATGACGGTGAAGCAAGATGAAAACACTTACACAGACAGAAAGACAGGCTGAGCAAAGACGGGGCCCAAAAACTACCTAGATAGGAACGGATAGGAAGGCTGCTGTCTGCAATCTGCCAAAACCCTATCAGAGACAAAAGCCAACAAGCTGATATAAAAATGGCCCTGAAGCAACTAAGCTTCAAAAACTAAATCAGCACTCAGGTACTTTCAGAAGACAGAGCTCACGGAACACTGCACACTCCAGCAGGGAGTGGCAGAATCCAAAAAGCAAGAAAAACAAAAACAAATCATAGGCAAAACAGAAAACTTAGCTTTAGGAGAGCAGGAATCAGACTGGTGTCCAAGAGTCCACAGAGAAAATCACCCGCAGGGCAGAAAGGGCGTAGGCTGCCTTAAATCCAGTCAGTGACTCCACTCAGCCAATCGTCTTCATTAGTCCCAGGTGCCTGATAATCAGGCTCACTACCTTCCTTCACTAGAATAGGGAGTTCACCAGGCCTCAGTGACGGAGGGGAAAATGAACTCACAACAGGGGAACCTACGCCGTTTTTTAAAAAAATATTTATTTATATAATTTAAAAACAACATAAGGACCCCTTTATTCTTGATAACTAGCCATGATAAAGCTGACAGCTGAGGGTTGCAGCAAGCAGCTGTCAGTTTTGCCATGATGGTTATCAAAAATAGAGGGGAACGCAAGCCATATAACAAAAAAATATAAAATTATTTATTCATTTATAGTGCAGGATGATGAATACTCCCATGAGCCGCCGCCTACTCTTGCTGTTTTCAGCAACAGCAGTCATAGGCTGATGGAGTAGTGCTTCCATCAGCCGATGCCTGTGACCGGTGGTATACTTTTTACCTCTGGTCACAGTTGCTGATTCATGCAGCTCTCTGACCGCTGGTTATAATCTTACCACTGAACCTAGCCAGTGCTTGCCGCGCTGTCATGCAGGTAGATAGATACATATAGGTACACAAAATAATCATGATCGTTTCAACAGTTAGGGAGTCTGACAGCACAAAATGACTGTTCAAAAAATGGACTCGGTGCATCGCCCACATGGCCATGAAGTTCAGTGAACCCTTTCAACTCCTTTACATCCATCTCTGTCTATAGATGTGTAGGGTCGGTGGGCCGGGCTGGGGGGTGGTCCCTCTGTATACCGCGCAGTAACGTACAGACACAAACTGGAGGCAAGTTTCGGGTGCAACAGGTCCAAGTTTAATCTTTCTCTTGACGTCCGCCAGACGGCCTCCCAGCACACCGCACTTTTCTTCACAGCTCTCCGGCTACAGAACACATTGTGACACCATACTTTCTCCAGGGACGTATAGATACTTACTGTCCCCTCTACATTCAGTGATGCTCTGACAGCTCCGTCACTGTGGCTGCCTTAGGCCTATACACCAACAGTAATCTCACCGGTCAAACGTCGTTCCAATATGGTGTCCCACACCCGGAGCCTCATCTATACTGCGGTACCTCGTGTCAGGACCACCCCCCTGGTCTTTCCTTCTCCTCAGTCCCTTGGTTAGGTTTTCCTCATAGTGCACCAACTGTCACAGTCTTCTTGCCACTTGAGCTCCCCCTGGGGACTGGAAATTTCTGGAACCTTCCTGTCAAATTTATAGCTTTCCCGGTTCCCTCTAACCCCGCCCCCCATGACCAATGGTTTCTTAGCCCTAAACTGATGTCAAGTCCTATGCTCACGCTCCTCCCTGCCCTCTAATGGTCAACTCAAGGTACTTCATGTCACCTACACTTTCCTAGCTGTTTTCCCTTCTGAAATCTAACCAGTCAGTTCGTCCGTCAGGTCACCTTCCCTACAGATGTAAACAAGTAAGTGGGGTGTATTTCTGAACTGGTTATCCCTCCCAAGGCTGCACAAACTGTGTGTGCTTGGTTTGAACAGTCATTATGTACTGACAGATTCTCTTTAAAATCCCCTCTTCAGTGTGCATTTTTCACTTCACCGCTAGAGTGGTGTCACCAATGTATGTTCCCTTCCCCTAGTCTTCTATTATTGATGTCCTCACTTTCATCTGTTAACAGCGCTGCTACTGTTGTGACCTGCCTGATTGCTACAGTGTTTGCTGGTCAATCGTAAGTCACAACTCAATGCAAGTTTATGAGATCACAATGAGGTCAGAAAAAAGCTTGTATAGACTTACATTGAGAGTTTGTGATTGTCGTCTCTGACTTCTGGTCACTCAGAAGCTGTGGTTAAAACATGGTGGATTGGGACCAGAGTAGTACCGAAAACAGCTGAATTTAAAGGTTCGGAAGCATAACAGGCAGCACTCCAGCAGTGAAATTAAAAAAAAAAAATCTGCTGGAGTAGTGCCTTAATGTTACTGCAGATATAGACAGGAGTATCTGTCTGTTCACTGTAGTGTTACCTGCAACATGAAGTGTTAATGCATTCAATGTATCAATTTTAATGTGTATCATCAAAGGGTATGATTTATTGCAGTGTAGAGAGAAGTAAGCTGTGCCTTTTGGCTATTGTATTTAATGATATCCCTTAGACAGGCTTGTTATTTTCATACAAATTTAGACTTGATGCTAAATATTAAGGCTAAGAGAGGATTTTAAGTTTTGGCATTTTCTTGAATCAATGGAAACTGTATACAGGGGGAAATTATTTCAGAAATGTGACAAGAACTAAAATAATCAATATCCGTGTCTATCTTTGGAAAAATACTACCCAGCATGTTAGCCCAAGTCATGCATGTCTACACAATGAAAGTGATGGTAGGGGAAGGTTTCTAGTTGTGGTCCACAGATATGGAGTCCTTAATGAAGGAGATGTGGACTCTCTCTGTGACATAAAAGGAAGCCCTAAAAGAGCTAATGATTAATCCTTTAAACATCTTCTGAAATGTTACTCGTCATGTTACAAGGTGTTATTAGTGGTTGTCTTCTATGAAAAAGCCAGTTCATCTTCAGATTTCTGCGTCTTTAGTTACTAGACCTTATTATGTGCAGTGGGCCTCATATGTATACAATGACTTTGGGTTATGTGTCCTCCTTGCGAGACTGGACACTGGTCACATTGGTCCCATAGATGCCATTACAAATGTTTTTAAAGCGGAACCTTCCCTTTACTTGCGTTAAACAATAATTTAAAAAAAGTACTGTATCTCATGTTTGGTCATATTACAGCCAGTACATATTTCTACTATTCTCCCAAAGTTCTGTGTTCCTCCAGAGTGCACAGATGTTTCTTGTCCTTATCTACTAGTCTGTGTTTCTGGCACATGCTGAATTTATTACTTCCAAAAAAGCTTTACTTACAAGCATATTCTAACTAGATCTGATGGTAAAACACCTTTCTTATTACTTCTAAATTTCCATTTTTTAGGTAGGTCTAATGAACTAGCCTCCAAGCAGAAGGAGAAATGGTTCCAAGCACAGTATGTTTTAATCAGAAGTTAGTAGGTAAAAGCACATCCCTAACTCGAAAAAATCATTGGTGCAGCAACTTTAAATTTGGTCCTAGTTATACAACAGATTTTACAAGCTTTCATGGGAAAGTCAATTTTAAAAGCTGCCAAAAATCCTTATTCCTGTATATCTCTTGACAATAGAAAAGGGCTGGAGAATTTCACAGTGAATTGTAACAATGGAGCTGAAATGTACAAGGGAGTTGATAAAATAAGTACTTTCTTATATACAAGCTTCTGACTGTGCTGGATTAGAAATTTAACATTAAAAATGACCATTTTCAATGTCTATTTTTACTCCTAAAATCATGACACCATGTGCACACCGTAAGGACTTTGAAAGAAAATTTAATATTACAGGTACGTGCATATTTTCCTTGCTGTGACTCAGTAGACACTTTACACAGGTTTTCTAGTTTAAAAAAAAATAGACAAAAATCTTAAAGGGAAACTGTCACCAATTTTTTGCCTTATAAATCACATCCATGACCCTTAAAAGCATTCAAATGGGTTTCTTACAACCCCTGTATACCATCATAGGTGCCTTTACATACCTCCAAAAAATTGCTTTATTCATAACCCGCGAAGCATGCAAATTGTGTGTTTCGGTCCGATGGGCGAATCCAGATCGCACTCATTGCGGCCCTGGTCTCTTATGACATCCACACAATATTTGAAATCTCACGCCTGCGTAGTGGAATCAGAGACCCGCAGAGTGAAGTCATGTAATGCACAGGCGCCTGCTTTACTTGTAAGTCACCAGCTCCATGGCTGTTCAATAAGGCAGATTGAGAAGCGCGTGACTTTGACCTCTGTGTGGGAGACGTAAGAGACATCCAGATAGAAGAGGTGGTGATTGAAGGCACTGAAGTGTCACTGAGCATGATCTGGATTCACCCACTGGACTGGAACACACAATTTGCATGCAGTGCAGACATAAAGCAATTTTTTTGCAGGGCACATCAGACAGTATAAAGGGGTTGTAGGAACTCCAATTGCATGATTTTTAAGATGATGGTCACGATTTATAAGGCAACTCACTGGTGACAATTTCCTTTCAATAAATGGATTTCTTTATTTGGTATCCTCCTTTATAAGCCATTACAAGGTGAAAGTGGCTGCAAAGAACATCTTCATTTTACAGAATTAGCATGTCCATGCATTACATGGCAGCCCATTGATCTCTACTGCCAATATGTCATGCTTCATTTTTTCTATGATGATGTTGCAGGGAAATATATAAACTGTGGCTGGGGTCCCCCACAGATATCTACAACACCTGCCACTCAGGACAATCAGTTATCATCAGCGGCCAATTGGTTCTCAAATGCTGCAGGAATACAACAGTTATGTCAAAATTATAATAACAGCAGCCAGATAATGTTGATACAGTCACTATTCATTTAAACCCTGCAACCCCAAGGGTGGTTTTCATGTTAATGATCAGGCCAATTTTTACAATTCTGACCACTGTCCCTTTATGAGGTAATAACTCTTGAACGCTTTCATGGATCCTGGTGATTCTGACAAAGTTTTATCGAGACATATTGTATTTCATGACAGTAGTAAAATTTCTTTGATAGGACTTGCATTTATTTGTGAAAAAATGGAAATTTGGCAAAAATTTTGAAAATTTTGCAATTTTTCAACTTTGAATTTTCATGCCATTAAAACAGAGAAATGTGTCACACAAAATAGTCAATAAGTAACATTTCCCACATGTTTACTTTACATGAGCACAATTTTGGAACCACATTTTTTTTTTGCTAGGACGTTATAAGGGTTAAAAGTTGACCAGCAATTTCTCATTTTTACAACATCATTTTTTTTAGGACCACATCACATTTGAAGTAACTTTGAGGGGGTCTATATGATAGAAAATACCCAAAAGTGACACCATTTTAAAAACTGCCCCCCTGAAGGTGCTCGAAACCACATTCAAGAAGTTTATTAACCCTTCAGGTGCTTTGCAGGAAATTTTGGAATGTTTAAAAAAATGAACATTTAACTTTTTTCATAAAAAATTTACTTCAGATCCAATTTGTTTTATTTTACCAAGGGTAACAGGAGAAATAGGACTCCAAAAATTGCTGTACAGTTTGTCCTGATTACTCTGATATCCCAGATGTGCAGGTAAACCACTGTTTGGGCAGAGCTCGGAAGGGAAGGAGCGCCGTTTGACTTTTCAATGCAAAATTGGCTGGAATTGAGATCGGACGCCATGTCGTGTTTGGAGAGCCCTGATGTGTCTAAACAGTAGAAACCCCAGAAGTGACACCATTTTGGAAAGTAGACCCCATAAGGAACTTATCTAGATGTGTGGTGAGTACTTTGAGCCCCAAGTGCTTCACAGAAATTTATAATGACCCATTAAAATAAAAAAATCTTGGTGTTTTTCACAAAAATGTTTTTTTCACCCCAAAATTTTTTATTTTCCCAAGGGTAAAAGGAGAAATTGGACCCCAATAGGTGTTGTGCAATTTGTCCTGAGTATGTTCATACCCCATATGTGGGGGTAAATCACTGTTTTGGCGCATGGCAGAGCTGGGAAGGGAAGGAACATTGTTTGACTATTTCAATACAGAATTGGCTGGAATTGAGATCAGATGCCTTTGGAAAGCCCTGATGTGCCTAAACAGTGGAAAAACTCCAATTTTAACTCCAACCCTAACCCCAACATAGCCCTAACCCTAATCCCAACAATAAAAACAATCCTAGCCACAAACCTAATACTAAAACACCCCTAACCCTAATCCCAATCCTAACTCTAACTTTAGCCCCAACCCTAAACCTAATTTTAGCCCCAACCCTAACTTTAGCCCCAACCTTAACCTTAACTTTAGCCCTAACTCTAACTTTAGCCCCAACCCTAACCCCAATCCTAACCCTAATGGGAAAATGGAAATAAATACATTTTTATTTTATTATTTTTCCCTATCAATGGGGGTGATAAATGAGGTTTGAATTACTATTTATAGCAGGTTTCTTATAGCGAGTTTTTATGTTTGGCAACTGTCACACTAAAAGACGCTTCTTATTGCAAAAAATAGTTTTTGCCTCACCACATTTTGAGAGCTAACATTTTTCCATATTTTGGCCCACAGAGTCATGTGAGGTCTTATTTTTTGTGGGACAAGTTGACGTTTTTATTGGTACCATTTTCAGGCACATGATATTTTTTGATCGCTTTTTATTCTGATTTTTGGGAGACAGAATGAACAAAAACCAGCAATTCATGAATTTCTTTTGGGGGGTATTTATACTGTTCCACCTCTGGTAAAATTGAAAAAGCAGTTTCATGCTTCAGCTCAGTACGATGACAGCGATACCTCATTTATATTTTTTTTATGTTTTGGCGCTTTCATAAAATAAAAACTATTTTATAGAAAAAGATAATTATTTTTGCATCGCTTTATTCTGAGAGCTATAACTTTTTTATTTTTCTGGTGATGGAGCTATATGACAGCTTGTTTTTTGTGGGACAAGATGATGTTTTCTGCAGTACCACGTTTATTTATATCCGTCTTTCTGATTGCATGTTATTCTGCTTTTTGTTTTGGTGGGATGATGATAAAGCATTGTGTTTTTGCCTTGTTTTTTTTAATGGCATTCACTAAAGGGGTTAAGTAGTGGGACAATTTTATAGGTCAGGTCATTACAGACACGGCGATACTAAATATGTGTTCTTTTATTGTTTTGATTTTTTTATTCAAATATTGATGTAATGATAGAATAAATATTGATTTTTTATTATTATTTATGATTTTTTTTTATATTTTTCCAAATATTTAATTTTTTTTTAAATTTCATTCTATGTTTTACACTGTGTCCCACTTTGGGACACTCATTTTGTGCAGGCTGATCGCTTATATGGCATGCAGAGCTGCATGCCATATAAGCTGTCAGCACTGCAGCGATTTGTCACTAACCTCAGAGACTTCCTGACATGCACTGAGCTCTGGTAACCCGGATGTTGCCATAACAACATCGGGTTACCATGGGAGTGAATGGGACCCCGTATCATGCCTCGGAGTCTCCTATCCAAAGGCAGAGGGGCTGTCAGAGCTGACAGCCCCTCTGCCTGCTTCTGGAACACTGCAATCATGTATGATCGCAGTGTGCCAGGGTTAAAGTGCCGGGATTGGTCCATGACCGCTCCTGGCACTTAGTGCCGGGTGTCAGCTGTGAGAATCAGCTGACACCCGGCCGCGATCAGCCATGCTCCCCCCGTGAGCACGGCTGATTGGCAGGGGTGCCTACCCCATTAATACCTTGCTCACTACCAAATGACTTAAATTATCGGGTTGGCCAGCAGATGGCCTTGTACAAAGGAGACAATTTTAAAAGGTACTTAGTTTAGTGTTGTTGGTGTTATCTTAAAAAAGTGAACATCAGACATTTTTTTCCATTTTCCTGTTATTCCAAACACTTAAACATACTAATGTACTATGTATAGCACTAAAAAAAAAACTTATTTCGCACAGGGAGGAAAAGCAAAATACTTTTGTACCTTTTCAAACTTTAATGCATAAAAAAAAAGAAAAATGCTTCTGAATAGGGAAAAATGGTTTGGTACTGAACAGGTTAACTAACTCATGAAATATGTATATATCTGTATAATCATAAAGTTTATACAGGGAGGGCCATTTATATGGATACACCTTAATAAAATGGGAATGGTTGGTGATATCAACTTCCTGTTTGTGACACATTAGTTTAAGGGAGGGGGGAAATTTTTCAAGATGGGTGTTGACCATGGTGGACATTTTGAAGTCAGCCATTTTGAATCCAACTTTATTTTTTCCAATAGAAAGAGGGTCATGTGACACATCAAACTTATTGAGAATTTCACAAGAAAAAAAATGTTGTGCTTGGTTTTAATGTAACTTTTTTCTTTCATGAGTTATTTACAAGTTTATAACCACTTATAAAATGTGCTCAAAGTGCTGCCCTTGTGTTGGATTGTCAATGAAACCCTCTTCTCCCACTCTTGACACACTGATAGCAACACCGCAGAAGAAATGCTAGTCTAAGGATGTCAGATTCCTTGTAGGAATGCTTGGACCTGACACCCATAATGTGGTAGTGCATCATCTTGCTGGAAAAACTCAGGGAACATGCTATCTTTAGTGCTTAAAGAGGGCAACACATCATCATGTAGCAATTTCAGATATCCAGTAGCATTGAGGTTTCCAATGATGAAGAATGGCCCCACTAACTTTGCACCCCATATACCACACCATACCATCAATTATGGGTGTCAGGACAGAGCATTCCTACATGAACAGATTCCTGGAAAGTGGATGGAATGGCCACCAAGGTCTCCCAATCTGACTTCCTTAGACTTTTATCTTTGGGGTCATCTGAAGGGAATTGTCTATGCTGTGAAGATATGAGATGTGCAGCATCTGAAATAATGGATACTGGATGCCTGTGCTAGCATTTCTTCTGCGGTGTTGCTATCAGTGTGTCATAAACTTGTAAATAACTCACAAAATAATAAATTTACATTAAAAGTAAGCACACCGTTGTTTTTCTTGTGAAATACTCAATAAGTTTGATGTGTCACATGACCCTCTTCCCATTGAAAAAACAAAAGTTAGATGCAAAAACACCAACATCAAAAAGTCCACCATGGTCACCACCCATCTTGAAAAGTTTCCCCCTCCCATATACTAATGTGCCACAAACAGGAAGTTGATATCACCAACCATTCCCATGTTATTTAGGTGTATCTATATAAATGGCCCACCCTGTAGTATATGCAAAGAAAAGACTATTGCCACGTGTGCTGGAGCTTGCATCCCAAATTCTGTCAAAATTAAGGACATTTTGGTAGTACTCAACAGACTCTAAGTCAATGGGAAATATTTGGTAACACTAACGTCTGCCACATAAGTGATCCGACACTGCACTATAGTTTGGGCTTATATCAGAAGTTATGATTCAGATGTGAATAGAGCCTTAATTGCATGAGGAATACAAAGAAGACTGTCCAACGAAAATTGCCTTTTAAAAAGCATTATTAAAAGGAAGAAGGAAACGAACAATGTAAAACGGTAGGCAGGTACTATAAACACTATATCACATCAGTATGAGTCTTGTAATATTTGAACTTAAGAATTTTAGTTTTGCATTGGTTTATTAGTTGTCCTGCAAATTATACATTCTACATCGATTGGAATACAAACTAATGACCCTGTAAAGACTAAGCTATGTATACTGCTGATGACACAGATCTGTCCACTCTTAATTTTTCTTGAATTGCATGGTTATTCAGTTTGTCATCATTAGAGCACTTTTTATGCTTGTCTAACATCTTGTACCATATATTGGAAAATATCAGATTTAACAACAAGTTAAAAAAAAAAGATAAACTAATCTTTAAAGGTTTTATTAGACTTGTTATATTAATGACCTGTTCTGCCTTCAGCTTCAGCGATGGCCATATGAAAACAGGAAATCAAGCCAAACAGCACAGCCCAATTCACCGTGTAGTGGCCATTCACCATAGAAGGTAGGTCTTGTGGGTCACACTGGAGTTTTCTATTAAATGGGAGAATTTGTGCTATCCTTTCTATGGTCCAAAAAATGTCCAGTTATGTGGCCCTTTATGCTCTCATATAATAGAATAACCCCATATTGTTCCCCAAATACAATAGTAAGGCTAGTTTCACACTTGCTTTTTTTTGCAGCGCGTTTTTCCCGCAAAAAAACGCATTAAAAAAACGCATACAAATGCATACAAACGCTGCGTTTTTTTCCAGCATTTTAATGCGCATGCAGGAAAAAAACGCAGCGTTTTTGCGCGTTTGTATGCGTTTTTTGTGCGTTAGCGTTTTTTTACAGATTTTGGAAAAACCCCACAAAAAAGAAAAAACAACCATTCAACAACACACAAGACCAATGGGACTTCATTGTGGGTGTGGTATGTTAATATATATAGACCCTGTCTACAGTATTCTTCACATTTGCTTGATTCTTCTCGTGACCATGGATCTGCGCTGGAAGAGTTTTCACTTCAACTTGGATTTGGACATCGCGATGGCTCAGGCGTATGCAGTTGCTTGCCATGAACAAAGGAAGAGAGAGAGGCAGCGAAGACGGCGGCGTATGTGGATACATCCGATTGTTGAACTCCGGGAGAGCCGTGGGGCATACCACACCCTCTACAGCGAGCTACGTGCAAACCCGGAGAAATTTACTGATTATATCCGGATGTCCCACGAAAGTTTCATGGATTTGCTTGCTCGTGTCCAACAATCCATCCGGAGACAGGACACACAGCTCCGTCGTGCGATTCCTCCTGAGGAACGGCTACTGGTGACATTACGGTATGTTTTAAAAACAAAGGGGTGTGGTCTGATGTTTTTTTTTGTAAATTTAGTATTCAAAACCTTGGGTAATTAGTTTTCGTGAATGTACTAATATTTTATTTTATAGTTTTTAAAAATAATATACATAAATATTAATTTTACTTCTTTGTCTGTTCACAGATTCCTGGCGACTGGAGAAACCCTATCCTCACTACACTTCCAGTACCGTATTGGAATCTCTACCTTGTCTGGAATTGTTGCTGACACCTGCCGGGCTCTCTGGAATGTTCTTTGCCCAGAATTTATGCCCCTGCCCACCGCTGAAAAGTGGATGGAAATTGCTGACAAATTCTGGACAGTATGCAATTTTCCCAACTGTTTGGGAGCTGTTGATGGGAAACACATACGGATCATCAAACCCCAAAGAACGGGATCTGAGTACTATAATTACAAAAAGTACTTTTCAATAGTACTCATTGCAATTGCGGATGCCGGATGTATGTTTGTAGCAGTGGACATTGGAGCATTTGGCCGTGGTAATGACTCGCAGGCTTTTAAAAACTCAGACATGGGCCGGAGGTTGTATGGCAACCAATTTAATTTCCCTATGCCACGGCCTCTTCCTCACACCGAAGCTCCGCCACTGCCCTTTGTAATGGTTGGCGATGAGGCTTTTCAAATGTGCGGAAACTTACTGAAACCCTACTCCAGCCGGGACTTGGACCACACCAAAAAAATATTTAATTACAGGCTGACCAGGGCCAGAAGAACTGTCGAGTGTGCTTTTGGGATTCTTGTTTCCAGATGGCGAATTCTGGGCACGGCCATTAATCTTAAACTTGAAACAGTCGATGAGGTGGTGAAGGCCTGTGTGGTTCTACATAACTTTGTGATGGCTAAAGAGCACCCGACCTTTGAACTGGACGATGATGCTCCTAACCCATTGCCTGAATTCACTCAGCACACTCTCAGGTCATCCGTTGAAGTTGGCCAAATGAGGGACAAATTTGCGGCCTACTTTATTTCTGATGTAGGACGGGTGCACTGGCAAGATGAAATGGTGTAATGTTGTTGTTTATGGTAATAAAAATCCTTATTTGATACCATTACTGAGTGCACTATATTTTTTAAACTCCAATTAATTAAAAAACTTCCCATGTATAACTGAATTTTTTTATGTTCACACACCTGGGCAGGTAAATACACATATGAGTTAAAATGCAGCATTGCTAGTCTGCGTGAAATATATTGGAATGAGCAAAGCTGCAGGCCATGAATCAGGAAACCATTTTTTTTCAAGAGAAAATTGTGCAACTAGTTTAAAACAAAGTATGTGATTTTTTAAAAACACAACCCTCAAAACCCAACCCCAATGAAAGTCCATGGGGAATACAAGTCAGCATTGAGTGGATGAATGTAATCTGCTCATGTAATCTGCTCCATTACAAGTTATTACACTAGGCCTTGGAATGACTATACTAGGCCGTGGTATTTCAAATATGAGTATATTAGGCCTTGTGCCTACTAGTATATTCATATTTGAAATACCACGGCCTAGTATAGTCATAACAAGGCCTACTCGATTTTGGCCAAATAGTATCTTGTTTCACAAAAAACAAACGGGTGAAACTTGACAACAGTTTGAAAATAGATTCTATTTGGTAAAACTAGAGTTATTACACTAGGCCTTGGAATGACTATACTAGGCCGTGGTATTTCAAATATGAGTATAGTAGGCCTTGGGGCTAGTAGTATAGTAATATGTGAAATACCACGGCCTAGTATAGTCATACCAAGGCCTACTGTAATAACTCGATTTTTAACAACTAGCATCTTGTTTCACAAAAAACAAACTGGTGAAACTAGAAAGAAACTTATTTTTTAGACAAGTTTCAACAGTTTGTTTTTCATGAAACCAGATTCTAGTTGGTAAAACTAGAGTTATTACACTAGGCCTTGGAATGACTATACTAGGCCGTGGTATTTCAAATATGAGTATAGTAGGCCTTGGGGCTAGTAGTATAGTAATATGTGAAATACCACGGCCTAGTATAGTCATACCAAGGCCTACTGTAATAACTCGATTTTTAACAACTAGCATCTTGTTTCACAAAAAACAAACTGGTGAAACTAGAAAGAAACTTATTTTTTAGACAAGTTTCAACAGTTTGTTTTTCATGAAACCAGATTCTAGTTGGTAAAACTAGAGTTATTACACTAGGCCTTGGAATGACTATAGTAGTCCATGTTATTTCACATATGACTATACTAGCCCTTGGGTTGGTTTTTAACATGTATTTACCCATCAGTGTGTGTGAGCGGCGCAAACAACATTAATGAAACTTATTAATGGTGAACCACAAATGTAAATTTATTTTTTATCACAAAAAAAAAACTAATTATTTTTTACGGCGTTTGGGGGCAGATGGTTTCAATTTGGGGGTGTGCAGGGAATATGCAACACTTGCAGTTGAAGACGGTGTTTGAGGGGAAGGGGCAACAAAACTTGTGGGGGAAGGTAGTCCAGTTAAGGGAATTAAACTAGGAACACTTGTAGGAGAGGAAATCTGTTCAGGTACATTAGTTGTAATGGCATGTCGCCGTAGGCTTGTGTGCCTGGACCGACTTTGGCCCAATGCCCGCCTTGATTGATTTCGCCTTGAACTAGGGGCAAATATGGAATGTAGGTCCCCCGTCTGCTGGTATGGCTGCTGCTGCTGAGGTGGCGGCTGCTGCTGCAGAGGTGGCGGCTGCTGCTGAGGTGGCGGCTGCTGCTGAGGTTGCTGCTGCTGAGGTGGCGGCTGCTGCTGAGGTGGCTGCTGCTGCTGAGGTGGTTGCTGCTGCTGAGGTGGCGGCTGCTGCTGAGGTGGCTGCTGCTGAGGTGGCTGCTGCTGCTGAGGTGGCTGCTGCTGCTCTTCGTTGTCAGTGCTCGTCCTTGCAGGAGGACTGGTGGCGGCAGTGATGGTCCAGGTTTGCAGAGTGGTGGTGGCAGGGCTACTACATGTTGTTGTAGCGGCAGGGCTGTTCCATGTTTGCCTAGTGGTGGCTGAGCTCCACGCATGCATGGGATTGGCGGTGGTGCTCCAGACAGGAGCAGCGCTTGCCATGGTGGTGTCGGTGAAGTGACCAGCTGCACTCAGACTTGTGGTGGTGTAACGGTGGGTGTCCTGGCTTTGAATAGAGGTGTCCGTGCAGTGGTATGCAGCACAAGTCGGTAGTGAGGTGAAGCGAGTCAATGGTGGCACAGGTGGAAAGGACACCACTGACTGCTGACCGTACCGATTATGCTGCATAGCCTGCAAGAAAGCATTGTTGCAGGCCTGCAGCACATTCAGCTGTTGATCAGGACTAAGGTGTTCCGCCATGCCCTTTTCAATCTTACTAAAAAAATGGTGTGCTGGTCTGTTGAGGTCGGCCTCCAAACGGTCAAGGCGCTGTTCTACAGAATTGAAGCGGTGTTCAAAGTGGTTAAAACCACGTTCCATGAGTGCAAAACCGCTTTCAACTCTGTCGGACAGTGACTTGAGGCTGGAATTAAATGTCTCGCTCAAATGCATAAACTCGGGCAAGACATTCCTGTCCAAGGCCCTCTGCCGCTGGCGGGTAGTGCCCGCATAACCAGTGGCAGAGACCTGGGACAGGGGAACACCTGATGGCCCAGCTTCCTGGTCACCAGCTGTGTGTGTGGTTGACCTGCAAGGTGCTTCCTGGCTGTCGGATGGCTGGGACGGGTCAGAGGACGTCCGAGGAAGGACCGCTCCAGGGCCAGGTTGCAGGGTGCTGCTCCAGGTGCTGTGGAAGAAAGGAAAATCATTACTACCATGCCTTTACAAGAAGCATCAGCTGTGGATTAGAAAAACACAGATTAATAAAAATAGAAACCCAAAATTTATAATACTTACGATCTCGTGGCAAGGACCGGTCTTAGGAACTGCAACGCGTGATAGTGACGGTATCTAGTTCTGGTCCTTGACGCAGATCCACTGCGAACCTGGCCCTCAGCACGAACATCACTGTTGAAGCGGTCCTTGATCGAACGCCAACGTGTTCGGACTTTGTCCACTGTTGATAAAAAAAAACAGTGCCGTCAAGGACAACAGTCACTGCGGCACAATGTAGCAATACAATACTCAAAGCAGTCACTGTAGACCCCGATGACACTGTTGGGTTTCCTGCTAGAATACGCCTAGCACGAAACCCAACAGTGCCGTCAAGGACAACAGTCACTGCGGCACAATGTAGCAATACAATACTCAAAGCAGTCACTGTAGACCACGATGACACTGTTGGGTTTCCTGCTAGAATACGCCTAGCACGAAACCCAACAGTGCCGTCAAGGACAACAGTCACTGCGGCACAATGTAGCAATACAATACTCAAAGCAGTCACTGTAGACCCCGATGACACTGTTGGGTTTCCTGCTAGAATACGCCTAGCACGAAACCCAACAGTGCCGTCAAGGACAACAGTCACTGCGGCACAATGTAGCAATACAATACTCAAAGCAGTCACTGTAGACCACGATGACACTGTTGGGTTTCCTGCTAGAATACGCCTAGCACGAAACCCAACAGTGCCGTCAAGGACAACAGTCACTGCGGCACAATGTAGCAATACAATACTCAAAGCAGTCACTGTAGACCCCGATGACACTGTTGGGTTTCCTGCTAGAATACACCTAGCACGAAACCCAACAGTGCCGTCAAGGACAACAGTCACTGCGGCACAATGTAGCAATACAATACTCAAAGCAGTCACTGTAGACCACGATGACACTGTTGGGTTTCCTGCTAGAATACGCCTAGCACGAAACCCAACAGTGCCGTCAAGGACAACAGTCACTGCGGCACAATGTAGCAATACAATACTCAAAGCAGTCACTATAGACCCCGATGACACTGTTGGGTTTCCTGCTAGAATACGCCTAGCACGAAACCCAACAGTGCCGTCAAGGACAACAGTCACTGCGGCACAATGTAGCAATACAATACTCAAAGCAGTCACTGTAGACCACGATGACACTGTTGGGTTTCCTGCTAGAATACGCCTAGCACGAAACCCAACAGTGCCGTCAAGGACAACAGTCACTGCGGCACAATGTAGCAATACAATACTCAAAGCAGTCACTGTAGACCACGATGACACTGTTGGGTTTCCTGCTAGAATACGCCTAGCACGAAACCCAACAGTGCCGTCAAGGACAACAGTCACTGCGGCACAATACAGAGCAGGGAAATACTCACTAAACGCCTTTTTGGAGGATGCTGTGGCGCTGTCCCAGCCATCCATCAACGCTGCGGCCACCTCATTCCATAGCCGCCGGGTCACCACATTGTCCTTGTACAGCCGGTCACGGCTGTCCCACAACGGCGAACGCTCCTGGACCAGGCTGATGAGCTGCTCATTATCCAGGTAGACGTCTTCATCCCGTTGTGGAACCTAGACAAAACACATTCATTAGAATAATCAAATTTAAATTGAATAAAAAGTTACAAAAAAAAAACAAAAAAAAGAGTAAAAATAAAAGATAAAAAATAAAGAACATTTCAAATCATTTGATACTTACATTCCGTATCACCACCGGGACTTGGCTTCGCTGCTCCTGCTCTTCGCCCTCACTAGTCCCGTCCGCAGATGATGATGACGATGTCTTAAGAAATTTGAAAAAAACGTAAGAGATTTGGAGAAGCAGCAGATATACTTACCAGATGCACGAAAATAATCACCTCACGGTCTGCTTGCGCCAATTCCTGCCGCGATGGGGAATACTCGGATTCTGAAGACATACTGCATGTAAAAATAATAAAAATCATTAGTACATACATAATTTAAAAGGACAGGCATATAATGTAATATACTCACATTCTTCGCTGATATAATGGGTTCTTGGTTGACTGTCTGCTCTTCAATCTGTCAGTGTAGTAGTGGCAGAGTTTTGGCAGGCACCTCCTTTATATAGACTTTTTTTTTTGACTTTAGAAGATTCTAACTAGGATAAAAAGTGGACACCACCCAAAAAACGCAGCGCTAAAAAATCGCATACCTGCGCATGCCAGTGCGCACGTATGCGCATCCATAGGCTATAATGGCCATTTTTAGCGCAAAACGTGCGCATGCGTGCGCATGCGATTTTTTTCCAGGGCCAAAAAATGGAACATGCAGCGTCTGGAAAATACCAACGCACACCCCAAAAAAACGCAGCGCATGAAAATCGCATACATGCGCTTACAAGCGCGCAGGTATGCGCACCCATGTTAAATATAGGGGAAAAATCGCATGCGCACGTATGCGTTTTTTTCCAGCGCTAAAAAACGCAAATGTGAAACCAGCCTCACAGCCTCTTTTCTAACTTCATACCATTCGTGAGAATCATTATGATTCTGCATTTACATGTTCAGCAACTGGAGGCTTGCTTTTACATTTTTCACCATTTTCTTAGTTGCTTCATCTCCATATTGAAGTTACTTTGTTGTATTATCTTTAAAATCACAATGTTCAGTTATAAACTCTCGTATTTGTTTATTCACAATGTTCTCATAAGAATTAACTAATTGCATTTGCAGGTATTAGATAATATGTTGCTAAAAATAAATGTAATTCGGGTGGCACAAACTGCCCAGGGACACAAGTTGAAGGTAATAAGGATACTGCATATGTATGAACCTCATTTGCATATAATTAGTCTAATAGAAATAATGAAGATCCAATTTGCATTATGATTTGATGAAGGCACACATACCTTCCAGCTAAACATTTGTTACTGAGCATGTAGGGCAGTAACACAATTATATCTCCTTATAAAATCAAATATGCCCAATATGATTAAGAAAGAAAATAACAAATTCTATATATGTCGGATAAATGAAAAATATTGTTTATGCTAACATAGGATGTCGGAGCCTGTAGACACATACTCACTAGAGAAACATTAGAGCAAAAATACAAGATGTCACTTCTGCGTAATAATCATTTTATTATGTGTAAAGTCTTTATGAAGGATGTATGTTATGGTAGATTTGCTGTCTCAGCAAATTGCTCCGCAACTGCCATAATTGATGCATGTCCTTACTCTGAGCCTCAGATCAATGAGCATTTATGGATTTTTTATAATATGTTAATCAATTCTATAATTATTATCATATCTGTTTTTGTCTGGCAGATGGGACTCCAACCAGTATAAATAAGTAGCCTATTCCAATTTGAAAGGAAAAGCTGTTAAAGAAGTGTAAGAGCGATCTCACACATACCAAGTTTATATATTTACTAGATGGAGGCCCGATGCTATCGCATCGGGAGGGCGGTAATGTCACGATGGGGGCAGGCTTTCCAGCATTGAGAATCTCTCCCCCCATGTGCTCACCCACCTTTCCACTCTCTCTTTCCTCATGTGCTGACTTATCCCATCTGTGCTCTCTTCTTTGACCTGTCTACCCCATGTGCTATCCCCCTTTCCTCTTCTGACAGCATTGAGTAAACTTTCCATTGGAAGGCGTCTCAGCTCCAAAATTCAAAGACTGACAACGACATAAATGGTTCATGGGACCGGAGCTGTGTTCGTGAATTGTGTTTTCATCATGGGTTAAATTTTTTGCTTGTAGTTGAAGTTCATGTCTTTTTTTTTGTATGTTACTTATTTGACGGCGGATGTTGATTTGTCGTAGCTGTTGTTGTTGCACTTTTCTCTGGCTTTGTGTTTTAACTTGTCACTGTAGACGGTGTGATTCTGCATCGTGTGACTGTCTTCTTGCTGTGGCCAATGGACATTATTCCTGAAGTAGCTTGCGTTGAGAAAATGCCTTCTTAGTTAACCTAATACAATTTGAAGTTGTAGACTTGGTGGTGTGGTGTGCTGGTTCCAATGGGTCATCTTGTGAGCATGGTATTGCTGTTAAGACTGCAGATTCCTGTTTGCGGCGCTATTGCTGCCTAATGGAATCCTGTGATAATCTCTTGACTTTTGCATCAGGAAACTCATGTGCTTGTTGCCTATGCTTATATGCATTCTTTTTGTCCCAGTGATGCTGTTGCTCTTCAAGAGTCTCATTTGCCCATTGTTGTCTTCGACGTTGTGCCTTTGCTGCTTTCCTTTCATTGGTGTACTTTTTAGGAGGAGCCATGTTGGCTTTGATATTCGCTTTTTAAAGGGTTTTCCCATGAACGAAAGTTCATTTTAAAAATTGTCTGTGTCTGACCATGTACAGAATATGCCACAGCTCCTGGGCAAGGGAGGAAGCAAAAGACAATACTAACATTACAGCAGGAGATCAGAGGATACATTTTGTGTGGTAAAATATTGTTTACAAACAGTCAGTGAAATATTTTACCTCACAAAATGAATCCTCTGTGATCCCCTACTGTAATGTCAGTATTGTCTTTTGCTTTCTCCCCTGTCCAGGAGATGTGGTATGCTCCATACGGTCAGACACAAACAATTTTTAAAATTAACTTTCGTTCGTGGGAAAACCCCTTAATGTGACTGGCTTCCTCTGCCTACAGAATTCGCACAGGCGCAGTAAATCAGACCACTGCCATCTTTGTTCAGACAGATAGCGGCGGTCACATTAAAACTGTGCATGCGCTCCTCCTGTACAAAGATGGCGGCGGTCAGTGAATCATTCGGCTGATCCTGGCGGCGGCGTGTTGGTGACGGTGTTCTACTAGTGGTACCACACAAGAAGCTGCACACGGCATATACAATATGTGTGTGTATGTGTGGTGCATACGGCATATACAAAGTGTGTGTGTGGTGTGTATGGCGTATGTAGTCTGTGTGTGGGGCGTACGGCATATACAGTGTGTGTTTGTTTGTGTGGCGCATATGGCGTATACAGTGTGTGTCTGTGTGTGTGGTGCGACGGTGTTCCACTGGCGGTACCGTGCAAGAGGCTGGTACCACAAGCAGTTTCCATACTGAGACGCCCATCACTTGGGTGTCCCAATATGGTAGTCGGTGAAATTCCACTGTTTGGAATTCTAGGATCTGGACACATCTGGATGGACCAGGATGTGAAGACAATACAAGGTAAGTATATATTAGAAGTGACAAAGTGACTGCTAATGTGTAGTCAGGAAGAAGTGCAGAACCGCCTTAGTAAGATTAAAATTGACAAATCACCAGGCCCTGATGGCATTCACCCTCGGGTATTAAGGGAGTTAAGTAATGTGATAGACAGGCCTCTATTCCTTATATTTAAAGACTCTATAGAAACGGTCTGTTCCTTTTGATTGGCGGCACCTGGAAACTATAGGCCGGTAAGCTTAACATCTGTTGTGGGTAAAATTTTTGAAGGGTTTCTGAGGGATACCATTATGGATTATCTCAATGTTAATAAATGTTTAACTCCACATCAACAAGGATTTATGAAGGATCGCTCCTGTTAAACTAACCTGATCAGCTTCTATGAGGATTTAAGCTCTCAAATGGACCAAGGAGAATCATTGGATGTCATTTTTCTCGACTTCTCTAAAGCATTTGACACTGTCCCACATAAAAGATTGGTAAGTAAGATGAGAAAGCTTGGGCTAGGGGAAAATGTGTGTAGATGGGTAGGTAGCTGGCTTAGTGATAGAAAACAAAGAGTGGTTATTAACTCCTTCCCGACCTGTGACACAGCGTATGCGTCATGAAAGTTGGTGCTAATCCGACCCATGACGCATATGAGTTTAAAGCCCCCCTGCGGGTCGGGTGACCGGGGTCATGGAAAGGTCACCCAACCTGCAGTGACAGGACCCTTTGTGTTTCACTACGGAGCGGTGGCTTAGCCCCCCCGTGGCTACGATCGCTCTTATTGGCTATTGAAAGTGAAACAGCCAATCAGAGCGATAGTAACAGTTCATCAATGAAATTTGATGAACTATTACAATCCAGCCATGGCCGATGCTGAAATAGCATCAATGACGTTGCCTACAAGCTAAAACTCCCCGCTTCACTGCGGATTCCTAACTCGTTTCACGTTTCCCTCTTAAAACCGGTCATACTCAACCAGTTTCATGCTTCTACTGGCAGCACTCCCGCGCCCGTGTCCGCACAGGATGTCTTTGAGGTTAAGGAAATTCTTGCTATGAAACGATCTAGAGGTAAAACTTTCTTTTTAATTGACTGGAAAGGTTTTGGCCCTGAGGAGAGATCCTGGAAACCCCGGGAGAACATTCAAGCCCCCCAGATTTTAGCTAAGTTTCTTTCCGGCCGTGGGAAGAGGGGGCGTAAAAGGGGGGGTACTGTCATGCTTACCGCCGGCTCCACGCTCGCCGCCCCCGCCTCGTCCTCAGCTCCTGCTGCGGCCTCTCCCCACGCTGGGTGCGCCCGCCGCCTCCGGCGTGCTCCCGTGGCGGGCGCGCGCTCGCCTGCACTCCCGTCCTCTGCCCCGCCCTCTGTCCCGGCGTTCTGCCCGGGGCGCATGCGCTCCTTGCGCTCCAGGTCCCAGTACAGGCCAAGCCAGGCCTTCTCCCCGCCTTCCTGACCCTGCTGACCTAACCCGGAACTCCTGTCTCTATAAGAGGCAGCCTCTTCCTCCAGCTCACCGCCTGATCGTCACTTGTCTCTCACCGTAACTCTGGCCCCAGCCTGCCTGCCTTTTCCTGCTGCTCTTACCCTTTCCTCGTGCACCCTGTGTAACCTGGTCTTTGTGTTCCTCCCAGTGCCCGCCATCCCGTGTCCGTGTTCAGCCTGTGCCTGCATCTGACCCGTGTCTTGCCGTTCCAGCCTTGCCTCCTGTATCCTTCAGCCTCCGTTCCTGGCTTCCAGTCCTGCCGGTTCCGGTCCAGCTCCTTCTTCTGCCTGCCCGCTGCATCTCCTATTGTGCTCCTCCGTCCTCGGGTACCAGCTGCCGTGGTGAGTAGTTTCCCCTGGGCCTGTCCCAAACGCTCCCTGTATAGGGGGTGGTCCACCTGGTCCGCTCGCCCAGGGGAGGTTCGCTTGCCGCGGTCCAGTGGGTTCACCCTTGGGAATCATCACATGCAAATACTGATATTTTACTGTGTAAGCCATCCACTAGATCATTAATAAATATTTTAAATAGTAGGGGGCCCAATACAGAACCCTGTGGCACCCCACTAGTAACCCTGGCCCAATCTGAGTATGCACCATTAACCCCTTCATGACCCAGGCTATTTTGACCTTAATGACCTGGCCATTTTTTGCAATTCTGACCAGTGTCCCTTTATGATGTAATGACTCAGGAACGCTTCAATGCATCCTAGCGATTCTGAGACTGTTTTTTCGTGACATAGTGGGCTTCATGTTAGTGGTAAATTTAGGTGGATAATTTTTGCATTTGTTTGTGAAAAAAATGGAAATTTGGTGAAAATTTTGAAAATTTCACAATGTTCAAATTTTGAATTTTTATTCTGTTAAACCAGAGAAGTATATGACACAAAATAGTTACTAAATAACATTTCCCACTTTACATCAGCACAATTTTGGAAACAAAATTTTTTTTTGTTAGGAAGTTATAAGGGTTAAAAGTTGACCAGCGATTTCTCATTTTTACAACAAAATTTACAAAACCGTTTTGTTTTAGGGACCACCTCACATTTGAAGGCACTTTGAGGGGTCTATATGGCAGAAAATACCCAACAGTGACACCATTCTAAAAACTGCACCCCTCAAGCTACTCAAAACTACATTCAAGAAGATTATTAATCCTTCAAGTGCTTCACAGGAACTAAAGCAACGTGGAAGGAAAAAATGGACATTTTAATTTTTCCAACAAAAATTTTTTTTAGCATCAATTTTTTCATTTTCACATGGGTAACAGGATAAAATGGATCCTAAAATTAGTTGGGCAATTTCTCCTGAGTACATTGATATCTCATATGTGGTTATAAACCACTGTTTGGGCGCACGGCAGGACTCAGAAGGGAAGGAGCGCCATTTGACTTTTTGAATGGGAAATATGCTGGAATATTAAGCGGTTGCCATGTCGGTTTTGGAGAGCCCCTGTGTGCCTAAACATTGGAGCTCCCCCACAAATGACCCCATTTTGGATACTAGAACCTCCAAGGAACTTATCTAGATGCATAATGAGCAATTTGAACCCCAAGGTGCTTCCCAAATTGATCTGTTAAAAAAAAAAGTACTTTTTTTCACAAAAATGTTCTTTTAGCCTCAGTCTTTTCATTTTCACATGGGCAGGGCCCGGAAGGGAAGGAGCGCCATTTGACTTTTTGAATGGAAAATTAGCTCCAATCGTTAGCGGACACCATGTCGTGTTTGGAGAGACCCTGTGTACCTAAACATTGGAGCTCCCCCACAAGTGACCCCATTTTGGAAAATAGACCCCCTAAGGAGCTTATCTAGATGTGTGGTGAGCACTCTGAACCCCCAAGTGCTTCACAGAAGTTTATAACTCAGAACCGTGAAAATAAAAAATATTTTTTTTTACCCTCCAAAAATGATATTTAGCCCACTATATTTTATTTTCACAAGGGTAATAAGATAAATTGGACCCCAAAAGCTGTTGTCCAGTTTGTCCTGAGTACGCTGGCACCCCAAATGTGGGGGGAACCACTGTTTGGGCACACATTGGGGCTCGGAAGGGAAGTAGTGACGCTTTGAAGTGTTGACTTGATGAAATGGTCTGCGGGCATCATGTTACGTTTGCAGAGCCCCTGATGTACCTAAACATTGGAGCTCCCCCACAAGTGACCCCATTTTGGAAACTAGAGCCCTGAAGGAGCTTATCTAGATGTGTGGTGAGCACTCTGAATCCCCAAGTGCTTCACAGAAGTTTATAACGCAGAACCGTGAAAATAAAAAATATTTTTTTTTCCTCAAAAAATAATATTTAGCCCACTATTTTTTATTTTCACAAGGGTAATAAGATAAATTGGACCCCAAATGTTGTTGTCCAGTTTGTCATGAGTATGCTGGTACCCCATATGTGGGGGGGACCACTGTTTGGGCACATGTTGGGGCTCAGAAGGGAAGTAGTGACGTTTTGAAATGTCGACTTGATGGAATGGGGCGTCATGTTATGTTTGCAGAGCCCCTGATATACCTAAACAGTAGAAACCCCCCACAAGTGACCCCATTTTGGAAACTAGACCACCCAAGGAACTAATCTAGATGTGTGATGAGGACGTTGAACCCCCAAGTGCTTCACAGAAGTTTATAACTCAGAGCCGTGAAAATAAAAAATAATTTTTTCTCCACAAAAATTATTTTTTTAGCCCCCAATTTTTAATTTACCCAAGGGTAACAGGAGAAATTAGACCCCCAAAGTAGTTGTGCAATTTTTCCTGAGTACACTGATACCCAATATGTGGGGGTAAACCACTGTTTTGGCACACGTCAGGGCTCGGAATGGAGGCAGCACTGTTCAACTTTTTGAAAGCAAAATTGGCTGGAATAAATGGCGGCAACATGTCGTGTTTGGAGACCCCCTTATATGCCTAAACAGTGGAAACCCTTCAGTTCTAACTCCAATCTTAACCCCAACACACCCCTAACACAGTTTCATATCGGGTTAAATACACAATTCATCTGTGTCACTACTGCTGAAATAGGTGAAGGTTCAAACTGGGAGGATTAGTCACTTGTTGGGTGGCACACTGGTGAAAGTGACTGGAGACATCAACCAGCCCAGGCCCTACAGCGAAGGGACAAATGGGGAATAAGCCTATTAAGTCGCATGAACCTGTCCAAAGACCATTTTAAGGGTCAGAGTGGCCTTCCAGATTCAATACTCCCCGTCACTGCCGCTCACTGCCCCAAGGAGGGATGCATAGTTCTGTACCTTACTATTGACAACACTTCAGAGAATGAGCACGGGTTATATGTACTAGGCTAAAGTATTAAACTTGGGAGGGAAAATGGTGACACAAAAGGTAAATTTTGGCTAAGAAGCATAGATACCAGTGGGGGCACACAGGGAGCACCTGACAAATTCAAAGTCAAGAACGAGACAATAGTTGTGTTTAAACCGACCATCCCCGTAAATAAGAATGCAAAGCGGATAAACTATTTATACAATAATCAACAATGGTTTATAAAATACACTGGGGATGTCATAAAGGCAATTATTGACCCATGAAGTTCACAATAGTTATTTTATGTCCTTTGATCATATTTTCCTTAATTCTATGCTGCATAGCTCCATGCCTTAAGAAAATGATGACGATGACCATGGAAACCACAGTAATGACTATGTATGCCGACTTTGAAGATCCCGTATATGAAAGATACTCCTATGAACCCATGAGAAGAATGCCATATCCACCTCCGGAATATGCCTGCCTGAAGCAAACCAACGAGGGATAGTCCAGGATCTGACTTCCTCCTGTGCAAAGTCCGTTAGGACGGGGTCCATCTACTAGAGATGGGTCGTCTCGTATATACAGTGAAGATTAGTTAGTTAGGTTCCAGCATTGTTGAGATAGGTAGGCCGGGAGGACAGATCGATAGGTTCAACGAGATTAGGATTTTGATTTTGCATATTTCCAAAGGAGGGACTGTTAAGGGGAGAATATATGGCATATGAATATATACAAGAATCAAAAACTGTACCACTATATGGACGCTTTGCTGAATATTGGGATCATGTAGCTTTAAGATACTTCTGATTTTCTAAGACTTATTTCTGTATTGTATAACCCACCTAGGCTTCATGCAATACTGGGTGGACTGGGTGGATTAGGGTGGACCGGGCTAGAAGACCATAATTATGTACATAATGATTATGTAGCAATATGGGAACGTATGAGATCATATGAGATCAATACTAATTTGCTATTTGGGGTAAACAGTAATTTGGAAATGCACCCATGATGTAACATAATGAGACAGCGCGATTTCTGTTATAAAAACTGTACATCTCGGATTAAAGATAGAGGAGAATCATTTTGACATGATACATTCTGTCTTGTGTGTTCTCTTCTCCGTGCACGTATAATCTCTGCCAGAGATCTAATTTGGCCACAAATTAATATGGTGACACACGCATTCTGTGTGCTATATCACCCTAAGTGTCTATTACCTTGTGTCACGGCTGTGTCAGGTGTGACAGACAATCATTCTGGACTGAGCTGTGGAAGGTCTTTGCGTTGAGCTCAAGCACCTTCTTGATTTTGGCATCTCTGTTATGGAGTGATACCCTTCTCCCTCTAGAACCCAATAATTAATTCCACCTTCTGATACTAATAACACACCTGGGCTGAAGGTATAAATAGATTCCATTGCTGCAGCATGATGCGGCTGTTAGCTTATACTTGCCTCAGTCTTGTTGGAGGTTCTAGCAGTCAGCTAGTGTCTTTCACTGAGGACTCTTGCAGAATTGCTAGTGTGATGTCTTGGTTGTCTTCTCAAGCTAAGTGTTTCGCCGCATTCATCTTCCCTCTCTGTCTTTAGCTTAAGTGGGGACTGACTAGCGCTTACCCATCCCCTCCCTATGTAGGGCATATCGATAGGGTCAGGCAGAGGTTAGGTTCCTGCTTGGCGATAGGTGCAGAACCTATATAGGGACGTTTAGGGCAGACAGGATGATTTTAGATCTGCCTAGGACTCTCCACTCACCCCTTCTCTAGTGCTTGGGCTACCCCCTCCTATTCCCTTTGGGGTTCACTTACTTATCCTTCACCTCATGTTACACCATTGATCCAGGGAATCTTCAGAGGTTTGGCGATGCAAGAAACTGTAGTAAGTAACGGCAGCACTGCTCCTTAATGACATCCTGTTCCAGGAGGGGCGATAGACCCTGCATGGAAGTGAGGGTACCCAAGCCTACTGAAACATCCTGTTCCAGGAGGGGTAATAGACACAGCAGGGAGGTGAGTGAAGCCCCAGCCTGCTATGCGTCCTATTTGAGACTCCCTCTCAAACAAAACGTCACAGGAAGAGAAGTTATAAAAACACATTAAGGGATTAGCTAGATAGGGAGAAGTGTAGCGTATTGGGTAATAAAGCTAATTACAAAAGTGGTAAGGGTGTAAGGATAGATATTTAGAAATATTTAGATATTCATTTTAGGTACTGTATCGCCAATTTTAAGGAGTAGTATGGAGTAAAGAAGTCATTATCCTTTCAGCATCTAGCAACTGAGAAAAAAATATAATACTTCACGCTTTACTTATATTTTGTCTGTTTTATGAAAGTATAAGCATATAGGCACATGCAATTATGCAAACATAATGCATTTAGGTGTTATAGAGAATCTGCCACCTTGAAAAATGCTATTTACATGCAAGGTTAATCTTTAGGCAAGTAGCATTTCAATTATATCCAGCTGCCTTTCTGAAAATGCATCTAAGGGGGGAAAATTAACTTAATTCCTCATGAGAGCCACCTGCTTTCAGTCATAAGGATATGCAAGGAGTGACTTCAATCATCACTGTTGTAAGCACGCCCTGGCTCTACTTTAAGCTCACACTACAGCGTATTTGTCAAAAGTTTCGGGGTGTGCTTACACAGTATAGTGAGCGATGACTGTACTCTCCATCACAGAGTCCAGCATGCCACTATGACTGAAAACCGGCAGTTCCCAGGAGGAACAAAGTTAATTTTCCTCCCAATGGCCGCACTTTCAGAAAAGTAACCAGGAAGCTTTGCAATAGTATTTACGTGCAGATTAACCCTTTATCAGCAGGTAAATAGCATTTTCCGAGGTGACAGGTTCCTTATAACTTGAAATCTGATGTCATATAGTTGAAGACTATATGAAAGTTTTTAAGATTTCCATATTAAAAACGAAGGCGGTGAGAGCAGTTGCGCAGAGTAAAGGTAAAATAACCTCATGTAAAAAAAACAGAGACAATCTTTTCTGTTCACTGAAACTCCAAATTAGAGAAAAGAGAACATGTTAAAGTTATAACTATCCAATTTTAGAAAGCGTTAGCCATTTCAGACTGATATAAAAAGATGTCAAGATGATTGATGTGAACTCCATGAAATAATTTGAATCAGCAGATTTTCTACATTGCATGAAACAATTCATTCTTCTAGTTCTATCTCTCGCTTGGATAAGGGAAGTTCCCAATATATAATTGTTATTTAAAACTGCATAATGCATTTTAGTAAAGAGCATTTCAATACATGAGCAAGCAGTGAAATGACTACAGGGAGTGAAGTGGATGGAGTTGAGCCTATGCCCCAATGACTTAGGAGCGCAAGGACTATTGAATCACACAAGACTCTACTGGGTCTATTGTACTTGCATGGGGACATCATTTTAGCCATGAGCCTTTTGTTATAAGTGACTAACTAAGGGTACCGTTTGCACTTAGCGACGCACCAGCGTTCCCGACAACGATACGACCTGGTAAGGATCGCTGGTGTGTCGCTAAATGGTCGCTAGTGAGCTGTCAAACAGACAGATCTACTCACCGACGCAGCAGCGATCCAGTGATCCATACAACGACCTCGGCGGTCGTTGGTATCTTGTCACATGACTCCCACCTGCGTCCACGTGTTCTGCATCGCCAAGGAGGTCGCTCATTGGCGTCAAACACTGCAATGCACGCTGGCCAGTGGGACACCAACGATGAAAAAATGGCCCAGGCCATTCAAGCACGATCAGCGAGATCGCAGCTGGGGCCCGGTCGCGCTGCATGTCACATGTAGCAAGATCGCTGTTGTCACAAAATCAGTGACGCTTCAGCGATCTCGCTATGTGATAAAGGGCCTTAAGATTACTATTCCACTTATAAAATATTACCCCAGCTCTGTGCATGATTCTCATACTGTGATGTTTGCTGTCTGCAAATCTTTACTCCATTAAGCATGTAATGTAAGATTGGATGCCAGGATTGGGACCAACTGGTCACCTGGCTCCAAGGAGATGTTCAGATAAGCAAGGTGGTGACTCTTGTGTCAACTGGCTTTAGAACTTGTATAGACTCTATGGACTGTCATCTCCCTACTGGTGATGAGCGAGTGTACTCGTTGCTCGGGTTTTCCCAAGCATGCTCGGGTGATCTCCAAGTATTTTGGCGTGCTCAGAGATTTAGTGTTTGTTGACACAGCTGCATAATTTGCTGCTGCTAGACTGTCTGAATACATGTGTGGAATTCCTAACAAACAGGCAATCCCCACATGCATTCAGGCTGTCTAGCAGCCACAAATCATGCAGCTGTGTCGACAAACACTAAATCTCCGAGCACGCCAAAATACTCAGAGATCACCTGAGCATGCTCGGGAAAATCTGAGCAATGAGTATATTCGCTCATCACTACTCACTACACTTGTCGTTACCTCCTCCTGTGTTTGTATCACAGGTGGGGTAGCTGACCCTGGGAGCTCTTACGTAACATCTGCCATTATCCCGGTGGGTCAGCGGAAGGGTAAGACTCTGTATTGTGTACCATCTTGAGGAATTTTGCTGGGACTGTTCTACATGTTATCTGCTTGTTTTGTGGTTCAATAAAGCATTGCCACACTGTTTTACCCTCACCCTGCATTGTCTGAGTAGCATTATGCCCATGTTAAAGAGAGAGCGGGCATTAGGCGGGACAATCCCTGGTCCATGTGGTTCCAGCTAGCAGACTTGGGGGTCCATCGACCCCCCATTTCTCCACATAAGGTAACCAGGCAGTTTGTTTTCCTGTTGGCGACTCCCATAATCTTGAAATAACTGAAGCAACACTTCATATATCTTTATTTTCTGATATGTAGGGAAAACCACCATAATTTAGGAAGCGTAATATTTGATTTGGATAATGTCAGAGTCTTGCCTCTACATTTCACAGTTTGTATATGATATGGGATTTCTGAAATAGCCGTGAGTCTCAATATCCAAACGGACAGCCCCATATTCTGTATATTTATGAGGCTGTCACCTTTGGGCCAATAAACCTGCTGTCAGTCCAGAAATCATGGACCATACATAGATAGTGAAATATGGAATAAAGATTTGTTCATATCTTATGAAGGATCCATCAGAGTTATAACCATAAAATTGCCAGACCACATGGAAGGCCGACCCCCCCATCTTAGTCAGCAAGGCCATTCAGGCGCCTCTGATGCCCAGGCACTTCTGGTGTTGTTCTATTCCTATGACAGACTAGAACAATTGAAACATTTTAATTGAACAGAGACTTACTGTAAGTAAAAATAAAATATTAAAATTAGAAATAGAGAAAAAGGTTTATAAACTCTGCTCGGCAGTAATGGAACATATAATTTGCTACTGGTTGTGAATCATGAACATGGGCATGTATTACATGCCAGAAAGACTTTGCTTTTAGAAGTTACACATTTTCTGAATCCTTTTTAATTTTTAACATCACACATATTCTTGAAACTGTTGCACGCATTACAACTACGACCTGAGTTGACCATCATCAATATTGCTGCTTTGCATAAAAATAGAGAAAGAATCAAGTAAATTGGGATGATTCTTCCATCACAACTTGCTCTTGAAGGCACAATTTTTCTGAGGCGGTGAGGGTCAAAGCCCGCGAGAATGAGACTTATCCTTGAATAGCTTCACTGGAGCACACGGCTTCAAGCTAATGTGCCATTGCTGATTCTTTGATTAACCGAGTCAATGAGAGGTTGCTGTGCTGTTTTGTTACAGAGCAACAAAGCCTTGATATTTAGAGTTTAACACTTGAGAAGATGAACTGCCAAGAAGACGTGTAACCTGGATTTTAATAGTAGTTATATGATTTGGTACCAACTAACATTTTTTAAACTGTTGAAAAAAAATTTTCCTTATAATTTACATAAAATTGCAATACTTAATAATAGTCCTTACTACTCTTTTAGAATTAACTTTTTCGGAAGCATTCTACAGGTATTACATGATGACAAACAATTATTTTCTTTAATTCACCTTAAACGGAATCTGTTGCCCCCTGGGACGTATATAACCTATCAATGTGGGCATACAAGTGATAGAAATGTTGCACTACTCATACCAGTATGCCTCATATTTGTGGTCTTGTTGTGGAGAAATCATCTTTTATTTCTGTACGCTAATGATTTCTTCCAGGCACATGGGTGTGAGCTGCCGGAAAGAAATTTCTGCCTCCTGTCTTCACTATCATATCACCCCCCTCCCATCAGCGTCACACTGCCCTATGATGCGTAATGGTGGCCTCAGAATCTCTCTAAACTTGGTACTGGGACCTTGTCATCACAATTTCACAGGTATCCGCATCCTCAGGACAGGTATACCGTAAAATGGAATTGTTGATCAGGGAGCCTAAAGTTCCGTTATTCAAAATCCAGTATGCGCCTCTAACTTTGAGGTAACGGAACCTCAGAACTCATACTACACAGATCGGAGAAATGCAACAGGGTAACAGAGAGAGATAAGTAGTGGGATTTTTATTTCAGTAGCTATGAGGAACATCATACTGAGTGGGGGGCTGTGGGGACTCTCATGCTAAGTAGGTGGCTTGAATTGCTATTATACTGAGTGGTGGGTGAGCATTGGCGATCATATACTGAGAGAAGGGCTGGCACTGAAGGTCATCATACTTAATGAGAGCTTGAATTCGGATCATCATACTGAGTTGGGGGGTGGCATTGGGAGCCATCATGCTCAGTAAGGGACTGTGGGAGCATCATAATGAGGGGCCATCATACTATGCAGGAGTCAGTGTGGTGCTGTGGGTTATCACACCGAGGAGGGTGAACACAATGAGTGAGAGCTATGTGGGCATCATTTTGATTGGCCGTGTAAGCAACATACTGAGTGGGAGCTGTAGAAACATAATACTGAGGGCTAGTGATATGTGAGTATACTCGTTGCTCGGGTGCCCTCCAAGTATTTTAGCGTGCTTGGAGATTTAGTTTTCGTTGTCTCATTTGCATGATTTGCGACTTGTAGACAGGCTAAATACATGTGGGAATTCCCTAACTAACAGGCATTCACACACATGTATTCAAGCTGTCTAGCAGTCGCAAATCATGCAGATGAGATGACAAAATCTAAGTCTCCGAGCAAGCCAAAATACTCAGAGGACACCCGAGCATGTTCGGGAAAACCCAAGCAACGAGTATACTCGCTCATCACTACTGAGGGCCCATCATATTGAGTGAGAGCAACGATATTGTGTGGAGTTATCATATTGTGTGCGTGACATCATACTGAGTGGGGACCAACATATTGACAGATGTGATATATTATATTTTGAGATGGGGGGGTATTTTTGGGAGCATCAAACTCTTTAATTGCCATGAAAGTTTCTTCATGACTGAGAACACTTGGAGGTTTCAATAGGGTCATAATTACTGTGTAAATATCTCTCTGCATTTACAATAAATGGGAGATATGACCTTGCCTATTGCACCGAATATATATATACTGCATAAAACATTTTCTATGAACACTGCTGCCGATTGTAGACTATGGGTCTGTTCACATTTCTGTGTAATTTTGCTGGCTGAGTAGTAAATACACAGAGACTTATCTAACTTGGGCCAATGCAAGTCTATTGACCAATGAAAAAAATTGAACAGCACTCGGATGCCATTCTTGTGTTATTTTTCACTGGCTGTTTGATATGAGACTATTGAGTATTGGGAAATCTCCATCTAATTTTTTGTCATCAGACATAAACTAATGAAACTCTTAATTAACTCTTTTGTTTAAAATTTGCACACTGATCAAAGTCTGATTAACCTTTCATAAAAAAAACTGATGAAACTCATATAAATTTTCTCCAAGAACATCAATGCTTGATTCATCCTGAAACCTTTGGGCTAGCAGTCATAGAGACACGGCTGGCAAAGCTTCAGTCACCGATCTGTACATAGTGCTTGCTTTGGTGGTTGAAACCACACAGAGGCACTGACAGCAGCTCAGCAATAATTCACTCTAGAACCAGAAGTGCCAGGGCATGGTTTCAGATGCCTTTCGTCATTTGCTGAGCAGTGACCAAAGTCTTGCCTCTATGACTGAAAGCCCAATGATTGTCGAGAGAAATAAAGTTAATTTCCTTCCTGTAGCTGGGCTTTCAGTGCAGGTGCTAGACAGCTTCAGAATTCTATGAACTTACAGATTAATACCATATCAGCACTTAAATAGATTTTTTTTTCATTGCAGGTTCCCTTAAAATATCCGGCAGATCAGTGTGACTTCAGATCATAAGACTGATCCTTCAAATGGATGTTCAGAAGTGTTCACTTTAGCAAGCAGAAGTAATGACTTTAGTATGCAGAGGTGGCTAAACGTCAACATAAGTGCATGCACACAGTGAGATACGGACCCATACTCTTTCTATTGAGTTTGTACACCACTGTGTATACCTTCATACAAGAATTGGCACATTTTTTAATTTTCATTATGTGCCTTCACAATAGATTGTAAGTATGGAATAATCAACCAAAATGTAAGAATATCCTGCTTATGCCCCAGGAGAGAAGCTTCAGGACTAGTGATGAGCAAGCATACTAGTTACTCAAGATTTACCAAGCATGCTCGGGTGATCAAGTATTTGGATGTGCTCGGTGATTTAGCTTCTGTCTCCACAGCTGCATGATTTGCGGCTGCTAGCCAGTCTGAATACATGTGGGTATTGCCTGTTTGTTAGGAAATCCCCACATGTATTCAGGCTGTCTAGCAGCCACAAATCATGCAGCTACAGCGACAGAAGCTTAATCTCCGAGCACATCCAACTACTCTGTCAACTGAGCATGCTCGGGAAATCTCAAGTAATGCGTATACTCGCTCATCACTATTCAGGAAATGTCAATGGATGCCATTTCTCAAAATGTTTTAAAAATCTTTAGTGATTAGTATCCTTTTAGCTAACATCCATACCTGGTCCTCCACATGTCACTTGAAGGTTGAAAGAAAGTGGCTTAAACATTTATGCACTTATCTCCTAAAAGATATGTGTATACATGAGAATGTGGATATGACCTTCTAATGATGTATTGGGATGGGGTAGGGGAGATCAGTGGTCCAAAGTAGGATATCTAAGGGTTTAACAGTAAAATCAGAAACTTTTCATTTTCAAAAACCTTTCTGGTTTATTTAGGGAACATTGTTGAATAATGTACTTGCTTCAGTATACAACACAATACAAATCCCATTCATAAACAAAGAGGAAAAAATCTAGATTGTAGGAACATTTTTTTTCAGATTCCCCTACATCTTTTGTGCAACTTTTAATTGTATTTCACTCATTGCAGTGGAATGGCTGAAATCAACCATCTGTCTTGGGATTATCAGGTTGTTCGACAACGGATTTGTCAAGAACCATTGGCCGTAGATTTACCAGGCGAGGGTTGATTTTTTTTTCATTCACCTTTATCATATTCTGTAGGCAGCTGAGTTTTTCTAGATAAGGTAATCTTTAAATCTGTAAAAAATCTAAGGGAAGCTTTATTAATACTGTCTATAAGGAAACTGTATTTGCTCTCCATAGCTAGTGACTTGTAGAATTGCTGCTTCCAACAGGTGGCACCGTAGAATGCTTAACGATTCGTCTCTGAAGAGGCAATTAGCATATTTGTTCTCCATAGTAATCCATCATAGAATCATAGAATCGTAGAGTTGGAAGGGACCTCCTGTGCCATCTGGTCCAACCCCCTGCTCAAAGCAGGATTCGCTAAATCATCCCAGTCAGATGTCTGTCCAGCCTCTGTTTGAAGACTTCCATTGAAGGATAACTCACCACTTCTCGTGGCAGCCTGTTCCACTCATTGATCACTCTAACTGTCAAAAAGTTTTTTCTAATATCTAATCTGTGTCTCCTCCCATTCAGTTTCATCCCATTGCTTCTAGTCTTTCCTTGTGAAAATGAGAATAAAGATGATCCTTCTACAATGTAACAGCCCTTTAGATATTTGTAGACAGCTATTAAGTCTCCTCTCAGTCTTCTCTTTTGCAAACTAAACATTCCCAAATCCTGCAACCTTTCTTCATAAGACAGGGTTTGCAGACCGGTCACCATTCTGGTCGCTCTTTTCTGAACTTGCTCCAGTTTGTTGATGTCTTTTTTAAAATGTGGTGCCCAAAACTGGACACAATATTCCAGATGAGGTCTGACCAAAGAGGAGTAGAGGGAAATAATGACTTCACGTGATCTAAACTGTATGCTTCTGTTAATACATCCTAGAATTGCATTTGCCTTTTTTGCTACTGCATCACACTGTTGACTCATATTCAGTCTGTGATCTATTAGTAGACCCAAGTCTTTTTCACATGTGCTGTTGCTTAGCCTATTCCTCCCATTCTGTATATGCTTTTTTCATTTTTATTGCCCAGATGTAGTGCTTTGCATTTTTCCCTGTTAAAAACCATTCAGGTTTAATCAATTTAATCAGTTTACCCTCAATTCCTTCATCTAAATTGTTGATAAAGATGTTGAACAATACAGGGCCCAGGAGAGAGCCCTGTGGTACTCCACTTGAGACATTCTTCCAACTGGATGTGCAGTCATTTACGACCACTCTTTGAGTCCGATCACTAAGCCAGTTCTGAATCCATCTAACAGTTGCCTTGTCCATTCCATACTTAGTCATTTTTTCAATAAGGATTGCATGAGATACTTTGTCAAATGCTTTGATGAAGTCAAGATATACTATATCTACAGCATTCCCTGATCCACCCAATTAGTGATTCTGTCATAGAAGGAAATTAAGTTAGTCTGACATGACTTATTAGTTACAAACTCATGCTGACTGTTTAATCACTTGAATCTTATCCAGGTACTGACATACATGTTGTTTAATAATTTGTTCAAAGATCTTTCCTGGTATAGAAGTCAGACTCACCGGCCTATAGTTGCCTGGGTCCACCTTCTTCCCTTTTTGAAGATAGGAACAACATTTGCTCTTCTCCAGTCTTCTGGGACTTCTCCTGTTCTCCAAGAATTTTCAAAGATTATGGAGAGGGGTTCAAAAATTTCTTCTGCTATCTCCTTCAGTACTCTGGGGTGTAATTCATCTGGACCTGGAGACTTGAATTCATTTAGGTTAGCTAAGTGTTTCCTCACTATCTTTCTGTTTATAGATATCCTGGATTCTTCTATTCCCTTAATAGGACAGTGAAGAACAGTTGATGTTACATTTCCTTTCTGAGAGAAAACAGATTCAAAATAGGAATTTAAAAGTTCGGCCTTCTCAACATCCTGTCTTACCATTTCATCATTTTCATCCTGTAAAAATCCTATAGCATCTTTGACTTTTCTTTTACTTTTGACATATCCCCCAAATCCTTTATTATTGCTTTTGACATCTCTTGCAAGCCTCAATTCATTGTCAGCTTTAGATAATCTGATTTGTGCCCTGCAGGTTCTGCAGACAGCATTATATTCTTCTTTAGATATGCCTCCCTCTTTCCATTTTATAAACTTTTTTTCTTCCTTTTTAGCATGTGCTTAAGCTCTGTGTTCATCCATCCTGGTTTCCTTAAATGCTTCCTATTCTTCCCTCTTTTCGGAATTGTTAACAATTGTGCTTTGAGAATTTCATTTTTCAAGATTTCCCATCCTTCCTGGACATTTTTGTCTTTAAGGATATCCAGCCATTGGATCCCTCCAATTCTCTTTCTGAATCCCTTAAAATCTGCCTTTATGAAATCTAACCTTGACGTCTGAGTCTTCACAGGTCTTCCTCCTCTAGTTATCCAAAATTCTAAAATAGCATGGTTGCTACCTCCTAGGGTCCCAGCCACTTTTACCTCCTCAACCATTTCCTCCCTGTTTATAAGGATTAGATCAAAGGTAGCAGCTCCCCTTGTTTTCTCCCCTACCTTTTGGAAGATAAAGTTGTCAGCAAGAGAGGATAAGAATTTCCTTGACCTGTTAGTTTTGCCTGAGAGAGATTCCCAACAAATGTCTGGATAGTTGAAATCTCCCATGACAACTATGTCATATTTTTTGGAGAACTTGGCCATTTGATGCATAAAGAGTTCATCCATATCTTCAGCTTGTACAGGCGGCCTGTAGTAAATGCCTACAATGGTGTCCTTTCCATTGTTCTGTCCTTGCATTCTTACCCAAACAGTTTCCACAGAACTCCCAGTCTCTGAAGCTTCAATCTCTGTGCAGATATACGCGTTTCTAACATACAATGCGACACCTCCTCCTCGTTTATCAAGTCTGTTTCTTGCAAATAAGTTGTATCCTTCTAGTCTTGTATTCCAATCATGTGTATTATCCCACCAAGTTTCAGTGATTCCAAAGACATCATATTTCTTTTCCTGTGTTAGTAGTTCCAATTCTCCTTGTTTGTTGCCCATGCTTTGTGCATTAGTATAGAAACATTTTAGTTTGTGATTGGTTTCTCTTTCTCCAATATTTTTATTAGTTTCTTTTGTCTTTGTTCTTCCTTTCCACTTCTAATAGCAGAGTTCTCAATAGTATTTGTCAGGTGTATGGCTTTTTCTGGTCTTTTGTTTCCCTTCCCATGTTGTTCTAATTTAAAGCCCTCCTTACAAGTGTAGCAAGGCGACTTCCAAATACAGTCTTCATAAGGTGCACCCCATCTCTAGCAAGTAGTCCATCGTATACTGTAGGTAATTCACTTCGTGATCCAGAAATCCAAATTTTGGCTGACGGCACCATCGACGTAGCCAGTTGTTCACCTTCAGAATCTTATTCCAACTCCTTGTTCCATGGCCATCCACTGGGAGGATGGAAGAGAAGACCACCTGCGCTCCCAGTTCTTTCACTTTCTTGCCTAAGTTTTCAAAGTCTCTGCAGATGGTTTCCAGGTCGTTTCTTGCGGTGTTATTTGTCCCCACATGTAGTAGCAGGAATGGGTAGTCATATGTAGGTCTGAAGAGTCCTGATATCCTGTCAGACACATCTGTAATTTTTGCACCTGGAAGACATCACATTTCTCTTGAAGTTATATCCGGTCTGCAGATAGTGGCTGCATCACACTGCTGACTCATATTCAGTCTGTGATCTATTAGTAGACCCAAGTTCCTCTCAACAGGGAATCCCCCATGACCACCACTCTCCATTTCTTCTTAACAACATTTTTCTTTCTCCATCCAGGAGGACTCTGAAGGCGTACAAGGTTGCTGTTTGTGGGCAAAGTCTTATCCTGATGTATTTCTTCATCATTTTCCTGCGTGAGAGCCTGGTACTGGTTCCTGAGAAGTATGGGTGCTGACTGCCTCCTGATCCTCCTGCTTCTCTGGGTCACATGTTTCCATTCCGCTGGTTCTTCAGGTGCACTTCGAATTTCTTCTCTTTCTGTAAAATGAAGAGATAATTCTGCTCTGTCTAAGAACTCTTCACCTTCCTTAATGATCTTCCACGTAGCTAACCTCTCTTTGAGATTTTGCAACTTTTCCTCCAACAGGGACACAAGCTTGCATTTGTGGCATGTGAAGTTTGGCTTTTCCACTGGTAAGTCTGTGAACATGTAGCAAGAAATGCAGCTCACCAAATGGCTCCTGGCCTCTTCCATATTGAGATTTCTTAAAAACGATGAAAGATGAGCCAAAATTGGGAATATGCAAATGATCTCCTCAGGACTCTTCCCCTGATTTTCTGATTTCCTCTTTTCAGCTGCAACGGCCAAAACCCAGTGATCGTTGAGCTCGCGGAGACTCTTCACTTATCCCAGAAGGCGCTGGGAATATGCAAATGATCTCCTCTGGACTCTTCCCCTTAATAAAGTTGAGCAAACAGTTTTGCAGCATCCTGATCTAGTGGCTAGTCATGGCTGCTGGATTAGTGTCCTGTGAGCCTCTTCCTACCTGCCGGCAGTCCTGTTGCCTCTTTTAAAGGGAATCTGTCACCCTTTTTTGGACTATGAGCTGCTGGCACTGACATCAGGGGCTTATCTACAGCATTCTGTAATGCTGTAGATAAGCTCCCGATGTAAGCAGAAAAATAAGAAAAAAGAGTTAGATTATACTCACCCCAGCGTCCGGTCCGGTCTGGTCCGATGGGTGTCGCGGTCCGGTCCGATGGGTGTCGCGGTCCGGTCTGGGGCCTACCATCTTCATACGATGCCGTCCTCTTCTTCCCTTCCTGTCGTGGCTCCGGCGCAGGCGCCCAGGGCAGGGCAGTGCACCTGCGTCGGAGCCACGACAGGAAGGGAAGAAGAGGACGGCATCGTATGAAGATGGGAGGTCCTGGACCGCAGCACCCATCGGACCAAGAATGGACCACCCCCCATGAGTATAATCTAACTCGTTTTTCTTATATTTCAGGTTACATCGGAGGCTTATCTACAGCATTACAGAATGCTGTAGATAAGCCCCTGATGCCAATGCCGGTAGCTCATAGTCCAAAAAAAGGGTGTCTTGGCACAAAGTAAACATCACGGTGCAATTTCCTAATATTATTGCACCAGATACACTAATCAGAAGAGGTGGAAGCAGGCCGGTAAAAAACCACTAGGTAATGATCCTTCAGATATTTTTGCATAACTCTATGGTTTAGCTACCATTTTAGCACACAGATTTAAAAATGAAAGCTGAGCTATGGCTGGCTGCTGTTGGAAACCAATGCAGTTTTTTTTAGGCAGTTTTTATAAATGAGGACCAAAATGTCATATACAGCTCCGGCAAAAATTAAGAGACTATTGCACAATTTTATAAAAATCAGCATCTGTACATGTCTGACAGCCATTCCAGTGTCAGTTGAATTCCAACCAGAGTACACTTGATTTCTGAACTCTTCCTGAGTTAAAACATTAGTTTTGTTGTTTCTAAATGATTATAAACTTGTTTTCTTAGCATTATTTGAGGTCTGAAAGCACTGCATTTTTTTGTTATTTTGAACATTTCTCATTTTCTGAAAATAAATACAAAATTTAGTGCTTGGAAATTCAAAGACATGTTGTCAGTAGTTTATAGAATAAAAGAGCAATTTACATTTTACTCCAAAAAAATAACTATAAAGAGAAAAATCCAGACAAACTGAACAATTTTGCAGTGGTCTCTTAATTTTTTGCCAGAGCTGTATAGTGTAGGTATAATGCAAAAGATATGGAATTGGGGAAGCTTACAGCATTTTTACTAACATTTGTATTTTACCGTACTGAGGCAATAAGATACATTCTTCTGTAATATTCAATTGTTGATGTTTATTTTAGTGTTGTTACTATGTATGTAGTTACATGACCAAATCGAGTGTCATAAATGTGTATGCATCTTCTATATATTAAGTAACAGTAGAGTAAGCTTACTTATTCTGTTCCGACTAATGGCAGCTCACAAAAAAAGATTTTTTTCAATGTGCTATTAGAAGACTTTGGAAACATCAAATCTCGGCACACAAATGTACGTGTTAAATCTGAAACAAGAGCGAAGATCTTACTTTTGATTAAAACAAGCTGAGCTCTTATTAAACCTGGCATCCTTTGTGCCTGGCTAACTTCTATTCGATGAAAGGTATTATGAGTAAAGTCTAAAGAGGCAATTTACAAGTTTCTTCCACACCACTGGAAGTTCATTGGCTTGCTATCAATCTTATTCATCCTCCTCAACGCGCAATTTGAAGAATTAGCATTTCCTGGTATTTCCGGACTATTCTGCACTGTCCAAATTTCAAATCATTCATTATGCAAATACTGAAAACCCTTTCATTTAGTGAAAGGTTACAGATCTGGCTCGTACGTGATAAGTGCATTAGCCAGGGATGGATTTGGTTGGCAGAGAAGCTTTCGATGTGGAGCCCAAACAAATTCATCAACATAACATTCTTCCTCTAATATCCAAATTACTGAACGCCAAAAAACTGCTGTTGTCTAGAAGACAAGCCGATTCCCAGCTTTTTGTTCCATTTGGTTTCTGCCAGAACATTATCTTTCGTTCCCCAGCCGCTCTTTATGACAGACGCTTGTTTATAAAGACAATTCAATTCTCATTTGAGAAAAATCTCCCTGTGTATCTCACGTAACCGCTTCTTTTACTTAGCAGACCATGGTTGATAGCTTGTGTATGAGTCCAATGCAACAAGCTGAGTGGCTCCAGTTGTCTGTTCTTGTTTTATCTTTACAACCCATTTTGGTGCTTTTATTTCAGTAATATCTAATTTTTCTCATTTTCAGTACAATAATATCTGCTCAGTACACAGGTTGTTGCTCTGCATGGTTCTTTGTGTGTATAATTGTTAACTTAAATAGGATTCATTTTGGGTTATAAAGTGATAACCTTAACGGAGAGGAATCACATTGCTTTTATGGTGTATATTATTTTTCACAATTCACATGGGGGTTACTTAGCAATAATACATTAAGGCCGCGGTCACAGAAGTGTTCATTCTCTCCTGTGAGAAAATTGGCTCTATTATAGTAATGACACGTGGCTCAGACTGTGTCAAAGTTTGAATCGAGTGTCATTTTACTGTGATCCAATTCTGTCACATTAGAGAATCGTATCACAAGTGCAGAGAAGACATAGAACTTTATCTTCTTCATTGTCTGTGTCTACGTAAATCGGACTGCACTCAGATGACATCTGATTGCAGTTCGTTGTTTTACACACACCCATACACTTGAATGGGTGCGCGTCATCTGATTTGTAGTGCCACTTGCAGCATGCTGAAATTTTTTTTCATGCTGAATCAGCATGAGAAAAAAAATCGCAGATCTGTGCTGCCCCATAGTAAAAAATTGGGACGAGTGCTACACGGCTGTGTTATACGCCAGTGTGAGCCAACCCTAAGTCCCCCATACTGTGCTTCCTTCACTATGACCAGAAATTTTTTTGTTTAAATATCCAAACAATCTAAAAAAAAAGCTGGCCAAGACTCAAAATTATGATTTTTATTATAAACAATGTTCTTGTTTAAGATCCTTTTTTTCTGGTCTTGAGAATCATTTCTGTAAGGGCAGTCTCACATGTCCAGATAATTTCGGCACCGGAAAAAACTGTACCGGAGCTATCCGTGTCTTTGATTCCGTGTGGATTCGTGGTTCCTCTGTGTGGCACATGTGTGGCAACCTTGTGCCGCACGTGTGCTACATCAGGACCACACGGACGGCCGCCTGGGTAGAAGCACCACTGTAAGCGCTGTTCTCCTGCACCTGGTGCTGAACGTGATTGTCATTCTTCTCTCCTTCTCTGCCGGCAACAGTGAGCAGGAGAGAAAGTATGAAAAAGAAAACAATGTGGGGTCCCCCTTATATATGTTACCAACCGGGCAAAGCTCACAGCTGGGGGCTGCTATTCTCAGGCTGGTAAGGGGCTACAACCTAAAAACAGCAGAGCCCAGCTGCCTAGAAAAGGCGCATCTATTAGATGCGCCTATTCTGGAGCTTTGTCGGGTTCTTCCCACTTGCTCTGTAGCGGTGGCAGGTGGGGTTAATAAGGGGTTAATGTCACCTTTCCAGCGCATGCTCAGTAACTAGTGGTGACACCACCGCTCATCACAGAGTCTGCGCTCTGCTTCCATTCATTCCCCAGTAGTTTACAGTCGGAGTGGCTGTATTAGCAGCACTCCACCTGTAAACTGATTAACCCCTGAGATGGATTTACGCCATGGGACGTGACTAAGCGCCGGGCAGGTATGGATATTGTTGGTTTATTATTTTATACTTTTTTACAGGAGAATGATGGCATTGACATGGAGTATAATAAAGATTTAAACACTTTGTGTAGTGTATTCTTTCATTAACATACTTTGTTCTTATTGTGTGTGTGTTTATTTAACCCTTGATTAACTCTAGGATTAGTAATGGATAGGTAATTAATAATTAGTAATGGATAGGACACCTCTTCATTACTAACCCGGGCTTAATACCACCTTACAAAAGAAAGGTGGCATTAACCCCTTATTAACCTCACTTGCCACAAGGCAAGTGGGAAGAACCCGACAAAGCTCCACAATAGGCACATCTAATAGATGTGCCTTTTCTGGGCAGCTGGGGGCTGCTGTTTTTAGGTTGTGGCCCCTTACCAGCCTGAGAAAAGCAGACCCCAGCTGTGAGCTTTGCCGGGTTGGTTACAAATATAAGGGGGACTCCAAGTCATTTTTTTTTCCATTCTTTCTCTCCTGCTTGCTGTTTCCGGCAGAGGAGAGAAGAATGACAGCCACGTTCATCATCAGCCTCAGGGAACAGTGGCTTACAGTGGTGCTTCTTCCTTGGTGGCTGACCATGAACACGGAGGACATTGTGAACTGCTCTCCGTGTGCACGTGTTCAGCACTTTTGCAGACCATGCACTCCCACAAACACTCACATGTCTCCAGTTTTTGCACACGGACTGTGTGTCTGTGAAAACATACTGACATGTGCAGAGACACATTCATTTTAATGTGTCTACAAGTAACAGTGTCTCCGGTACATGAGGAAACTGTCACTACACGTCCCGGAGCCACTGACATGTGAAACCGGCCTCAGTAACATATCAATAATTGATTATAGGATGAAAGCACAAGGAAAGCAAAATAGGTCATTAATCAGACTACAAGCAACTTTTTGACAGCGTGATCAATGAGTGGAACAGGCTGCCATGAGAGGTGGTGAGTTCTCCTTCAATAGAAGTCTTCAAACAGAGGCTGGACAGACATCTGTCTGGGATGATTTAGCGAATCCTGCTTTGTGCAGGGGGTTGGACCAGATGGCTCAGGAGGTCCCTTCCAACTCTACCATTCTATGATTCTGTGATTCTATGATTGTATGATTATTATGTTGCGGTATTATCTCACCTGATAATGTTGTCAAAAAAGCACAACTCTTTGAATAGCTCAGAAACGAAAGGTTTAGTTGCTGCTACTGCTCTGCTTATTACATAGTAACATAGTTAGCAAGGCCGATAAAAGACATTTGTCCATCCAGTTCAGCCTATATTTCCATCAGAATAAATCCCCAGATCTACAACCTTCTAAGGAACCTAATCACTGTAAGATACCATATTGTTACGCTCCAGGAAGACATCCAGGCCTCTCTTGAACCCCTCGACTGAGTTCACCATCACCACCTCCTCAGGAAAGGAATTCCAGATTCTCACTGCCCTAACAGTAAAGAATTCTCTTCTATGTTGGTAGAAAAACCTTCTCTCCTCCAGACACAGAGAATGCCCCCTTGTGACTGCCACATTCCTTGGTATAAACAGATCCTCGGAGATATATTTGCATTGTCCCCTTATATACTTATACATGGTTATTAGATCGCCCCTCAGTCATCTTTTTTCTAGACTAAATTATCCTAATTTTGCTCATCTCTCTGGGTATTGTAGCTCCCCCATCTCCTTTATTAATTTTGTTGCCCTCCTTTGTTCTCTCTCTAGTTCAATTATATCCTTCCTGAGCACCAGTGCCCAAAACTGTACACAGTACTCCATGTGTGGTCTAACCAGGGATTTTTACAGAGGCAGTGTAATGATCTCATCAGACCTCTTTTAATGCACCCCATGATCCTGCTTTCCTTGGCAGCCGCTGATGGCACTGGCTGCTCCAGGTATGTTTATCATTAACTAGGATCCCCAAGTCCTTCTCCATGTCAGATTTACCCAGTGGTTTCCCGTTCAGTGTGTAATGTGTGTTCTCTTAGTACTCGTGGGTGTATGCCATCCGGACCCACAGATTAATCTATTTTAATCTTATTTAGCCTGATTTGCACCTCTTCTTTTGTTAGATTGGTGACCCTTAATATAGGGTTTTCTTTGTCTCTCAGCATTTCACCTAGCATTTCATTTTCCACTGTGAATATCATGGAGAAGAAGTTGCTTAAAATATTAGCTTTTTCCTTGTCATCTACAACCATTCTTTACTCACAATTTTTTAAGGGGCCTACACTTTCACTTATGATTCTTTTACTATTGATAGAGTTGAAGAAAAGTTTGTGATTAGTTTTACTCTCCTTAGCAATGTGCTTCTCCGTTTCCTTTTTGGCAGCTTTAGTTCGTTTTTTAGATAAAGTGTTTTTCTCCCTATAGATTTTAGAGCTTCAACAGTGACATCCTGCTTTAGTGGTTTAAATGCTTTCTTTTTACTGTTAATTGCCCCTCTTACTTCTTTGTTTAGCCACATTGGGGTTTTTCTATTTCTTGTCCTTTTATTCCCACAAGGTATAAACCGCTTACAGTGCCTATTTAGGATGTTCTTAAACATTTCCCATTTATTATCTGTATTCTTATTTCTGAGGACATTGTCCCAGTCAACCAGATTAAGCGCATCTCTAAGCTGGTCAAACTTTGTCTTCCTAAAATTCAGTGTTTTTGTGACTCCCTGACAAGTCCCCCTAGCGAAAGACAAGTGTAACTGTGCAATATTGTGGTCGCTAATTCCTAGATGTCCGACGACCTGCAGATTTGTTATTCTGTCAGGTCAAATAGATACTATAATGTCTAAAAGTGCTGCTTCTCTGGTTGGATTCTGCACCAATTGTGAAAGATAATTTTTCTTGGTTAATAGCAGAAACCTGTTGCCTTTATGGGTTTCGCAGGTCTCTGTTTCTGAGTTAATATCCGGGTAGTTAAAGTCCCCCATAACAAGGACCTCATTATGGTTTGCAGCTTCATCTATCTCCCTTAGTAGTAGACTTTCCCTGATTTCTGTTTTATTTTGGGGTTTGCAGCAGACCCCAATGAGAATTTTGTTACTATTTTTCCCTCCATGTATTTCAACCCATATGGACTCGACATCCTCATTCCCTTCGCTAATATTCTCCCTTAAAGTGGACTTTAGACAAGACTTTACATAAAGACAAACCCCTCCTCCTCTCCGATTTTTCGATCCTTTATAAACAGACTGTAACCCTGTAAGTTAACTGCCCAGTCATAGCTTTCATCTAACCATGTCTCGGTTATTCCCACTATGTCATAGTTACCTGTAGATATTTCTGCTTCTAGTTCTTCCATCTTGTTTGTCAGGCTTCTGGACCATGTAGTTTAGAGGATTTTGTTTTGTTCCAATCTCCTCCCCGTGGATTGTTTTACAAATTTTCTTAACTCCCTGCTGAGTATGTTGTCTTGGGTCTCCTTTGCGGCACCTCATATCCTTCATCAGTATATTTTCTGGCTTCATGTTCGAGTCTAATGTTTTTTTTCCCAACCCCTCTTCTTCTAGTTTAATGCACTCCTGATGAATGTAGCGATCCAACATTGTTAGATCCAAGATCGAAAACAAATGGGTTGGAAAAGTGGTTGTGCTGCGTTGCTGGAGTTTCAACGATTAGGAATGTCCAGAATGGAATTAGAATTGTACATGGTTTAATCTCTACTAGTGATGAGCGTGTATGCTCGTTTGTCTGGTTTTCCCGAGCATGCTCGGGTGATCTCCGAGTATTTGGAAGTGCTCGGAGATTTAGTTTCTATTGTCGCAGCTGCATGATTTACGGCTACTTGACACGTGGGAATTCCCTAACAAACAGGCAATCTCCACATGTATTCAGGCTGTCAAATAGCTGCAAATCATGCAGCTGCGGCGACAGAAACTAAATACAGTTCCAAATACTCAGAGAGCACGTGAGCAACCCGAGCAGCGAGTATACTCGCTCATCACTAAACTCTACGTGTTTCGCAGTACCACTGACTTCTTCATCAGTAGTTCTCCATTTGATTTCACATTATTTTATATCAGGAATTGAAGCCACCCAGAAACCTTTTAAAGAGGAAATTCACAGCAGAAACTGAGAGCTTTGGATTCTTGGCATGGATGCCACTGCATACACACATCGGATTATAACACCTCCTTATGACGATACCCATAGAATGGAGATCTACCTTATTCTATATCACTGACCACCTTTTAAAAACCATGCATTAACTAGATTCACATATCTGTGCTGAATAATATTATTTACATTTTTCAGAACTTATTTTTCAGGTAAACAGACTCAAAATCCCAATATATCCAAACAGGCTCTAAGAAAAATATTGTTGATTATTGCTGCGTCCGCCAAGGAGGTTAAATGGTTCAAGTTTGTCTTCAGTCTTGATGATTTTCAGTTCAGATGAGTGGCTGGCCCAATCTGCACTATTCAATGCAGCATCGAATGAGCGCAGGGGAACTGAAGCTGGCCATGACCAGATCCAGCGATCCAGCTAGCTTCAGCGCAGCATTTGCAAGCTGCATAGCAAAAAGCTAAATTGTGCAAATTGCTAAATTCCCTGTACTGGGAACATTTTCTGCCTGTTATGTGAAAATGGGCCAAATTTATTAATGAATTTGGCACACGTCACTCGAATAGCCTCTCTTATTAGTAAATTACTAGTAAATGTGGGCCAATATGTTTTCTATAATTATCTTTTTCCCAGAGACATTTGTTTTTTTGGCCCAACTTTAAAAATGACTGTGTTATTTTTAAAAATGAGTCGTTCCTCTTATACAGCAGATATTTTTAAATGGGCATAAACCATAAAATTATATGCATTAAATACACTTACCATTTCTGTCTATTGCAAATGGTACGTCACCGGTAACAATCTCATAATTGCAGATCTGGCTGTATTGGGGTGAGCAATCTTCATCCATTGCTTCAACTTGCAAAATACTGTCATATATTTTTCCCTCTGTAACAGTTGCTCGATATGTATTTTCCTTAAATACAGGAGCAAATTCATTCACATCATTTACCTGAATATGCACCACAGCCCTAAGGAAAAAAAAAATCAAGAGAGGAAGAGAATGTCTCAGTACTCATAAATTAAAGACATGAGCTGCATGCAGACTATATAGAGCCAAGATAACAGACCCAACAGAAGAATACGGTCCTTCATGCACAGCTCGTGTTTTCAGTGTATATTATGGTATAAATGATAATTTAGTACAATACGGAGCAACGTTTCATTCATCTTTTTTACGGGTAACCTCTAACTACTATCATGGTTTGGATAATGTACTGCAGATTAATTCTCAAATGTGGAGCCCAAATCTCATGTTATAAGTAGGGTTACCAATTTAGTGATGAGCAAGTATACTCGAGCAACAAATATATTCGCTCATCACTAGTTACCATACGATAGGCAGTTCCAAGATGATTCTCAAGTTCTAGCACAGTAATAGGTAAAAAAGAAAAATGAATATGTTGGCATTAGAGTAGAGCGAAACGGGTCGAAAAATTTCAAAAGTCGCCGACTTTTAGCAAAGTCGGGTTTCATGAAACGAAACCCGACCCTAGGATGAGGTCGGCCACGAGGTCGGCGACTTACGCGCCAAAGTCGCGTTTCAAAAGTTTGTTTTGCGCTCATTTTTAGCCAATCAGGATCCACGGACACTGTGGGTAACGTGATGACATAGGCAGGGGTCACCACCATCTTTCAGAAGGGCATGCAAGTGATTGGCTTGCTTTGGTGGGCGTCACAGGGGGTATAAAAGGGCGTGCACGCCGACCGCCATCTTACTTCTGCCGATCTCAGTATAGGGAGAGGTTGCTGCTGATTCTGTAGGGAGAGCGGTAGGCAGGGAAGAAGACAAAAAAACTGCTTCTGCTGCTAGCGATTTGGCCTGCACAACACACCAGTCACTGTGTGTGCAGTGCAAAGGGAGGCTATATAGTGGTGTATCAGTGGTGTTGGTTGTTGGGCTGCCTTCTAAGGCTTCCTGACATTCCTGCATTGCTGTTTACCCACTGCTCCACAAACTGCTTTTTTAAAAGCAATCCCAATTTTTTTTTTTGTCCTGCTGAGAAGAAAAAAAAACTGCTTCTGCTGCTAGCGATTTGGCCTGTACAACACACCAGTCACTGTGTGTGCAGTGCAAGGGGAGGCCATATATAGTGGTGTATCAGTGGTGTTGGTTGTTGGGCTGCCTTCTAAGGCTTCCTGACATTCCTGCATTGCTGTTTACCCACTGCTCCGCAAACTGCTTTTTTAAAAGCAATCCCAATTTTTTTTTTTGTCCTGCTGAGAAGAAAAAAAAACTGCTTCTGCTGCTAGCGATTTGGCCTGCACAACACACCAGTCACTGTGTGTGCAGTGCAAGGGGAGGCTATATTGTGGTGTATCAGTGGTGTTGGTTGTTGGGCTGCTTTTTAAGGCTTCCTGACAGGCTGGCATTGCTGTTTACCCACTGCTCTGCAAACTGCTTTTTTAAAAGCAATCCAATCTCCCTTATCCTCTAGTCACTTTTGTCACAGATGTGCCATCGAGCCTTTGACATAGCGCTCAGATATCAGTGGGCCTCACACAATCCAAAAGTGTCCAGTGTCCACAAGTGTCTGCAGAAATTCAAAATCTCCCTTATCCTCTCGTCACTTTTGTCACAGCTGTGCCATCGAGCCTGTCACATAGCGTTCAGATATCAGTGGCCCTCACACAATTCAAAAGTGTCCAGTGTCCACAAGTGTCTGCAGAAATTCAAAATCTCCCTTATCCTCTAGTAACTTTGGTCACAGCTGTGCCATCGAGCCTGTCACATAGCGCTCAGATATTCATTGGGCCTCACACAATCCAAAAGTGTCCAGTGTCCACAAGTGTGTGCAGAAATTCAAAATCTCCCTTATCCTCTAGTCACTTTGGTCACAGCTGTGCCATCGAGCCTGTCACATAGCGCTCAGATATTCATTGGGCCTCACACAATCCAAAAGTGTCCAGTGTCCACAAGTGTGTGCAGAAATTCAAAATCTCCCTTATCCTCTAGTCACTTTGGTCACAGCTGTGCCATCGAGCCTGTCACATAGCGCTCAGATATTCATTGGGTCTCACACAATCCAAAAGTGTCCAGTGTCCACAAGTGTGTGCAGAAATTCAAAATCTCCCTTATCCTCTCATCACTTTTGTCACAGCTGTGCCATCGAGCCTGTGACATAGTGCTCAGATATCAGTGGGCCTCACACAATCCAAAAGTGTCCAGTGTCCACAAGAGTCTGCAGAAATTCAAAATCTCCCTTATCCTCTAGTCACTTTGGTCACAGCTGTGCCATCGAGCCTGTCACATAGCGCTCAGATATTCATTGGGCCTCACACAATCCAAAAGTGTCCAGTGTCCACAAGTGTGTGCAGAAATTCAAAATCTAACTTATCCTCTAGTCACTTTGGTCACAGCTGTGCCATCGAGCCTGTCACATAGCGCTCAGATATTCATTGGGCCTCACACAATCCAAAAGTGTCCAGTGTCCACAAGTGTGTGCAGAAATTCAAAATCTCCCTTATCCTCTCGTCACTTTTGTCACAGCTGTGCCAACGAGCCTGTGACATAGCGCTCAGATATCAGTGGCCCTCACTAGAGTTGAGCGAAACGGGTCGAAAAAATTCAAAAGTCGCCGACTTTTGGCAAAGTCGGGTTTCATAAAACGAAACCCGACCCTAGGATGAGGTCGGCCACGAGGTCGGCGACTTACGCGCCAAAGTCACGTTTCAAAAGTTTGTTTTGCGCTCTTTTTCAGCCAATCAGGATCCACGGACACTGTGGGCAACGTGATGACATAGGCACGGGTCACCACCATCTTTCAGAAGGGCATGCAAGTGATTGGCTTGCTTTGGTGGGCGTCACAGGGGGTATAAAAGGGTGTGCACGCCGACCGCCATCTTACTTATGCCGATCTTAGTATAGGGAGAGGTTGCTAATGATTCTGTAGGGAGAGCGTTAGGCAGGGAAGAAGACAAAAAAACTGCTTCTGCTGCTAGCGATTTGGCCTGCACAACACACAAGTCACTGTGTGTGCAGTGCAAGGGGAGGCTATATTGTGGTGTATCAGTGGTGTTGGTTGTTGGGCTGCCTTTTAAGGCTTCCTGACACGCTGGCATTGCTGTTTACCCACTGCTCCGCAAACTGCTTTTTTAAAAGCAATCCAATCTCCCTTATCCTCTCGTCACTTTGGTCACAGGCAGCTGTGCCATCGAGCGTGTCACATAGCGCTCAGATATCAGTGGGCCTCACACCATCCACAAGTGTCCAGTGTCCAAAAGTGTACGCAGAGATTCAAAATCTCCATTATCCTCTCGTCACTTTGGTCACAGGCAGTTGTGCCATCGAGCGTGTCACATAGCACTCAGATATCAGTGGGCCTCACACCATCCACAAGTGTCCAGTGTCCAAAAGTGTACGCAGAGATTCAAAATCTCCATTATCCTCTCGTCACTTTGGTCACAGGCAGCTGTGCCATCGAGCGTGTCACATAGCGCTCAGATATCAGTGGGCCTCACACCATCCACAAGTGTCCAGTGTCCAAAAGTGTACGCAGAGATTCAAAATCTCCATTATCCTCTCGTCACTTTGGTCACAGGCAGCTGTGCCATCGAGCGTGTCACATAGCGCTCAGATATCAGTGGGCCTCACACCATCCACAAGTGTCCAGTGTCCAAAAGTGTACGCAGAGATTCAAAATCTCCATTATCCTCTCGTCACTTTGGTAACAGGCAGCTGTGCCATCGAGCGTGTCACATAGCGCTCAGATATCAGTGGGCCTCACACAATCCACAAGTGTCCAGTGTCCAAAAGTGTACGCAGAGATTCAAAATCTCCATTATCCTCTCGTCACTTTGGTCACAGGCAGCTGTGCCATCGAGCGTGTCACATAGCGCTCAGATATCAGTGGGCCTCACACCATCCACAAGTGTCCAGTGTCCAAAAGTGTACGCAGAGATTCAAAATCTCCATTATCCTCTCGTCACTTTGGTCACAGGCAGCTGTGCCATCGAGCGTGTCACATAGCGCTCAGATATCAGTGGGCCTCACACCATCCACAAGTGTCCAGTGTCCAAAAGTGTACGCAGAGATTCAAAATCTCCATTATCCTCTCGTCACTTTGGTCACAGGCAGCTGTGCCATCGAGCGTGTCACATAGCGCTCAGATATCAGTGGGCCTCACACCATCCACAAGTGTCCAGTGTCCAAAAGTGTACGCAGAGATTCAAAATCTCCATTATCCTCTCGTCACTTTGGTCACAGGCAGCTGTGCCATCGAGCGTGTCACATAGCGCTCAGATATCAGTGGGCCTCACACCATACACAAGTGTCCAGTGTCCAAAAGTGTACGCAGAGATTCAAAATCTCCATTATCCTCTCGTCACTTTGGTCACAGGCAGCTGTGCCATCGAGCGTGTCACATAGCGCTCAGATATCAGTGGGCCTCACACAATCCACAAGTGTCCAGTGTCCAAAAGTGTACGCAGAGATTCAAAATCTCCATTATCCTCTCGTCACTTTGGTCACAGGCAGCTGTGCCATCGAGCGTGTCACATAGCGCTCAGATATCAGTGGGCCTCACACCATCCACAAGTGTCCAGTGTCCAAAAGTGTACGCAGAGATTCAAAATCTCCATTATCCTCTCGTCACTTTGGTCACAGGCAGTTGTGCCATCGAGCGTGTCACATAGCACTCAGATATCAGTGGGCCTCACACCATCCACAAGTGTCCAGTGTCCAAAAGTGTACGCAGAGATTCAAAATCTCCATTATCCTCTCGTCACTTTGGTCACAGGCAGCTGTGCCATCGAGCGTGTCACATAGCGCTCAGATATCAGTGGGCCTCACACCATCCACAAGTGTCCAGTGTCCAAAAGTGTACGCAGAGATTCAAAATCTCCATTATCCTCTCGTCACTTTGGTCACAGGCAGCTGTGCCATCGAGCGTGTCACATAGCGCTCAGATATCAGTGGGCCTCACACCATCCACAAGTGTCCAGTGTCCAAAAGTGTACGCAGAGATTCAAAATCTCCATTATCCTCTCGTCACTTTGGTAACAGGCAGCTGTGCCATCGAGCGTGTCACATAGCGCTCAGATATCAGTGGGCCTCACACAATCCACAAGTGTCCAGTGTCCAAAAGTGTACGCAGAGATTCAAAATCTCCATTATCCTCTCGTCACTTTGGTCACAGGCAGCTGTGCCATCGAGCGTGTCACATAGCGCTCAGATATCAGTGGGCCTCACACCATCCACAAGTGTCCAGTGTCCAAAAGTGTACGCAGAGATTCAAAATCTCCATTATCCTCTCGTCACTTTGGTCACAGGCAGCTGTGCCATCGAGCGTGTCACATAGCGCTCAGATATCAGTGGGCCTCACACCATCCACAAGTGTCCAGTGTCCAAAAGTGTACGCAGAGATTCAAAATCTCCATTATCCTCTCGTCACTTTGGTCACAGGCAGCTGTGCCATCGAGCGTGTCACATAGCGCTCAGATATCAGTGGGCCTCACACCATCCACAAGTGTCCAGTGTCCAAAAGTGTACGCAGAGATTCAAAATCTCCATTATCCTCTCGTCACTTTGGTCACAGGCAGCTGTGCCATCGAGCGTGTCACATAGCGCTCAGATATCAGTGGGCCTCACACCATACACAAGTGTCCAGTGTCCAAAAGTGTACGCAGAGATTCAAAATCTCCATTATCCTCTCGTCACTTTGGTCACAGGCAGCTGTGCCATCGAGCGTGTCACATAGCGCTCAGATATCAGTGGGCCTCACACAATCCACAAGTGTCCAGTGTCCAAAAGTGTACGCAGAGATTCAAAATCTCCATTATCCTCTCGTCACTTTGGTCACAGGCAGCTGTGCCATCGAGCGTGTCACATAGCGCTCAGATATCAGTGGGCCTCACACAATCCACAAGTGTCCAGTGTCCAAAAGTGTACGCAGAGATTCAAAATCTCCATTATCCTCTCGTCACTTTGGTCACAGGCAGCTGTGCCATCGAGCGTGTCACATAGCGCTCAGATATCAGTGGGCCTCACACCATACACAAGTGTCCAGTGTCCAAAAGTGTACGCAGAGATTCAAAATCTCCATTATCCTCTCGTCACTTTGGTCACAGGCAGCTGTGCCATCGAGTGTGTCACATAGCGCTCAGATATCAGTGGGCCTCACACAATCCACAAGTGTCCAGTGTCCAAAAGTGTACGCAGAGATTCAAAATCTCCATTGTCCTCTCGTCACCTTGGTCACAGGCAGCTGTGCCATCGAGCGTGTCACATAGCGCTCAGATATCAGTGGGCCTCACACCATCCACAAGTGTCCAGTGTCCAAAAGTGTACGCAGAGATTCAAAATCTCCATTATCCTCTCGTCACTTTGGTCACAGGCAGCTGTGCCATCGAGCGTGTCACATAGCGCTCAGATATCAGTGGGCCTCACACCATCCACAAGTGTCCAGTGTCCAAAAGTGGACGCAGAGATTCAAAATCTCCATTATCCTCTCGTCACTTTGGTCACAGGCAGCTGTGCCATCGAGCGTGTCACATAGCGCTCAGATATCAGTGGGCCTCACACCATCCACAAGTGTCCAGTGTCCAAAAGTGTACGCAGAGATTCAAAATCTCCATTATCCTCTCGTCACTTTGGTCACAGGCAGCTGTGCCATCGAGCGTGTCACATAGCGCTCAGATATCAGTGGGCCTCACACAATCCACAAGTGTCCAGTGTCCAAAAGTGTACGCAGAGATTCAAAATCTCCATTATCCTCTCGTCACTTTGGTCACAGGCAGCTGTGCCATCGAGCGTGTCACATAGCGCTCAGATATCAGTGGGCCTCACACAATCCACAAGTGTCCAGTGTCCAAAAGTGTACGCAGAGATTCAAAATCTCCATTATCCTCTCATCACTTTGGTCACAGGCAGCTGTGCCATCGAGCGTGTCACATAGCGCTCAGATATCAGTGGGCCTCACACCATACACAAGTGTCCAGTGTCCAAAAGTGTACGCAGAGATTCAAAATCTCCATTATCCTCTCGTCACTTTGGTCACAGGCAGCTGTGCCATCGAGTGTGTCACATAGCGCTCAGATATCAGTGGGCCTCACACAATCCACAAGTGTCCAGTGTCCAAAAGTGTACGCAGAGATTCAAAATCTCCATTGTCCTCTCGTCACTTTGGTCACAGGCAGCTGTGCCATCGAGCGTGTCACATAGCGCTCAGATATCAGTGGGCCTCACACCATCCACAAGTGTCCAGTGTCCAAAAGTGTACGCAGAGATTCAAAATCTCCATTATCCTCTCGTCACTTTGGTCACAGGCAGCTGTGCCATCGAGCGTGTCACATAGCGCTCAGATATCAGTGGGCCTCACACCATCCACAAGTGTCCAGTGTCCAAACGTTTACGCAGAGATTCAAAATCTCCATTATCCTCTCGTCACTTTGGTCACAGGCAGCTGTGCCATCGAGCGTGTCACATAGCGCTCAGATATCAGTGGGCCTCACACCATCCACAAGTGTCCAGTGTCCAAAAGTGTACGCAGAGATTCAAAATCTCCATTATCCTCTCGTCACTTTGGTCACAGGCAGCTGTGCCATCGAGCGTGTCACATAGCGCTCAGATATCAGTGGGCCTCACACAATCCACAAGTGTCCAGTGTCCAAAAGTGTACGCAGAGATTCAAAATCTCCATTATCCTCTCGTCACTTTGGTCACAGGCAGCTGTGCCATCGAGCGTGTCACATAGCGCTCAGATATCAGTGGGCCTCACACAATCCACAAGTGTCCAGTGTCCAAAAGTGTACGCAGAGATTCAAAATCTCCATTATCCTCTCGTCACTTTGGTCACAGGCAGCTGTGCCATCGAGCGTGTCACATAGCGCTCAGATATCAGTGGGCCTCACACAATCCACAAGTGTCCAGTGTCCAAAAGTGTACGCAGAGATTCAAAATCTCCATTATCCTCTCGTCACTTTGGTCTCAGGCAGCTGTGCCATCGAGCGTGTCACATAGCGCTCAGATATCAGTGGGCCTCACACAATCCACAAGTGTCCAGTGTCCAAAAGTGTACGCAGAGATTCAAAATCTCCATTATCCTCTCGTCACTTTGGTCACAGGCAGCTGTGCCATCGAGCGTGTCACATAGCGCTCAGATATCAGTGGGCCTCACACAATCCACATGTGTCCACTGTCCACAAGTGTGTGCAGAAATTCTAAAACTCCCCTGTCCTATAGACACCTTGTACCTTGTTTTACATTACTATATAGTTTGTTGGATTTTGTCTACATTTCTACCAAAAATGAGGAAGGCTGGTGGAAGAGGCCGTGGAATTGGGTGGGGGTTGGCAGCTGGTAATGATGGTGTTGGTGGTGGATCTGATGGTAGTGGCAAGAGCAAAATAGGACCGAATGCATGAGGTGCTGACCCTGCGTCATTGTCTGGCTACATAAGGCCTCGAACGCTTAGTTTTCTAGGAGTTGGCAAACCGCTTTTAAAGGCAGAGCATCAGGAAAAAGTTTTGTCTTACATTGCTGACTCAGCCTCCAGCTCTATCGCCTCCTCTTCTTCAATTGTAAAAAGTAAAAGCACTGAGTCGTCATTGGAGGCTCATGTTCATGAACCACACCTTTCCTTGTGTCCTTCACCCCAACCAAGATTGAAGGATGACGCAGGCCATACTACTGATTACTCCATGGAGCTGTTTTCACATACCATGCCTGGATTATCAAGTGAAATGGTGAATTACCCAGGCCAAGATGAATCTGACATGGAGTGCACTGATGCACAGCCGCTGATGGATGATTCTGCTGGTACATTCACTCAGAGCACTACATTGTCCTCGCAGTGTACAGAGCCAGATTCTGACCCTGATGAGACTCAGGTGCCCCTTCCCGCACACTATACCACCATACATGGTGACACAGAGGAAGGTGCACATGACATAGAAGAGGAGGTGATGGATGACCCAGTTGTTGACCCAGATTGGCATCCATTGGGTGAAGAGGGTGCTGCTTCCAATAGCTCAGATGAGGAGCATCCACAGCAGACATCGACATCGCAACAGCTGTTATCTGGCAGGCCCGGAGCACTCCAAAGACAGGTTCCAAACATCAAAAGAGTTGCTGGACAGCTTGTCCAGAGGGTCAAAAGATCACAGCGTGCTAGGCTGCAAAATGTCTGCCAAAGTAGGAAGAGTGCAGTGTGGCACTTTTTTGACCAAAATCCTCATGATCAGGCCAAGGTTATCTGTAAGAAGTGCGCAAAGACCTTTAGCCGAGGGAAAAATCTGAAAAATTTGAATACCAGTTGCATGCTTAGACATTTAACCAGCATGCACTTGCAAGCGTGGACACAACACCAAACCTCAAGTGCCACATGTGCAACTGATCACAACGAAGGTAGTCAGCAACGCTACATTGTTTCCCCCACTGTAAGCCCACCGGTTAGCACAGCAGCAAATGTTGAGTTGTCGTTGCAAGGCCACAGCAGTCAGGGATTCCCACTGTTATATCAACGAAAGACTGATTCTAGGCCATCAGAAAGAACACCAACTCCATCACCATCATCAACCCTCTCTCAGTCCGCCCTGTCCACCGCTACTTCCACCATATGCAGCTCTCAAGTCCAGCTCACCCTCCCAGACACTATGAGTAGGTCAAGAAAGTACTCAGTCTCTCATCCGCGTACACTGGGTTTGAACGCCCACATTGCCAAACTAATCTCGTTTGAGATGATGCCCTTTCGGTTGGTGGAAAGCACAGCTTTCCGCGAACTCATGGCCTATGCAGTACCACACTATGACCTACCCAGTTGCCACTTCTTCTCTCGCAAAGCCATCCCAGCCCTCCACCATCATGTGAAAGACCGCATTGTCCATGCACTCAAGCAGTCAGTGAGCGGAAAGGTGCACCTCACAACTGATGCATGGTCCAGTCGGCATGGCCAGGGCCGTTACGTGTCCATCACTGCGCACTGGGTTAATGTGGTGGATGCAGGGTCCACAGGGGACAGCGGTGGTGGTACAGTGCTGCCTAGCCCACGGTATAGGAAACAGTTGGCTGTAGGCGTTCGACCCTCCTCCTCCTCCTCCTCCAGAAGCGAAAGCTCGTCCACAGAGCGCAGTCGTACGAGCACTCCATCTGCAGCTGCCACTGTTGCACAAGATGTGTCCCCCTATCGAGCAGCTAGTGGAAAGCGTCAGCAGGCTGTGTTGCAGATGATGTGTTTGGGCAACAGACACACCGCCGAGGTGCTGGCCGAGTACTTGAAGCGACAAACTGAGTCATGGCTGGGCAGTGTACATCTTGAGGCAGGCAAGGTAGTTAGTGATAACGGCCGTAATTTTGTGGCAGCCATAGCCCTTTCAAAACTCAGCCATATACCTTGCTTGGCTCAAACCTTGAACCTGGTGGTGCAGTGCTTCCTCAAAAATTATCCGGAGTTAACAGCCCTGCTCCAGAAGGTGCGAAGACTGTGCGCGCACATCTGCCGGTCGCCTGTACACTCCGTTCGTATGCAGAAGCTGCAGCGATTGCTCCACCTTCCCAACCACCGCCTCATTATCGACATTGCAACAAGGTAGAACTCCACCCTGCACATGGTGGAGCGGCTGTGCGAGCAGAGGCAGGCCATAATGCATTTGTGGGAGGATACACGGCCAGGCACTTTGAGAGCAGCCATGGAGTTGACAGGTGTGCAGTGGTCGAAGCTGAAAGACCTCTGCAAAGTCCTTCAGTGTTTTGAGGAATGCACATGGCTGGTAAGCGCAGACGACGCCATCCTAAGCATGAGCGTCCCACTTATGCGTCTGCTCATGCAAACTTTGACGCACCTTAAGGAGCAGGCGTCTGCAGCCAATGTTGATGAGGAGGAAGAGGAGGAGGGAATCCTTGATGACATTCAGCCATTGTCTGCTCAGGGACCTCTCCTGGACGTGGTGGAGGAAGAAGAGGAGGAGGAGGAGGATGATGGGGATGATTACTTAGGGGAGGAGGATGCATCTCGTGGGGCAAGTGAAAATGTTGGCGTGGCAAGGTCTGGTACAGGGTTTGTGCGTGACTGGAGGGATGTGGATTTGCCAGAAAGTGCTCCTCCAACCAGCACTCGCAGTGCATCATTGACACCGGGAACATTGGCCCACATGTCAGATTATGCCTTGCAGATCCTAAAAAGGGACCCACGCATTGCCAAAATGATGAACGATGACGACTACTGGTTGGCCAGCATCCAGGATCCACGCTATAAAGGCAAATTACAAAACATCATGCCACAGGAGAACCTTGACCTAATATTGGCTAATAAACAAGCAACTCTGGTAAATCTGTTGCTTGAGGCATTCCCAGCACACAGCAGCGGTGATGGTTCTCACACGAGCCGTACGGGCCGGGGGCAGCTTGGCAGAGGTGTTCGTGGTGCACACAGCAGAAGTGGCGTTGGAGACAGGGGTTTCATGACAATGTTGTGGACTGATTTTTCAAGTACCGCTCACACAACTGGTAATACTGCATCGATGGAAAGTGACAGGAGACAGCAGTTGTCAACTATGGTTACAAACTACTTTTCCTCCCATATCGATGTTCTCCCACACAGGTCATTCCCCTTTGACTATTGGGCCGCTAAACTGGACACCTGGCCTGAATTGGCACAATATGCCTTACAGGAGCTCGCTTGCCCAGCTGCAAGTGTGCTATCGGAAAGAGTCTTCAGTGCAGCTGGATCAATCCTGACAGAAAAAAGGACCCGTCTGTCAACCCAAAATGTGGATGATCTAACCTTCATTAAAATGAACCACGCATGGGTTTCCAAGGATTTTGTCCCACCTTCCCCTGATGACACATAGGGTGACAGAAAAATGGCTTGCTTTGGTCCACCTCTTCCTGGGACTTGACCTATTTCACCTTTTGCATCAGCTGAATGTCCAACATCAACATATGCCACTTTCTAAAACTCCCTAACTGTGCTGCCTCCCCCCCCATGGCTGGGGTCACCACCTAGCGCATGACACCGTGCGAGTGCCGTTGCCCTGGACAGGTGGGTAGGCCGACTCTTGGGCGCGGGCACTGGCACAGGGTCCTTCATAGTGCAATCAAGTGTCTCTGACGGTGGTGGTGCACACCCGCCGTCAGACACACCGCCGTACTATGAGGGGCCCAGTGCCAGTACCGACGCCCACGAGTGGGCCCCCCTTGCTTGGGCAGGACCCCAGCATTTGCAATCTTTACCTCTCCCTGCTCCTCCACTGTGTAGTCTGGGCCGTCAAATCCATACTGTGCCTGACACCGTCTGAGCCTGCCTCCTGATGTATAGACATATATTTTGAATGTGTACGCTATCCATACATGTTATCTGGGGATACGGTACCCTTTCTAACCTTTGTGCAATCACGTGCAATCCATACTGGGCCTAACACCGTCTGAGCCTGCCTCCTGATGTATAGACATATATTTTGAATGTGTACGCTATCCATACATGTTATCCGGGGAAACGGTACCCTTTCTAACCTTTGTGCAATCACGTGCAATCCATACTGGGCCTAACTCCGTCTGAGCCTGCCTCCTGATGTATAGACATATATTTTGAATGTGTACGCTATCCATACATGTTATCTGGGGATACGGTACCATTTCTAACCTTTGTGCAATCACTTGGAAGCCATACTGGGCCTTACACCGTCTGAGCCTGCCTCCTGATGTATAGACATATATTTTGAATGTGTATGCTATCCATATATGTTATCCGGGGATACGGTACCCTTTCTAACCTTTGTGCAATCACGTGCAATCCATACTGGGCCTAACACCGTCTGAGCCTGCCTCCTGATGTACAGACATATATTTTGAATGTGTACGCTATCCATACATGTTATCCGGGGAAACGGTACCCTTTCTAACCTTTGTGCAATCACGTGCAATCCATACTGGGCCTAACACCGTCTTCTTGCCTCCTGATATATAGACATATATTTTGAATGTGTACGCTATCCATACATGTTATCTGGGGATACGGTACCCTTTCTAACCTTTGTGCAATCACGTGCAATCCATACTGGGCCTAACACCGTCTAAGCCTGCCTCCTGATGTATAGACATATATTTTGAATATGTACGCTATCCATACATTTTATCCGGGGAAACGGTACCCTTTCTAACCTTTGTGCAATCACGTGCAATCCATACTGGGCCTAACACCATCTGAGCCTGCCTCCTGATGTATAGACATATATTTTGAATGTGTACGCTATCCATACATGTTATCTGGGGATACGGTACCCTTTCTAACCTTTGTGCAATCACTTGCAAGCCATACTGGGCCTTACACCGTCTGAGCCTGCCTCCTGATGTATAGACATATATTTTGAATGTGTACGCTATCCATACATGTTATCCGGGGATACGGTACCCTTTCTAACCTTTGTGCAATCACGTGCAATCCATACTGGGCCTAACACCGTCTGAGCCTGCCTCCTGATGTATAGACATATATTTTGAATGTGTACGCTATCCATACATGTTATCTGGGGATACGGTACCCTTTCTCACCTTTGTGCAATCACGTGTAATCCATACTGGGCGTGAGAACGGCTGGCGAGCTGTTAAGCAAGCTACAGCACCTGTGGTTTGCACACGTAAGTTTTTCATTTTTTCAGGAAAGACGGTTAGGCCTAATTCCGGAACTGCGGTTGACCTGCACTTACTGGGAAATCATTGTTCGCGGGTAATAATTGTAATCAGTGATCCCCATCACTAACGTTGTTCAGCGGGTTATCTGCACCTGTAAGCGACAAACGCTGGCTTTTTCAGTGTAGCGCACATGCAGCCACGGACATGTAAGGGCATGACACACCAGTTATTGGCCAATCTCATGTGCCAGAGCCTCACGTGTCCCTCTAGTAAGCCGGACTCGGACCGCGGGGCATGACGGAGTCTCGTTCATTAACGGAATTAAGCTTGCAATGTGTGCATCTGTTCTGTAGCTGGCATGGTTGAGGTTTCCCAGGTGGAGTCGAATTTAACCGTAGGCTCCACTCCTGGTGGTGCCCTTCTGGACATTCCTTTAAGGTTCAGCTTTGCAACCATACTGCCCACGTAAAACAAACACTTTGCCTTCATGAACGCTGTTTGGAGGGTCATGACTCGTGGGAATAACGCCGCCCAATCAGTTAACCTGCTAGAGAGATCGTTCTTTGTTCCCAAGCATGACATCACACTCCCTAGGAAGAAGGTAATGCCACTGTGGCGACCGTACTCCTGGGGGCGACACAAGTGCACTGATGCCCAGCCACTGCTCGATGAATCTGCTGGTACATTGACCCAGACCACTACATTCGCCTCGCACGCTACACGACCTGAATCTGACCCTGATGAAACTCAGGTTACCCTTCCCATATACAGTTCCATCTTACACGGTGACAAAGAGGAAGCTGCAGATGAAAGTGCAGGTTCGGCCCACCCGCCATCAGACACACCACCGTACTATCAGGGGCCCTGTGCCAGTGCCGTCACCAACTAGTGGGCCCCCCCTGCTTGCTCAGGATCATAGCATTTGCAAAGTTGAAATACTGTGCAGTGAGATGGAAGATGGGGACGATGAGGAGTCCAGACAAGTACAGGGATTCCCTAGCGAGGAGACTTATTTGATTGTTTTCAATGTTGGGACAGCAATTTTTGGGGAGCACTATACTCTGGAGAATGATAGATGGGGCCCACCATACACTGGAACATTCCAAAGGTGGACATCAGACACTGGAGCAGCATTTACAGGGCCCATTATACACTAGAGCATTAGAAATGGGGCCCATTATGTTTGGAGCATTATTTGGGCCCATAAGACAGTGGAGCTTCATCCATGGGGACCAACATATACTGTAGCATTATGTGGACCTCATCATATACTGTTTCAAACATTATATGGGACCAATGATTTTGTATGGAGAAATAGATGGGCCTCGTCATGAGATGTAAAAAGTGAGGTATTTTTCATTGTACTATACCGCTATTTCTCTGCCGTATCGTAGCATGATGAGTTGTGGTATGTGTTAAAGGGGCGCTCTTTCGCCCAGGGCACATGAAAACCTGCAGCCAGCCCTCCCCCCCACAACTTTAGCCAAATAACCCCCATTTTTCAGTGCGTAACTTGTATTATGAAGTTAATTAAGGTTGACAAGCTTAAGTATGAAGAATTGATGCTTTTGGCATTCAAATGGGCACTGTAGGTGTGTTTCCTGTCCTCCTCTCACTGCCGACTTTTATTCCCCATTGACTTACATTGGGTTTCGTGTTTCGGGACGACCCCGACTTTTCCCTATAATCGGACGATCTTGCTCGACCCGACTTTTGGAAAAGTCGGGTTTCACGAAACGAAACGCGACCCTAAAAAACCAAAAGTCGCTCAACTCTAGTTGGCATACTTTTAGCTAGTCACTTGTTACTACAGACTATTTGTTTTTATTCACAAATCACTTAAAAACTTTGAATTATTGATATAAACTGTTTGTGCGCAGAGATAATAGTACACAATATAAAATAATTTTTCTCCACTAAAAAAAGAAAAATGGTCAAATTGAAATATATAGAACTTACTAATAAACTTGTATTATCAAAGGTATATTATTGGTTCCAGGAGTTTCACCAAACTTTTTCAGCATCTGACCAATAATATGTGTGACGGGGGCTAGGAGACTGGCTCATGTCGGTAAATAAGTCAATTCTTCCTATTTGGTGGTGCTATGTAAATTCCTTTGACTTCTTCAGCCAAGATCCTTGAATGTAAAGATCTTCAAAGATCTCTTCTTTGGCAGTGCAAAGTCTTTGGTGGTTTCTTTGGAAGTCTGAACTTCTCTCTACCCTGTCTAGGGTAGAACAAGGCATTGCGTGCTCTGGGTATACCTATGGGTCATCAGCGCTCTGCGGACTTTGCCATACTATAGTACTTTGCTCTTCCTTCAGCAGGGCACAGAGAGGTGCACCTGCGGAGGAGCGTGGTGGAAGACTTTGTGTGGATGACACAGGCTGCGTCATCCACATGAACAGGGAAAGATGACGTGATGGTAAGAAGAAAGGCAGCACCAGATCAAAACCAGAGACTCCCATTGGATCGGGACCATGCCGTCTATGAGTATAATAAAAAATATTTTTTGGGCTGTGCATAGGGTATTGGGGACATAGATACAGCATCCCAATATGCTGTAACAGAGGGCTCTAATGGTGCTGGCTGTACTTTATATGGGGAAAACCTGGGGACAGGTTCCCATTAAAATGAGACAGTTTGTCACCTCTGATATAAACAGGAATAATGACATACTTACACTAAAAACTATTGCGTTGAACACAATCTGCCAGGACATGGGATTGATGGTAGCATTTTAGTAATATAAATTAATTAGTAAGTTTTATTTACAGTTAAAACACATCTAAACATATTTTGCTGAAGTGGATAATAGTTTAAGAATAGATGTGTGTATATTCTACACAGAATAATTTCCAAAGAGGTTAGGGTCTATTGGAAAATAATTATTTATTATGTTAATATTAGATTTATGAAATACAATACAGTTGATCAGAACACTTATATACATACAGTGGGGAAAAAAAGTATTTAGTCAGTCAGCAATAGTGCAAGTTCCACCACTTAAAAAGATGAGAGGCGTCTGTAATTTACATCATAGGTAGACCTCAACTATGGGAGACAAACTGAGAAAAAAAAATCCAGAAAATCACATTGTCTGTTTTTTTTTCATTTTATTTGCATATTATGGTGGAAAATAAGTATTTGGTCAGAAACAAGCAATCAAGATTTCTGGCTCTCACAGACCTGTAACTTCTTCTTTAAGAGTCTCCTCTTTCGTCCACTCATTACCTGTAGTAATGGCACCTGTTTAAACTTGTTATCAGTATAAAAAGACACCTGTGCACACCCTCAAACAGTCTGACTCCAAACTCCACTATGGTGAAGACCAAAGAGCTGTCAAAGGACACCAGAAACAAAATTGTAGCCCTGCACCAGGCTGGGAAGACTGAATCTGCAATAGCCAACCAGCTTGGAGTGAAGAAATCAACTGTGGGAGCAATAATTAGAAAATGGAAGACATACAAGACCACTGATAATCTCCCTCGATCTGGTGCTCCACGCAAAATCCCACCCCGTGGGGTCAGAATGATCACAAGAACGGTGAGCAAAAATCCCAGAACCACGCGGGGGGACCTAGTGAATGAACTGCAGAGAGCTGGGACCAATGTAACAAGGCCTACCATAAGTAACACACTACGCCACCATGGACTCAGATCCTGCAGTGCCAGACGTGTCCCACTGCTTAAGCCTGTACATGTCCGGGCCCGTCTGAAGTTTGCTAGAGAGCATTTGGATGATCCAGAGGAGTTTTGGGAGAATGTCCTATGGTCTGATGAAAGCAAACTGGAACTGTTTGGTAGAAACAAAACTTGTCGTGTTTGGAGGAAAAAGAATACTGAGTTGCATCCATCAAACACCATACCTACTGTAAAGCATGGTGGTGGAAACATCATGCTTTGGGGCTGTTTCTCTGCAAAGGGGCCAGGACGACTGATCCGGGTACATGAAAGAATGAATGGGGCCATGTATCGTGAGATTTTGAGTGCAAACCTCCTTCCATCAGCAAGGACATTGAAGATGAAACGTGGCTGGGTCTTTCAACATGACAATGATCCAAAGCACACCGCCAGGGCAACGAAGGAGTGGCTTCGTAAGAAGCATTTCAAGGTCCTGGAGTGGCCTAGCCAGTCTCCAGATCTTAACCCTATAGAAAACCTTTGGAGGGAGATGAAAGTCCGTGTTGCCAAGCGAAAAGCCAAAAACATCACTGCTCTAGAGGAGATCTGCATGGAGGAATGGGCCAACATACCAACAACAGTGTGTGGCAACCTTGTGAAGACTTACAGAAAACGTTTGACCTCTGTCATTGCCAACAAAGGATATATCACAAAGTATTGAGATGAAATTTTGTTTCTGACCAAATACTTATTTTCCACCATAATATGCAAATAAAATGAAAAAAAAACAGACAATGTGATTTTCTGGATTTTTTTTTCTCAGTTTGTCTCCCATAGTTGAGGTCTACCTATGATGTAAATTACAGACGCCTCTCATCTTTTTAAGTGGTGGAACTTGCACTATTGCTGACTGGCTAAATACTTTTTTTCCCCACTGTATATAGGTAATTATCAAACAGATGTAGAAATTGGAAGGTTCATTAAAACCATTCAAAGGTCTGGAGATGCATTTTGTAATTATTTCTTGGCCTCTACCTCTATCTAAGGTGAATGTTTCTCCTGCTTTTCTTACATGACCCATTTACAGTATACATAGCTCTCATTAATAAGGCTGCCAACTGTCATGGCTTCAGACTGACAGGCAAGTATTGGAACATCCTGTCTAGTTTTCACAATTCTGTTTAGGATTTGTAACCTGAAAACCAGATAATGAAGGTGACATTTTGTCACAAAAGGCACACAGATAAGGACATTTGCTGGGCCCAGTAGTCACACACATACTTTCATTATTCAGTTGAGCAGTCTAGAGAAATGTACATGACTAATTGTTTAGCTGCAATCTAAATAATGGCTGCCTTTTGATTGCATGATCTAAGCAAATGTGAATTTAAGGGGCTTTAAGCTGGAGTCACACATAGCAACTTACCAGCGATCCCGACAACGATATCAACGTGTCAGGATCGCTGGTAAGTCTCTATGTGATCGCTGGTGAGCTGTCAAACAGACAGCTTCACCATCGATCAGCACAGCGATGCCGAGCGCGCGGCATCGCTGTGTTCGTTAGCGCTGATGCCATGGATCCCTGTAAAAAAATAGAATTAAAATAAAAATTATTGTTATTCTCACCTTCCGACGTCCCGCGCAGCCTTCCCGCCTCTCTCCACACTCCGGTCCCAGTAATCCTTTGCGAGAATTACTGTGATGACGTCCGTTCTTGCGGGATCGTGAAGTCTCACGGTCATTCTTGCAAAGGATTACTGGGACCGGAGCGTGGAGAGAGGCGGGAATGCTGCGCGGGACGTCGGAAGGTGAGAATAACAATATTTTTTATCTTTTTCATTATTTTACAGCTGATCGCTGGTCTCCCGCCTGTCACACGCAGCGATGCGTGCTAGCCAGCGGGAGATCAGTGACGAAAAAAATGTCCAGAGTGCAGGGGGGCCGGTCGCTGATCGCTGTCACACACAGCGATCTCGCTGGTGAGATCGCTGATGTGTCACAAAAGTTGTGACTCAGCAGCGATCTCGCTAGCGAGATTGATATGTGTGATCGGGCCTTTAGATACCAAGCAAAAAGGGAGGTAGAATGCAAATTCTTTATTTTCCATATATTGCAAATTGCTCTGAAAAGATGTGCTTGAAACTCTGGGATCTCCTAGGACAGTATCCAACCCCTATTAGTAATGTCAAAGTGACCTCACCATGCAAACATATGAAAACCCCGTTGTAACCAACAGATATTTTAATAACAGTGAGCTGACAGTCTTTTCATGTTTTTTAAACTAAAATATGATCCAAAATTATGACTTTTAGTCATTTGTGCTCAGGCAGACCATTATGTACAAAACACTGACTCAAAATGACTGTCGCTTTTAGAGGAAACATCACCCTGCTGTGAAAAAGGAGTTATCTGTATTCCATAACATCTTTTCCTTCCTCACTAACATGCTGGAGGCTAAGGTCACATTCACACATTGGGTATTTAGTGAGTTTTTTTATCTCAATATCTGTAAGCCAAAACCAGAAGCGTAACATTCAGAGGAAAAGTATAATGGAAACACGTCACCACTTCTGCATTTATCACCACTCCTGGTTTTGGATTACAAATACTGAAGTAAAAAACTCACCAAATAATCAATGTGTGCTCATGGCCTAAAGAGGCCAATTGTGGCTTGTGTTTTGTATTACTACTGACTGCACAAGTGGTGGTGGACATAGCTCTGCTGCCATGGAAGTTTTTGGCCACATGCACACGTTGAGTATTGGTGCCTTTTTTACCTCACTATTTGTAAGTCAACATGGGTGAAAAATACAGAAGTGGTGAAGTGCCTCTATTATACTTTTCCTCTGATTGTTCCACTCCTGATTTTGGGCTACAAATATTGAGGTAAAATACTGACCAAATACTGAACGCGTGGACGTGGCCTTTATTTCCTTTTAGGCTACGTTCCCATGATGAGCTTCTGGTGAGTTTTTGACACTGAAGAATTTCTGCACAAATTGCTTAAATTCAGATACTAGCAGTTTTTCATTGCTTTTGGTGAATGTCTTTTTAATGTGTTTTTATAGAATTTTTTTCAGCTGATTTTCTAGTCTCTTTTTGCTGTGTCATGCTTTAATCCCTTTCTGGCATTGGACATACTATTCCATCCATGTGCACTGGGACTTAATGCCCATGGACGGAATAGTATGTCATACACAATCAGCCTCACTCATGGGGGGAGCGCGGTAGATCGCGGCTGGGTGTCAGCTGATTCTCACAGCAGACACCCAGCATTAAGTGCCAGGAGCAGTCACGGACTACTCCCAGCGCTTTAACCCCCAGCACACTGCAATCAAACATGATCGCAATGTTCCGGAAGCAGGCAGAGGGGCTGTTAGCTGTGACAGCTCCTATGCTTTTGGATTGGAGACTCCGCGGCATGATGCGGGATCATGATCGCTCCCATGGTAACCCAATGTCGACTTGATGACATCCGGGTTACCAGAGCTCAGAGACTTCCTGTCATGTGCAGTGCATGTCAGGAAGTCTCTGAGGTTAGAGACAAATCCCTGCAGCGCTGACAGCTTATATGGCATGAAGATCTGCATGCCATATAAGCAATCAACCTGCACAAAATGAGTGCCCCATAGTGGGACACAGAGTAAACATAGAATGAAACAAAAAAAGTGTAAGTAATTGTAAAAATATAAACTAATAATAATAATAAAAAAAATCAATATTTATTCCATCATTAAATCAATATTTGAATAAAAAAATCTAAACAATAAAAGTACACATACTTAGTATTGCAGCATCTGTAACAACCCAACCTATAAAACTGTCCCACTAGTTAACCCCTTTAGTGAACACCATTATAACAAAAAAGGGCAAAAAACAATGCTTTATCATCTTACCACCAAACAAAAAGTGGAATAACATGTGATCAAAAAGACGGATATAAATAAATATGGTACCGCTGAAAACGTTATCTTGTCCTGCAAAAAACAAGCAGCCATATATCTCCATCACCAGAAAAATAAAAAAGTAATAGCTCTCAGAATAAAGCGATGCAAGAATAATTATTTTTTCTATAAAATAGTATTTATTTGTATAAAAGCGCCAAAACATAAAAAATATGAATTAGGTATCACTGTTATTGTACTGACCCAAAGAATAAAACTACTTTATACTTTATCAATTTTACCACATGCAGAATGGTATAAACACCCCGCCAAAAGAAATTCAAGAATTGCTGGTTTTTGTTCATTCTGCCTCCCAAAAATCGAAATAAAATGCGATCAAAAAATTTAATGTGCCCGAAAATGGTACCAATAAAAATGTCAACTCGTCCTGCAAAAAACAAGACCTAACATAACTCTGTTAGTCCAAATATGGAAAAATTATAGCTCTCAAAATGTGTTGATGCAAAAACTTATTTTTGCAGTAAAAAGTGTCTTTTAGTGTGCTGCCAAACATAAAAATCCACCATAAAAACCCACTATAAATAGTAAATCAAACCCCCTTTTAAAACCTCCTTAGTTAGGGAAAAATAATAAAATAAAAAACTGTATTTATTTGCATTTTCCCATTAGGGTTAGGGTTGGGGTTAGAGTTAGGGTGGAGGCTAAAGATAGGGTTGGGCTAAAGTTAGGGTTAGGGTTGGGGATAAAGTTAGGTTTAGGGTTGGGGCTAAAGTTAGGATTAGTTTTATGGTTGGGTAGGGTTGGATTAGGGTTAGGGTTGGGAATAGGGTTAGGGGTGTGTTAGGGTTAGTTTTGTGTTTAGGGTTATGGTTACTGTTGGGAATAGGGTTAGGGGTTTGTTGGGGTTAGGGTTGGAGTTAGAATTGGGGATTTCCACTGTTTAGGCACATCAGGGCTCTATCTCAATTTCAGCCAATTCTGTATTGAAAAAGTCAAATGGTGCTCCTTACCTTTCGAGCTCTGCCATGCGCCCAAACAGTGGTTTACCCCCACGTATGGGGTTATCAGCATACTCAGGACAAATTGCACAACTATTGGTGTCCAATTTCTCCTGTTCACCTTGAGAAAATAAAAAATTGGGAGTGAAAAGATCATTTTTGTGAAAAAAGCAAGATTTTTTTATTTTTACCGCTCTACATTACTTGGGGATTCTAAGCACTCACCACACATCTAGATAAGTTTGTTAGGTGGTCTACTTTCCAAAATGTTGTCACTTGTGGGGGTATTCCACTGTTTAGGCACATCAGGGGCTCTGCAAACGTGACATGGCATCCGATCTCAATTCCAGCCAATCTTGCATTGAAAAGTCAAACAGCGCTCCTTCCCTTCCGAGCTCTGCCATGCACCCAAACAGTGATTTACCTGCATATATGGGATATCAGCGTACTCAGGACAAATTGTACAACAACTTTTGCAGTCCAATTTCTCCTGTTACCCTTGGTAAAATAAAATAATTGGATCTGAAGTAAATTTTTTGTGAAAAAAGTTAAATGTTCAATTTTTTAAACATTCCAAAAATTCCTGTGAAGCACCTGAAGGGTTAATAAACTTCTTGAATGTGGTATTGAGCATCTTCAGGGGTTCAGTTTTTAGAATGGGGTCACTTTTGGGTGTTCTCTATCATATCATATAGACCCCTCAAAGTGACTTCAAATGTGATGTGGTCCCTAAAAAAAATGCTTTTGTAAAAATGAGAAATTGCTGGTCAAATTTTAACCCTCATAACGTCCAAAAAAAATTTGGTTCCGAAATTGTGCTGATGTAAAGTAAACATGTGGGAAATGTTATTTATTAACTATTTTGTGTGACATATTTCTCTGTTTTAAGGGCATAAAAATTCAAAGTTGGAAAATAGCAAAATTTACAAAATTTTCACCAAATTTCTATCTTTTTCAGAAGTAAATGCAAGTCATATCAAAGAAATTTTACCACTGTCATGAAGTACAATATGTCACAAGAAAACATTGACAGAATCACCAGGATCCATGAAAGTGATCCAGAATTATTACCTCATAAAGGGACAGTGGTCAGAATTGTAAAAATTGGCCAGGGCATTAACGTGCAAACTACTCTTGGGGGTAAAGGGGTTTTATAAAGCTGCTTTGTTTTTAATTCTTCATGGTATTTGGCTTTGAAAAAACTTTGATATACTTAGGTGTGGATTTCATGCCTTTTTGATGCTTTTTCACCTGTGTTTTTGATGCATTTCCACCACATGTGCATTTTTACCTGCTGATTTTCCTCACAAAATGCAAGTCTATGGTGAACATCTGCATATAAATCTCAACAATTTCAAAACACGCACCGCAGGTCATTTTACACCAAGTAAATAAGAAGCACTATAATTAACTTTTGACAATCTTTTCAACCAAAGAAAGTGGTGGCCAAAAATGGTTGTAAATTAGAAATGCTAGGTTAGGTACATGTATAGAAATCAATATATGGCAGCATGCCACATCATACAAGTGGTGGGTATAGCTGTCAAAGTGAACTAATAAAACAAATGTGCAAAGGCAGGCATGCAATGTGCAGATTTTGAGTATTTATTGATTTTTTTCCTAAGTATTTGCAATACTGCAGCCTGCCATCTAGATGTAGCAGAGCTAGATGTGTCACAGGACAATTGGATTATTTTCTTCTCAGCAGACAGATGAGGAATATTGTTGATTATTTTTTTAATTCTGCTACAGGAGAAATTGACCTCTGTGGACTGGGCGATGACGTGAGTATGGTTTAATTTATATTCATTAAAGGAGTGTGTTTCATTCTTTCAATTAAAGGAATTTATTCTGGGTGTGTATTCTTTTATACAATACTAGAAATAGGCCTGATGCTATTGCATCGAGAGTGCAGTGAAATGAACATCCGCCGGCGGGCGGCTCAGCCAATGAATGCATGCATGGTCATCTAGCCCCCCTATCCTGGTATGCATGGTCCTCTCACCCCCCTATCCTGATATGCACAGTCCCCTCACCCCCCTATCCTGGTATGAATGGTCCTTTCACCCCCCAATCCTGATATGCATGGTCCCCTCACCCCCTATCCTGGTATGCATGCTATCTCTCACCCCTGTATCCTGATATGTAGGGTCCTCTCACCCTTATTAAACTGCACACATACAAAAAAAACAAAAAACATTTATACTGACCTTTCTTCCCTGTGCTCCAGCGCTGTGCTGTTCTGCTGGAGGCCGAGGAGGAGTGCAGGAGTTTGCGCATGCCAATACCACGCTGTCTGGTGCCATATTGCTGATGGCACACTGCAAATGTGTCTTCAGTAAAATGGCGCCAGTTAGCGCTATGCGCATGGGCGATTCCGACACCGCACTCCTGCCCCAGACTCCAGTGAGAAGAGAAGCGCCGTGACAATGCTCCTCCCGGTCAGGTAAGTATGTAAGTAAGTAATCCCTGCCCTGTCGGCTGAGCCAATGAGCTGTGCCGCTCTGTCCACCTTGTACGCATGCACCATCTCATACACACACGGCTCCACTTTGTACACACATGGCTCCGCTCACCTCGTACACACGGCTGTGCTCCTTACACACATGGCTCCGCTCCGTACACCTCGTACACACACGGCTCTGCTCTGTACACCTCGTCCACACACGGCTCCGCCCCGCACACCCCGTACACATGCGGCTCTGCTCCGTACACCTCGTACACACACTGCTCTGGTCCGCACACCTCGTACACACGGCTCCGCTCCGTACACCTCATACACACATGGCTCCGCTCCGCACACCCCGCAGACATGCGGCTCCACTCTGTACACCTCGTACACACACAGCTCTGCTCTATACACCTTGTACACATGCGGCTGCGCTCCGCACACCCCGTACACACGGGGCTCCGCTCCGTACCCCCCGTACACACGCGGCTCTGCTCCGTACACCTCGTACACATGTGGCTACGCTCCGTACACCTCGTACACATGCGGCTCCGATCCTTAATAATAATAATAATCTTTATTTTTTATATAGCGCTAACATATTCCGCAGCGCTTTACACACATTTTCATCGCTGTCCCCAATGGAGCTCACAATCTAAATTCCCTATCAGTATGTCTTTGGAGTGTGGGAGGAAACCGGAGTACCCGGAGGAAACCCACGCAAACACGGGGAGAACATACAAACTCCTTGCAGATGTTGTCCTTGGTCGGATTCGACCACTGAGCCACCGTGCTGCCCACCTGTCCTTACACCTCGTACACACATGGCTCTGGTCTGTACACCTCGTACACACACGGCTCTGCTCCGTACACCTCATACACACACCTCTGCTACATCCACCCTGTAAACCCCTCCTAACCCCACACATAAACTTCCCCTCATCCAGCACCATGACAACCAGCACAGCAGAGTCCTGCACATACGGAGGCCCCGATCATGTGACTCCTGACTCCTCCCCTCCTGTGACCTCATCACAGGTCCTGTGCACATAGAGCAGAGCAGCCATCGCTTCAGGCCAATTGCAGCCTGACAGCCACGGAGCTGCACAGCCAATGAGCGGCTGCAGCTCTGCAATCGAGTTCCTACGACCGCGGTAGATAGTCCCTGCTTGGGAGTTCCAATATGGTGGTCAGCTCTGTCTCAGCTTCCAGCTGCGGTGCATTGTGGAAGCGACACAAGCGCCGGAAGTGTGTGACAGAGTTTATTGGTAATTATATATTAGATGACTGTGAGGTTATTACAGAGAAGATCTTACAGACGCCTCTCCATTAATAACCTCTGGGCTTGATTTCACCTGACAATGTAAAGGTGATATCAACTCCAATTCGATCACCGCACTTGTTACCACACCAGGGCAAGTGGGAAAATCGAGGCTAAGTGCCAGAATTGGCACATCTTATGGATGTATCTTTACTGGGGCAGCAGAGAGCTGATATTTTTAGTCTGGAAGAGGGCCAATACCCATGCTTAGGTTAATAATATCAGCCAGCAGCCGTCTGACTAGCCTTTGCTGTTTATTAATGAATGGGAGGAATAGAGCTAAACAACAGCACATGTAAAAAAGACTTGGGTATACTAATAGATCACAAACTGAATATGAGTCAACAGTGTGATGCAGCAGCAAAAAAGGCAAATACAATTCTAGGATGTATTAACAAAAGCATACAGTCTAGATCACGTGAAGTAATTATTGCCCTCTACTCCTCTTTGGTCAGACCTCATCTGGAATACTGTGTCCAGTTTTTGGCACCACATTTTAAAAAAGACATCAACAAACTGGAGTAAGTTCACAAAAGAGCAACCAGAATGGTGACCGGTCTGCAAACCCTGTCTTATGAGGAAAGGTTGCAGGATTTTGGAATGTTTAGCTTGCAGAAGAGAAGCCTGAGAAGAGACTTAATAGCTGTCTACTAGAGATGAGCGACTTTGCCTTTTTTAGGGTCGAGTCGGGTTTCATGAAACCCGACTTTCTCAAAAGTCGGGTCAAACGAAATCGAATGACTATAGGGAAAAGTCGGAGGCCGACTGAAACACGAAACCCAATGCAAGTCAATGGGGAAGCAAAGTCGGCAAGGAGTGGAGGACAGTAAACACACCTACAGTGCCCATTTCAATGCCAAAAACATCAATTCTTATTACTGAAGCTTGTCAACCTTAATTTACTTCATAATAATAGTTATGCATTGAAAACAGGGGGTTATTTGGCTAAAGTTGTGGGGGGTAGGGCTGGCTACAGGTTTTTGTGTACACTGGGCCAAAGAGTGTCAGTGCGCCCCTTTAACACATACCACAACTCATGATGCTCCGATACGGCACAGAAATATAGGTATAGTACAATGACAAATACTTCACTGCTTACATGACATGACTGATCTATTTTAAATTGTACAATAGCTCAACAAAAGGGCAGTATATTACTCCATACAGTATTATGGCCACCACATTGTGCGCCATACAGAAAAATGAGCCCCATATATTTCTCCATACAGAATAATTGGCCACATATAATGTTCCATACAGTATATGATGAGCTCCACATAATGCTACAGTATATGATGATCCCCATGGACGATAATCCAGGGTGTTATGGGCCCAAATAATGCTCCACATATAATGGGCTCCATTTCTAATGCTCCAGTGTATAATGGGCCCCATAAATGCTGCTCCAGTGTCTGATGTCCCCAATCTGGAATGCTCCAGTATATGATGGGCCTCATGGATGATGCTCCAGTGTATGATGGGCCTTATGGATGATGCTCCAGTGTATGATGGGCCCTAATAGTGCTCAATATATAATGGGCTCCATTTGTAATGCTCCAGTGTATAAAGGGCCCCGTAAATGCTGCTCCAGTGTCTGATGTCCCCCATTTGGAATGCTCCAGTATATGATGGGACTCATGGATGATGCTCCAGTGTCTTATGGGCCCTAATAATGCTCCATATATAATGGGCCCCATTTCTAATGCTCCAGTGTCTGGGCCCCATAAATGCTGCTCCAGTGTCTGATCTGCCCCATCTGGAATCCTCCAGTATATGATGGTCCTCATGGATGATGTAACAGTGTATGATGGACCTCATGGATGATGCTCCAGTGTCTTATGGGCCCTAATAATGCTCCATATATAATGGGCCCCATTTCTTATGCTCTATCGAGCATAGGGTAAAAATTGGTATCTCCGATTCATCGTATATATAGAAAGCGTAAACCACAAACGCTCACTCACTATGGATGATACCGTAATACAAAATTTTGAACCAAGGTACTGTATCAGCACATACCAGGTGTATTCAGCCTAGGCGTAATTGTAAATTTCCATCTATACTTCCGAAGTCAGACACAGACACTCACAGGCTCAGTATGTATTACACCAGAATTTAACAATCTTAAAAAGGAGAAAACGGAGTAACGGATCCAAAATATATGCAAAAGTATAAATTTTATTAGTACTCTCATCAAGTGCTGACAAGTATACAAGTTGACTAAAATAGGGGGGATAAGCCCCAATGATACAACAATCAGGACAGACAAGGACAGGGTAAATAAAATGATACCAGTGCTCGAAATCTACATGGCACAACGTTCAGTCAGCCCATGGGCATTGCACATAACAGACATATGTCTAATGGTAAAAGATAGTCAAATATGGCATACTCAATTAAATGTGTATTGTACATAGTTGTACATGTCTAGAGCGCCAAAAAAAAAAAAAAAAAAAAAAAAACATCCAGAGGGGTCAATGTGCAAGTCCAATGGACACTGAACATAAATGAATCAATGACATGTGAAAGGATTCTTAAATAGTTAATAACATATGTATCAGCATATCAAAACTGCGCAATTGTGCCAGAGAGAACCCGGGAGACGACCCGCCCAGCGGTCCAAATGACCGAAGTGTGGAAACAAGTAAAGGCAGGCTGCTTACCGGGGAGCAGAGGAGGTGAAGGCCCATGCAACGACCCCCGACGTACGTTCCGCGCCCGCCACAGGCGCTTTATCAAGCGCTTTATCCCTTGATAAAGCGCCTGTGGCGGGCGCGGAACGTACGTCGGGGGTCGTTGCATGGGCCTTCACCTCCTCTGCTCCCCGGTAAGCAGCCTGCCTTTACTTGTTTCCACACTTCGGTCATTTGGACCGCTGGGCGGGTCGTCTCCCGGGTTCTCTCTGGCACAATTGCGCAGTTTTGATATGCTGATACATATGTTATTAACTATTTAAGAATCCTTTCACATGTCATTGATTCATTTATGTTCAGTGTCCATTGGACTTGCACATTGACCCCTCTGGATGTTTTTTTTTTTTTTTTTTTTTTTTTTGGCGCTCTAGACATGTACAACTATGTACAATACACATTTAATTGAGTATGCCATATTTGACTATCTTTTACCATTAGACATATGTCTGTTATGTGCAATGCCCATGGGCTGACTGAACGTTGTGCCATGTAGATTTCGAGCACTGGTATCATTTTATTTACCCTGTCCTTGTCTGTCCTGATTGTTGTATCATTGGGGCTTATCCCCCCTATTTTAGTCAACTTGTATACTTGTCAGCACTTGATGTGAGTACTAATAAAATTTATACTTTTGCATATATTTTGGATCCGTTACTCCGTTTTCTCCTTTTTAAGATTAGCATATGGAGTGGTAATCCATGCACAAGGCGTTTTTGGACCATTGTCACCGCCTTGTCTCGTTCTCTGATACTGGGCATTATCATATATGTACAGAATTTAACAAGTAGAAAAAGGGAAAGGCAGTCGAAGCGCACAACAGTATACAGTGTTGTGGTACTTTTAAATCTTCGTATATATTTCAACCTCAGTAAGCCAGTCCAGACTCTCCGCTACTGGAAACTACATGGATGCAAGTACAGACGGAAAGCTAGTGTTAGCAGATATTTGGTAATTACTCATCGTAGGAAAACCTCCCGGTAGATGTTGCAGAGGTGATGCAGACCCTCAATTACTGTCTCTGTGGAGACAGTGAAAATGGTTCTTTGTGAAGAAAGGATTGCTTTATCGCAGTAGAGTGGATCACATCACCGTTACTCATCTCCATCAAATTGTGATCACAGGGAGAGAAGTAGACATGGTCCACACATGATGTGTCTGGTAATTTTGGAGCGCAAAAGACAGAAGCCACAGACGTAGGCGATTCTATTGGATTGGCATGAGAGGAGACATTGAAAAATGATGGCAGTAATTTCACACGTCTGTGACTATCACAACTGTGAAAGGTGATCATAAAGCACCACTGCATCCGCTTGTAAGTTGACGTCCATTACAAATGGTAGCCATTGATCATCTGAAGGTAGAGGCCAGCAGGAAAGGTCATAGCTACATCTTAACCATCATCGATCAATAAACCAAATTTCTAGTGGCCCTCCCTGTGAAGGATTTAACTGCCCAGACTACACAGCGGTGGAGCAGGGAGAGGTAAGTATTGCAACTTGCAAGTGCTGTGGCCATGACCAAGCAGGGGGGCACACTCGTGGTTGATGGTACTGGCACAGGGCCCCTCATAGTACGCTGGTGTGTCTGACGGCGAGTGGGCCCCCCCACCGTCAGAGACACTGTATTGTACTATGAGGGGCCCTGTGCCAGTGCCGTCGGCCATCTGTGGCCATTGGGGTGGTGGGCAGCCCACTGAGGGAGGTTTAAAAAATGGCATATGTTGATGTGTTGGCTGGACATTCAGCTGCTGCAAAGGGCGGAATAGGGCAAGTCTGAGGAAGAGGAGGACAAAGGCGAGGCAGTTTTCTGGCAAACTATGTGTCATCAGGGGAAGGTGGGACAAAATCCTTTGAAACCCATGCATGGTTCATTTTAATGAAGATTAGATCATCAACATTTCAAGGTCCTTTTTCTGTCAGAATTGATCCAGCAGCACTGAAGACTCTTTCAAATAACACACTAGCAGCAGGGCAAGCAAGCTCCTGTAAGGCATATTGTGCCAATTCAGGCCAGGCGTCCAGTTTAGAGGCCCAATAGTCAAAGGGGAATGACCTGTGAGGGAGAACGTCGATATGGGAGGAGAAGTAGTTTGTAACTAGTGTTGAGCATTCCGATACCGCAAGTATCGGGTATCGGCCGATATTAGCGGTATCGGAATTCCGATACTTAATTCCGATACATTTTTCATATCGGATTCCGGAATCGGAATCGGAATAGGAAGTTCCCATCATGCTATGAGCCTGCTTGCTTTGATTAAGCCAATGGGAATCCTCCGAAGTGTGGGCACATCCTGTTAGGCATGTAGGCATGTTAACTATTGGCATGGCTGTGATTGGCTGCCGAAATGATGTCATGATGCACTATAAAAGCCACCGCAGCCGCCATTTCTGGTCACTCTGCTGTGAATTCAGTTAGGGACAGGCTGCTGTAGAAGACTGTGAGGGACAGTTAGAAATAGCGATTCCACCAAACATCTAGTGCTTTACCCAGGCTACATAAACCACCACTGTAGCCTTCTTTGCCCTAGCAGCAGTGTTCACAGCTGTCTGCAAGGGCTGTGTGAGTGCAGCTCACGCTGTGGAGTGGGTCCTGCAGCCACGTCAGGCTGTAGGCCACCCAGTGTGATCACTGCTGCCTCATACATCTTTTATTTTTTGAGCTGCATTTTTTACATAATTTCAATCTAGTGTGCTTCCATCCGTATCCATATACGTTGGTTGCAAACACTAGTAGTAGACAGCGGAGCCTTTCTGCAGCCTTTCAGTGCTAGTGTCCACTTTGCTGCACTGTTCACGGCTGTCTGAGAGGTCTCTGACTGTGTGTGAGTGCAGCTCACGCTGAGTAGTGTGTCCTGCAGCTACGTCTGGCTGTAGGACGCTCAGCGTGCGTCAGTGCCTCACACATATTTTTATTTGAGTGCAGCTCATTTTTTCTTCTATTAGTGTGCATCCATCCGTCTCCATCTACGGTGGTTGCAAACACTATAAAGGAGTACACAGCGGAGCCTTTCTGCAGCCTGTCAGTGCCAGTGCCCACTTAGCTGCACTGTTGACGGCTGTCTGAGAGGCCTCTGACTGTGTGTGAGTGCAGCTCACGCTGAGTAGAGTGTCCTGCAGCTACGTCTGGTTGTAGGACGCTCAACGTGCGTCACTGCCTCACACATATTTGTCTTTGAGTGCAGCTCATTTTTTCTTCTCCTATTAGTGTGCATCCATCCGTATCCATCAACATTGGTTGGTTGCAAACACTATATAGGAGTAGATAGAGGAGCCTTTTTTTCTGGCTTGTGCCCTGCCGGCGCAGCCAGATTAGTATTACCCAATTTTTTTGGAGCCTCATCTTTTGCATTGTAGGTTACCTGCCTGCATTGTAATAGCTCCAAAAAGTTGGTGATACTATCAGTTTCAATTCTTTGTTCACATACTTTGAGTTTGTTTCCAACAAAGAAACCACAAAAAAAGTTCACCAAACACTACATTTTGAACTTGTGTAGGCCACATCAGCTCCTATTAAAGTCTAGTCCACACACACACACACTTCATAAAATTAGTGTTTCTTGTACCTGTAACCAGCTGTTCAGGAATAAGCACACTAAGGCCCCCCTTTGTACTTTTTTGCCTATCTTAAGCAGTCTTGCAAGATGAAGAAGGCAGGGAGTAAGGCGCGTGGGCGTGGGCATGGGCGTGGAGTTTCAGCAGGGAGAGGACGTGGGGATTCTGCAGGGAGAGGACGTGGGGATTCTACAGGTAGAGGACGTGGGGATTCTGGGCCTGCTGCGGGCACCAGTGGATCAGCATCCCCCAGTTTTAGCAGGCAACAGTCCTTTATGCGCAGCTTTGTAGGACCTCAACGTACCCCACTGCTGCGGGAGGAACAAATTGAAGCCGTTGTCGGATGGATGGCAGCTAACGCATCGACTTCAATTACTTCCGCATCCTCTCAGGGTCAGAGCACCAAAGAGCAACCATCTGTCTCTTCACCACCTGCCAAAGTGCCCAGGCAGTCAGAGAGACATGGACAGGAGCCATCACAGTCTCTACTTCTGTTCTCGGAATCTGTTGGCTTGGAAAGAGGGGGCCAGCCAAGCAGCATTCCTGAATGTGAAGAAGAGGGAGTATGCAGTGATGCGCAACTTCTTTGTCCCTCTGAATCTGAAGAGGCGAGTGGGCCAGTGCCTATGGTCAGCACACCTCAGTACGCATCAGATGATGACGAGACTCAGTTGCCACTTTCTGGTGCGTACGGTGCTGGCGAGACAACCCCGGAGAAGCAGCTGTTTGAAGAGGGGAGGGAAGATGATGAGGTCCTTGACCCATCATGGCGTGAGCAACAGGAAGGTGGTGGGAGCAGCTCGGAGGAAGAGATTCCCCTACCGGCCAAAACAGGAGGCAGAGGGAGGGGGAAGACTTGGTTGCCTGTACCCTCCACTTCGGCACCCGTTAGGAGCATTCCTCCTTCCAAAGGCAAACCGGGCGCTCACAAGAGTTGCAGTGCGTGGTCCTTTTTTGACACAGTTGCAGATGACATTTGCTTTGTCAAATGCAAGCTGTGTCATCAGAGAGTCAAAAGAGGGAGAAATGTCAGCAACCTCAATACCACAAATATGTGGAAACATGTGCGCACCAAGCACGAGTTGGAGTTGCAGAGACACCCTGAAGACGTAGGCCAACGTACAGCACCACCTACCACCTCTTCAGTTCGTGTTGGGCCCTCTTCCTCCAGCTCACACACTGCTGGTTCGGCTTCCTCACAGGATCGCCAAGGAAGAACCTCTGCCACTGTTGTCCGGAGACCCTGTCAGATTACACCCATAGCAGCACGTTCCCATCCATCACAGCCATCGGTAGCACAGGCATGGGATAAAAGGCGCCCTTACTCGGCAAACCATCCCCGAGCACAGTCTCTGAATGCTGGCATTGCCAAACTTCTGGCAGTTGAAATGCTGTCATTCAGGCTGGTGGACACTGACACCTTCCGGGACTTAATGGCATTGGCAGTCCCCCAATACAACGTGCCCAGCCGCTTTTATTTCAGCAGGCGAGCCGTCCCTGCCCTGCAGAAACATGTTGAGGGCAAAATAAAACATGCGCTACTAAACGCCGTTAGTAGCAAGGTCCACCTGACCACCGATGCGTGGACCAGTAACCATGGACAGGGACGATACCTTTCCCTCACTGCCCACTGGGTCAATGTTGTGGAGCCAGGTACGGATCTGGAGAGTGGCGCTGTACGTGTTCTTCCAACGCCACGGATTGCAGGACTCCAGTCTGTACACATAGACTCCTCCTCCTACTCAAGTTCCTCAGAAACAGCAGAGCAGGAGCCTGTTACGACCGATATGAGCACAGCCGTGGCCAAACGTCAACAGGCTGTACTCAAATTAATTTCTTTGGGGAATCGAAGCCACACAGCGCAGGAGCTCTGGAATGCTATCAAGCTGGAGAGCGATGTGTGGTTTGGGCCAGCGAATCTCCAGCCGGGCTTGGTAGTGTGTGACAATGGCCGAAATCTGGTGGGGGCTCTTGGCCTAGGCAACCTCACACACATCCCATGTCTGGCACATGTTCTTAACTTGGTCGTGCAGAGCTTTCTGAGGGACTATCCGGATCTTGCTGCACTGTTGCACAAGGTCCGCATAGAGTGCGCTCACTTGCGACGTTCCAGCACGGCAAGATCGCGCCTCGCTGCTCTGCAGCGACGATTTGGCCTTCCGGAACATCGCATCATATGTGACCTACCCACCCGGTGGAATTCAACGTTACATATGTTGGAGCGGTTGTGTGAGCAGCAGGCAGCAGTCATGGAGTACCAGCTGCATCAGGCGCAAACAAGTCGCACTGTGCGCCGTTCACACTTCAGCACCATTGAGTGGGCCTCTATGAAGGACATCTGCCTCGTTTTGCGTGCCTTCGATGAATCCACGCGGATGGCGAGTGCAGATGATGCACTAGTCAGCATGACTGTCCCCCTTATCTGCCTGCTTCAACAAACACTGCAAGCACTAAGGGATGAGGTTTCAGAAGAGGTGGAGGATGAGGAGTCCCAAATGCCATCTGCTTCTGGACAGTCTGCGCTACGTGTTTCCTCACAAAGGCCTAGGCAGGGGACACTTTGTGAGGAGGATGAGGAGGAGTCGATGGAGGAGGAAGACATCTCTCCAGAGGAGGGAGGTACACAAACCTCTACTCAGTATGTACAGCGAGGGTGGGGTGATGCAGAGCAGGCCGAGGTCACGCCTCAAACAGGGGACAGCGGTTCTTTGGCAGTTGGGAGTCTGCAGCACATGGTTGATTTCATGCTGCAGTGCCTGAGAAACGACCGCCGCATCGCCCACATTCTCGTCTCGGCTGATTATTGGGTGTACACCCTCCTAGATCCTCGCTACCGGGACAGCGTACAAAGGCTCATACCAACGTTGAACCGGGAGCGTAAAATGCGGGAGTACGAAGAGTCACTGGTGCAGTCCATAATGTTTTCCATTCCACCCGACAGCATTGTTGCTAGTGCTTTACAAAGCAGCTCTGTGCGTCGAGGCAGTGGAGGAAACTCTGCACAAAGAGGGAGCAGAGGCAGCGCCGCAGCACAAGGCAAGACCACTATGGCCCAAATGTGGCAAAGTTTTGTGTGTCCACCACAATTGTCTACACCATCAGCGACGCCTCGAGTCAGCAGGAGGCAACGCTTCCGTCAGATGGTGTCAGACTACATGTCTTGCCCTGTCGCTGTACTCCCAGATGGCTCTTCCCCCTTCAAGTTTTGGGTCTCTAAGCTGGATACATGGCCAGAGCTTAGCCAGTATGCATTGGAGGTGCTGGCTTGCCCTGCTGCCAGTGTATTATCGGAACGTGTCTTTAGTGCCGCAGGTGGTGTACTAACAGACCGTCGCACGCGACTATCTTCCGATAATGTTGACCGGCTGACTTTTCTGAAAATGAACAAGGCCTGGATCTCCAAAGACTTTGCCATTCCTCTTACAGACTAAATTAGTGGTTGGCAACTGTATCCAGGTCTGCTGGTGTGTTCATTTTTCTACCACCTGAACTATAATCCCTTTGCTTCAACACAGCCAGTTGTCGCTCAGATGTGTCGTCTGCACAGAGAAACACACTAGCTCCTGTGTTAGTGGGGTTCAGTAATGCCAGCTGATCCCCTGCTGTGTGGACGGCAAAGTCACCAGCTCCATCAACATTCAAACCACTACTGATTTTTAACCGTGCCCAACTTAGGTCTCTGGCTCCACTGTCTCTACTATTTCCCCTGACCTCCAACCCCGCCATCTACATCTCTGAAGTGGCGTCAGCACAATCTACACTTGTCCCTGTGTTCCTGTGGCTCAGTCCCATCAGTTTATCCCCTGATGTGTGTCCGGCAAGGTCTCCTGCTCTGTCCACATTCCCATAACCAGTAGTGGGAATGAGGACAGAGCTGGCGAACTTGCCGGACAAACATCAGGGGATCAACTGACGGGACTGAGCACCAGTAACACAGGAACAAGTGTAGATTGTGCTGACGCCACTTCAGAGATGTAGCTGGCGGGGTTGGAGGCCAGGGTAAATAGTAGAGACAGTGGAGCCAGAGGCCTAAGTGGAGCATGGTTAGAATCAGTAGTAGTCCACAACCTCCATAAAAACTGCTGCCCATTGGCCTCTGCATGCGGCATGCGTAATCCTGGGCTCCAACAGCGTCAGTTGGTGTTCAGAAGTGTCGTCTCCACAGAGCCAAACACCTTCGTTAGAGTGTTAGTGGGGTTCAGCACTGCCAGCTGTTCCCCTGCTGTGGAGATGGCAAGTCTCCTGCTGCCTTCACCTGACAAAATCCAGTAGGCCACAGCCTGCTCCTCGCCTATTCCTGGGCTCCAACAGCGTCAGTTGGTGTTCAGAAGTGTCGTCTCCACAGAGCCAAACACCTTCGTTAGAGTGTTAGTGGGGTTCAGCACTGCCAGCTGTTCCCCTGCTGTGGAGATGGCAAGTCTCCTGCTGCCTTCACCTGCCAAAATCCAGTAGGCCCCAGCCTGCTCCTCGCCTAATCCTGGGCTCCAACAGCGTCAGTTGGTGTTCAGAAGTGTCGTCTCCACAGAGCCAAACACCTTCGTTAGAGTGTTAGTGGGGTTCAGCACTGCCAGCTGTTCCCCTGCTGTGGAGATGGCAAGTCTCCTGCTGCCTTCACCTGCCAAAATCCAGTAGGCCCCAGCCTGCTCCTCGCCTAATCCTCGGCTCCAACAGCGTCAGTTGGTGTTCAGAAGTGTCGTCTCCACAGAGCCAAACACCTTCGTTAGAGTGTTAGTGGGGTTCAGCACTGCCAGCTGTTCCCCTGCTGTGGAGATGGCAAGTCTCCTGCTGCCTTCACCTGCCAAAATCCAGTAGGCCCCAGCCTGCTCCTCGCCTAATCCTGGGCTCCAACAGCGTCAGTTGGTGTTCAGAAGTGTCGTCTCCACAGAGCCAAACACCTTCGTTAGAGTGTTAGTGGGGTTCAGCACTGCCAGCTGTTCCCCTGCTGTGGAGATGGCAAGTCTCCTGCTGCCTTCACCTGACAAAATCCAGTAGGCCCCAGCCTGCTCCTCGCCTAATCCTGGGCTCCAACAGCGTCAGTTGGTGTTCAGAAGTGTCGTCTCCACAGAGCCAAACACCTTCGTTAGAGTGTTAGTGGGGTTCAGCACTGCCAGCTGTTCCCCTGCTGTGGAGATGGCAAGTCTCCTGCTGCCTTCACCTGACAAAATCCAGTAGGCCACAGCCTGCTCCTCGCCTAATCCTGGGCTCCAACAGCGTCAGTTGGTGTTCAGAAGTGTCGTCTCCACAGAGCCAAACACATTCGTTCAAGTGTTAGTGGGGTTCATCATTGCCAGCTGATCCCCTGCTGTGGAGATGGCAGTCTCTCCTGCTGTCTCCGCATTACAAAGACAGTAGGCCTCTGCCTACACCCTCCTATTTCCTGGGCTTCAACACAGCCAGTTGTAGTTCGGAAGTGCCTTCCACACGGAAAGAGATACTTGCTCCCGTGTCTCAGTGGGGTTCAGTAACGTCAGCTGATCCCCTGCTGTGTGGATGGCAGTCTCTCCTGCTGTCACCTCATTCAAAATACAGTAGGCCTCTGCCTACACCCTCCTATTTCCTGGGCTTCAACACAGCCAGTTGTAGTTCGGAAGTGCCGTCCACACGGAAAGAGATACTTGCTCCCGTGTCTCAGTGGGGTTCAGTAACGTCAGCTGATCCCCTGCTGTGTGGATGGCAGTCTCTCCTGCTGTCACCTCATTCAAAATACAGTAGGCCTCTGCCTACACCCTCCTATTTCCTGGGCTTTAACACAGCCAGTTGTAGTTCGGAAGTGCCGTCCACACGGAAAGAGATACTTGCTCCCGTGTCTCAGTGGGGTTCAGTAACGTCAGCTGATCCCCTGCTGTGTGGATGGCAGTCTCTCCTGCTGTCACCTCATTCAAAATACAGTAGGCCTCTGCCTACACCCTCCTATTTCCTGGGCTTCAACACAGCCAATTGTAGTTCGGAAGTGCCGTCCACACGGAAAGAGATACTTGCTCCCGTGTCTCAGTGGGGTTCAGTAACGTCAGCTGATCCCCTGCTGTGTGGATGGCAGTCTCTCCTGCTGTCACCTCATTCAAAATACAGTAGGCCTCTGCCAACACCCTCCTATTTCCTGGGCTTCAACACAGCCAGTTGTAGTTCGGAAGTGCCGTCCACACGGAAAGAGATACTTGCTCCCGTGTCTCAGTGGGGTTCAGTAATGTCAGCTGATCCCCTGCTGTGTGGATGGCAGTCTCTCCTGCTGTCACCTCATTCAAAATACAGTAGGCCTCTGCCTACACCCTCCTATTTCCTGGGCTTCAACACAGCCAGTTGTAGTTCGGAAGTGCCGTCCACACGGAAAGAGATACTTGCTCCCGTGTCTCAGTGGGGTTCAGTAACGTCAGCTGATCCCCTGCTGTGTGGATGGCAGTCTCTCCTGCTGTAAACTCATTCAAAAAACAGTAGGCCTCTGCCTACACCCTCCTATTTCCTGGGCTTCAACACAGCCAGTTGTAGTTCGGAAGTGCCGTCCACACGGAAAGAGATACTTGCTCCCGTGTCTCAGTGGGGTTCAGTAACGTCAGCTGATCCCCTGCTGTGTGGATGGCAGTCTCTCCTGCTGTCACCTCATTCAAAATACAGTAGGCCTCTGCCTACACCCTCCTATTTCCTGGGCTTCAACACAGCCAGTTGTAGTTCGGAAGTGCCGTCCACACGGAAAGAGATACATGCTCCCGTGTCTCAGTGGGGTTCAGTAACGTCAGCTGATCCCCTGCTGTGTGGATGGCAGTCTCTCCTGCTGTCACCTCATTCAAAATACAGTAGGCCTCTGCCAACACCCTCCTATTTCCTGGGCTTCAACACAGCCAGTTGTAGTTCGGAAGTGCCGTCCACACGGAAAGAGATACTTGCTCCCGTGTCTCAGTGGGGTTCAGTAATGTCAGCTGATCCCCTGCTGTGTGGATGGCAGTCTCTCCTGCTGTCACCTCATTCAAAATACAGTAGGCCTCTGCCTACACCCTCCTATTTCCTGGGCTTCAACACAGCCAGTTGTAGTTCGGAAGTGCCGTCCACACGGAAAGAGATACTTGCTCCCGTGTCTCAGTGGGGTTCAGTAATGTCAGCTGATCCCCTGCTGTGTGGATGGCAGTCTCTCCTGCTGTCACCTCATTCAAAATACAGTAGGCCTCTGCCTACACCCTCCTATTTCCTGGGCTTCAACACAGCCAGTTGTAGTTCGGAAGTGCCGTCCACACGGAAAGAGATACTTGCTCCCGTGTCTCAGTGGGGTTCAGTAATGTCAGCTGATCCCCTGCTGTGTGGATGGCAAAGTCTCCTGCTGCCTACACAGTCGTACCACTACTGATTTTTAACCGTGCTCCAATTAGGCCTGTGGCTCCACTGTCTCTCGTATTTCCCCTGTCCTCCAACCCTGCCAGTTACAGCTCCGAAGTGGCGTCTGCACAATCCACACTTGTTCCTGTGTTACAGGTGTTCAGTCCGGTCAGTTAATCCCCTGATGTGTGTCCGGCAATGTCGCCTGCTCTGTCCACATTCCCATTATGGTAATGTGGACAGAGCAGGCGACATTGCCGGACACACATCAGGGGATTAACTGACCGGACTGAACACCTGTAACACAGGAACAAGTGTGGATTGTGCAGACGCCACTTCGGAGCTGTAACTGGCGGGGTTGGAGGACAGGGGAAATACGAAAATCAGTGAAGCCACAGGCCTAAGTGGAGCTTGGTTCAAATTAGTAGTCTACAACCGATCTTAAAATTTCTTCAATGCAGCCTCAGCCTGCTCCGTGCTTGTCCCTGGGCTTCAACACAGCCAGTTGTTGCTCGGAAGTGCCGTCTTCACAGAGTAAAACACTAGCTCCTGTGTTTGTGGGGTTCAGTAACGTCAGCTGTTCCCCTGCTGTTTTGATGGCAATCTGTCCTGCTGCCTCCCAATTGACAGCACATCAGGCCTCAGCCTGCTAAGTGCTTGTCCTGGGCTCCAACATCGCCAGTTGCTGCTCATAACTGACTTTGGCACGGGTACTCCCTCCTGCCCAGCTTGGTTCCAGCCCTGCCTGCTGTTTCCGGGAAGTGTCAATGTCAGTTTGCCACCCCAAGTTGCCATGTCGTGTTGCGGTTGGGTTAGCCGAGGCTAGGGTGCCAGCAGTTTAGGTGCTTCCTATGTGGACTGCGGGTTCTGGTAAGAAAGGTTTGTTCCATAGTGCCAGTAGGACAAGCACCCCCTGTAGGACTGTGTGATTCGGTAACTGCGGCCAGCTTGCGGCATGCCAACTTTGCTTTTCAGGGGTAACTTCTGATACCCCTCCGGGTTCCAGCACCGTCAGCTGGTTCTCATCAGAGCCTTTGGCCTAGGTGCTTCCATCTCGGTATCCGAGTTCCGGCAACGTCTGCTGGTCCTTGGTAGTGCTTTGTAGCACAGGTACCTCCTGCTTAGTAACCGGGTTCCAGCACCGTCAGCTGGTCCTCGGTTGTGCCATTGGCTCTTATTCCTTCTGCTGCCCCTCCGGGTGCCAGCACTGTCAGCTGGTCCTCGCTATTTCCATTTGCTCTTGCAGCTTATGCTACCCCTCCGGGTTCCAGCACCGTCAGCTGGTTCTCGTCAGAGCCTTTGGCCTAGGTGCCTCCATCTCGGTATCCGAGTTCCGGCAACGTCTGCTGGTCCTTGGTAGTGCTTTGTAGCACAGGTACCTCCTGCTTAGTAACCGGGTTCCAGCACCGTCAGCTGGTCCTCGGTTGTGCCATTGGCTCTTATTCCTTCTGCTGCCCCTCCGGGTGCCAGCACTGTCAGCTGGTCCTCGCTATTTCCATTTGCTCTTGCAGCTTATGCTACCCCTCCGGGTTCCAGCACCGTCAGCTGGTTCTCGTCAGAGCCTTTGGCCTAGGTGCCTCCATCTCGGTATCCGAGTTCCGGCAACGTCTGCTGGTCCTTGGTAGTGCTTTGTAGCACAGGTACCTCCTGCTTAGTAACCGGGTTCCAGCACCGTCAGCTGGTCCTCGGTTGTGCCATTGGCTCTTATTCCTTCTGCTGCCCCTCCGGGTGCCAGCACTGTCAGCTGGTCCTCGCTATTTCCATTTGCTCTTGCAGCTTATGCTACCCCTCCGGGTTCCAGCACCGTCAGCTGGTTCTCGTCAGAGCCTTTGGCCTAGGTGCCTCCATCTCGGTATCCGAGTTCCGGCAACGTCTGCTGGTCCTTGGTAGTGCTTTGTAGCACAGGTACCTCCTGCTTAGTAACCGGGTTCCAGCACCGTCAGCTGGTCCTCGGTAGTGCCATTGGCTCTTGTTCCTTCTGCTGCCCCTCCGGGTGCCAGTACCGTCAGCTGGTTCAAGAGGACAAAGAACAGGAAGACAACCACCAAGATGCAGAACAACAAGAGAGAGAAGACAAAGAAGCATAAAAAAAACAAAGCAGAAGAACATTAAGCATAAGACTAATACTCTGAGCAAATGATATTATCTTATTTATAAGCAGAAGAAGACTAAGCAGTGTATGGGGGTGAGTCCGTTCCTCCTCGTGGTGCCCCTGGAAAAGGCCTGCTGCTGCAGGCCAAACTGAACGCGGACAAATCCTGTTGTAAATCTTTTGTGACAGGCAGAACGGAAGGTGTAAACTTCTAACTTTTCTAGATAACAACTACAGGAATGCCTGACACAAACAAGAATATGATGAAGAAGAATAGGAAGAAGATGAAGAAGCTGAATATGTAGAATAATAATTGTTGAATAAGAAGAATATGAACAATGTAAGAAAAGGAAGAAGAAGAAGAAGAAGAAGAAGAATGTAAAAAAAGGAAGTAGAAGAAGAAGAAGAATGTAAAAAAAGGAATAAGAAGAAGAATGTAAAAAAAGGAAGTAGAAGAAGAAGAATGTAAAAAAAGGAAGTAGAAGAAGAAGAAGAAGAATGTAAAAAAAGGAAGTAGAAGAAGAAGAAGAAGAATTTAAAAAAAGGAAGTAGAAGAAGAAGAAGAAGAAAGAAGAAAGAAGAAGAAGACATACATGTCTGGCAAAATATAGATGAGGCTAACATAGTCAATATCTTTGTAACTCCTAACATCTTTAAAAAAAAAGTTTAATTCCTGCTATTCCATTTGATTGGGCTAAACCTCTATGGCTTTAATGTCTCCTCCACCTCCCACAATACATTCTACATTATTCTTAGTTGTTTTTCTTCATGTAGAATTAACCTACAAGGAAAGAAAGGTTTTTTTTTAATTCCGATATTTTGGCCCCATTGACTTGCATTGGTTCCCGGTATCGGAATCGGCGATACCGATACTTTTTTTTAAGATCGGCCGATCCATTCCGATCCGATATTTTCAAGTATCGGCTGGTATCGCTCAACTCTATTTGTAACCATAGTTGACAACTGCTGTCTCCTGTCACTTTTAATCGATGCAGTATTAGCAGTTGTGTGAGCGGCAGTTGAGAAATCATTCCACAACATGGTCATTAAACCCCTGTCTCCAATGCCAGTTCGGCTGTGTGCACCACGAACACCTCTTCCATTGTGCCCACTACAGCTCGTGGGAGAACCAGCACCACTTCTGTGTGCTGGGAAAGCCTCAAACAAACAGTTTACCAGAGTTGCTTGTGTGTTAGCCAATATTATCTCTAGTTTCTCCTGTGGCAAGATGTTGTGTAATTTGCCTTTGTAGCGTGGATCGAGGATGCTGGCCAGCCAGTAGTCGTCATCGCTCATCATTTTGGCAATGTGGGGGTCCCTTTTTAGGATCCGCAAGGCATAATCGCACATGTGGGCCAATGTTCCAGGTGTCAATGATGCACTGCCAGTGGTGGGTGGAGGAGCACTTTCTGGCAAACCACATCCCTACAGTCACGCACAAACACTGTACCTGACCTTGGAACACCAACATTTTCTCTTGCCCCCTGAGAAGCATCCTCCTACCCAAAATTATCATCCCCCTCATCCTCCTCCTCTTCCTCTTCTTCCTCCACCTCGTCCAGGACAGTTCCCTTACCAGACAATGGTTGACTGTCATCAAGGCTTCCCTCCTCCTCTGCTGCAGACGCCAGATCCTTAATGTGCATCAAACTTTGCATGAGCAGGCGCATAAGTGGGATGCTCATACTTATGATGGTGTCGTCTGCGCTTACCAGCCAGGTGAATTCCTCAAAACACTGAAGGACTTTACAGAAGTCTTTCAGCTTTGACCACTGCACACCCAAAAATTCCATGTCTTCCCTCAAACTGCCTGACCGTGTATCCTCCCACAAATGCATTACAGCCTGCCTCTGTTCGCACAGCCTCTCAACCATGTGCAGGGTGGAGTTCCACCTTGTTGCAACATCTATGATTAGGTGGTGCTTGGGAAGATGGAGCAATCGCTGCAGCTTCTGCATACGAGTGGAGTGGACGTTTGAGCGATGGATGTGCGAGCACAGTCTTCACACCTTATGGAGCAGGGATGTTAACTCTGGATAATTGTTAAGGAAGCACTGCACCACCAGGTTCAAAGCGTGAGCCAGGCACGGTATGTGTGTGAGTTTTGCATGGGCTATGGCTGCCACAAAATTACAGCCGTTATCACTGACTACCTTGCCTGCCTCAAGATGTAGACTGCCCAGCCATGACTCAGTCTGTCGCTGCAAGTAGTCAGCCAGTACCTCCGCGGTGTGTCTGTTGTCGCCAAAGACATCATCTTTAACACAGCCTGCTGACGCTTACCACTGGCTGTTCAATAGTGGGACACCTCATGTGCAACACTGCCAGCTGCGGATGGAGTGCTCATGCGACTACGCTCTGTGGACGAGCTTTTGCTGATAGAGGAGGAGGAGGATCGAAAGCCTGCAGTCAACTGTTTCCTATACCGTGGGCTAGGCAGCACTGTTCCACCGCTGCTGTCCCCAGTGGAGCCTGCATCCACAACATTAACCCAGTGCGCAGTGATGTACACGTAACGGCCCTCGCCATGCCTACTGGTCCATGCATCTGTTGTGAGGTGCACCTTTCCACTCACTGACAGTTTTAGTGCACGGACAATGCGATCTTTCACATGCCGTTGGAGGGCAAGGAAGGCTTTTCGAGAAAAGAAGTGCCGACTGGGTAGGTCATAGCGTGGGACAGTGTAGGCCATGAGGTCAGGGCATCATCTCTAATGAGATTAGTTTGGCAATGTAGGCATTCAAACAAAGTGTACGCGGATGAGAGGATGAGTACTTTCTTGTCCTACTCAGAGTGTCTGGTAGGGTGAGCTGGACTGGAGAGCTGCATATGGGGGAAGTAGCGGTGGACCGGATGGAGTGAGAGGGGGTTGGTGATGGTATTGGTGGTGATGGCCTAGATTCAGTGTTGTGATGCAAAACCATTGTGATTCCCTGAGTGCTTTTGCCTTGCGATGACACCTCCACATTTAGCGCTGGTGGTGTGCTTAACGGTGGCGGTGGTCTTACAGTGAGGGAAGCGATGGAGCATTGCTGGCTACCTTCAGTCGGAGCAGGTGCACATGTGCTACCTGAGGTTTTGTAGTCCGTTCACGCTTGCAAGTGCATGTTGGTTAAATGTCTACGCATGCAGCTGGTATTCAAATTTCTGAGTTGTTTACCTCGGCTAAAGGTCCTTCCGCACTTCTTACAGGTAACCTTTGCCTCATCAGTAGGATTTTGGACAAAGAAGTGCCACACTGCACTTTTCCTACTATGGTATGTATTTCTGGCCTTGCACGCTGTGCTAAGTTGACCGTCTGGCCAAGCTGTCCTGCAACTCTTTTAGTTTTTGGTCCACGTTTTTGGACAGCTACGGGCCTGCCAGATAACCGCTGCTGCGATGTCAATGCCTGCTACGGATCCTTCTCCTTATCTGAACTATTGCCAGAGCCACCCTCCTCCCCCAATGGATGCCAATCCGGGTCAAGAACTCTGCCATCCATTACCTCCTCTTGAAAGTCATCTGCAACCTTCCTCTTTAACCTTCCTCTGTGTCACCGTGTAAGGTGGTATAGTATGTGGGAAGGGGCACCTGAGTTTCATCAGGGTCAGATTCTGGCTCAATAGTCTGCGAGGGCAATGTAGTGCTCTGGGTCGATGTACCAGCAGAATCATCTAGCAGTGGCTGTGCATCAGTGCACTCCATGTCAGATTCATCTTGGACAGGGGAATTCTGGATTTGACTGGATAACCCAGGCATGGTATGTGAAAAGAGCTCCATAGAGTAATCTGAAGTGTGGGCTGCTGCATCCTTAACTTTTGGTGTGGGTGAAGGACACAAGGAAAGTGTTTTTCCTGACCAGAACCCTGCACTGACGACTCCGTGCTTGCAGGTTTCGAACGTTTAGAAGAGGAGGCAATAGAGCTGGTGGCTGTTTCGGCAATGTACGCCAAAACCTGTTCCTGATGCTCTGGCTTTAAAAGCGGTTTTCCTACTCCAAGAAAAGGAAACCTTACAGGCCATCTTGGGCCAGACGATGACGCAGGCTCAACACCTCCTGCCTTAGCTGCTATTGTGCTTTTGCCAGAACCAGCTGATGCACCACCACCATCAGTACCAGCTGCACCCCCCCTACACACGTCCGCGGCCTCTTCCACCATACTTGCTCATGTTTGGGAAAATGTACCAAAAATACCAGCAGAGAGATGGTACTGTGTGAGGAGCGTCCAGCTGTATAAGGTGTATTAAAAAATTAAATCTTGGTATATATTTTGGTAGTCAAAGATGCTCTCACAGTATGTATTTGACCATAATCCAACAAGCAGATATACGGAACTGTATCAGAAGTGTACAGCTTTATACATTTTTTGTGTAACTAACAATCTCCCTATATGTATTTATGGAGTGTCACACACAAACGCTGACTCTGTATAGATGTGACCATAATGCGAACGGCAGATATACAGTACTGTTTGATAATTGGACAGCTATATACGGTGTGTGTATGGAAAATTGTCAATCTCCGTCTATTTGTATACGGACTGACACACTCTGTCTCTGTGTAGTTTTGACTGTTATCAAACAGCAGATACATGAAACTGTTTGAAAAGCAGACAGCTCGAGAAGGTGTAGGTCTGGAAAAACGGAAAAACTCCACGGTTTTTTCTTCCAGAGTCACACACACATTGCTTCAATTTGTCCATGTTACAAGGCAGTACACGGTAGTGTGTGAGGAGCGTACACTGCTATACGGTGTCTGTATGGAAAATTGTCAATCTCCGTCTATTTGTATAGGGACTAACACACGCTGTCTCTGTCTAGTTTTGACTGTGCTCAAACCTTAGATATACGAAACTGTTTGAAAAGCAGACAGTACTCTAAGGTGTAGGTCTGGAATAACTCCTCTGCTTTTTTTCCAGAGTCACACACAGATAGCTTCTATTTGTCTGTGATACAAGGCAGTACACGGTAGTGTGTGAGGAGCGTACACCGCTATACGGTGTCTGTATGGAAAATTGTCAATCTCCGTCTATTTGTATAGGGACTGACACACACTGTCTCTGTCTAGTTTTGACCATGATCAAACAACAGATATAAGAAACTGTTTCAAAAGCAGACAGCACTCTAAGGTGTAGGTCTGGAAAAATGGAAAAATTCCTCGGCTTTTTTGTCCAGAGTCACACACAGATAGCTTCTATTTGTCCGTGATACAAGGCGGTACACGGTAGTGTGTGAGGAGCGTACACCGTTATATGGTGTCTGTATGGAAAATTGTCAATCTCCGTCTGTTTGTATAGGGACTGACACACGATGTCTCTGTCTAGTTTTGACTGTAATTAAACAGCAGATATACAAAACTGTTGTGAATTCACTTTCTGGCCTGCCTCTGGTTGCTAGTGAAGGTAGTGGAGCTGGTTGTATTAACAGAGGAGTCGCGAGTTATCTTTCCGGGCTCCCTCTGGTGGTTACAGGAGGTAATGGAGCTGATCTAATTGACAGAGGCCTGCCACCTGATAATGAGGATGACGATTGGACATCTGGAGTCTCTGACTGGATTTAAGACAGCCGACTCCCTCTATCCCTGCCGTTGATTTTTCCTGCCTCCTGAGGCCTTAGTTTCCAGTTCAGTCCATGCATGCTCAAGCTAAGTGTTCTTTGCTATTGTTCACATTTGATTTGGTTTTGTCTATTCAGGTTTGTGTGGTCAGCCAGCCCTGGCTGGGGCTGTGCTGAATTTCCATCCTTATGTTACTGTTTGTGTCAGTTTGTTTTTTGTCCCTTATTAAATTGGCCTCTTTTTGCCCTGCTTTCAGAATATGCCAGAGTGCTGATATAGTGGGAGAAGTCTAGTGACTTCAGAATTTTTGCTATCAGAAGTGTTGGACATTTTTGCAGGGTTTTTTGCATGATTGCAGACAGTATCTTTCCTTTCCTGTCCTTTCTAGTTAGTGTAGGCCCCATGGTTTGCTCAGCCTATTTTCCTACCTGTGTTTGTGCTTTCATCTTGTCTCACCGACAATATATGTTTGGGGGCTGTCTATTCCTTTGGGGTCTGCTCTGGGGCAGTTTAGATTTCCCCTTTTCTTGCTTTAGGCTTATTTAGTTCTCTGGCTGTGTCGAGGCATCTAGAATCATCATAGGCACGCTCCACAGCTCCTGCTAGTTGTGTGGATAGGATCAGGGGTCTGCAATCCACTTAGTTACCAACCTCTCTGGTCTTCTGTAGCTTAGCTTGGTCTTGTTTTCCTCCTCGGTGACCCAATCATAACACGAAACTGTTTGAAAAATGGACAGCTCTCTAAGGTGTAGGTCTGGAAAAATGGAAAACTCCTCGGCTTGTTCTTCCAGAGTAACACCCAGATAGCTTCTATTTGTCCGTGATACCAGCCGGCACACAGTAGTGTGTGAGGAGCGTACACCGCTATACGGTGTGTGAAAAAAATGAACGCTCAGTAACTCACCAGGACAAAATAATAAAAGTTGGAGTGCTTTGAAAAAAGTAGTTTGAACAGCAGTGTCCACACAGCAATGCAGCTAGCAGGTAGCCTTAAAAGGCAGCCTAATCACCACCAGCACTGCTGCACACAACAAAAATCTTCCCCTTTCACTGCACACTAACTGTACAGTGAAAAGCGCTATCAGCAGAAGCAGTTTTTTTCTTCTCCTTCCCTGCCTAACGCTCTCCCTGTTTAGAATCAGCAGCAGCACCTCTCCCTATTCTAAGATTGGCAGAAGTAAGATGGCGGTTGGTGGTCACAGCCTTTTATACCCACTGTGACATCACACAAAGCTAGCCAATCACTTCAATGCGCTTCTCTAAGATGGTGGTGGCCGCTGCCCATGTCATTGCGTTGCCGACAATGTGTGTCCTCGATCATTGGCTGAGAAAAGGCGCTGGAAGCATTATTTGAAACGCCACTTTGGCGCTCTGATCGGCGACCTCAGGGCCGACCTCACGCTACGGTCAGGTTTCGATTGGCAAAACCCGACTTTAGCTAAAGTCGGCTATATTTGAATTTGACCGACCCGTTTCACTCAACTCTACTGTCTACAAATATCTCAAGGGCTGTCACATTGTAGAAGGATCATCTTTATTCTCATTTGCACAAGGAAAGACTAGAAGAAATGGGATGAAACTGAATGGGAGGAGACACAGATTAGATATTAGTAAAAAAAATTTTGACAGTTAGAGGATCATTGAGTGGAACAGGCTGCCATGAGAGGTGGTGAGTTTCCCTACAATAGAAGTCTTCAAACAGAGGCTGGACAGACATCTGTCTGGGATGATTTAGCAAATCCTGCTTTGAGCAAGGGGTTGGACCAGATGGCCCAGGAGGTCCCTTCCAACTCTATGATACTATGTTCTATTCTAATTATAGGGGACCCTACATCACTTATATGGGTGTCCCCATTTTAATAACCAGTAAAGGTTTAGTATACAGCTGTGATCTGATATTAATAGCCTGGGAAGCTCCATGGGTATTATCCCCTTACCAGACTATAAACATCTGCCCCCAGCTATTTGCTTTCCCTTGGCTGGTTAAGAAAATGTCAAGGAATCCCATGGCATTTTTTTTCCGAAAATAATTTAAGTTAAAAATACATGTACAGTAAACTAAACAAGCACTGTACTAATTATACACTGCTCAAAAAATTAAAGAGAACACTAAGATACTACATCATAGATATTACTGAATGAAAAATCGCAGCTGCAAATCTTTATTCATTACATAGTGGCATGCGTTGAGAACAAGAAAACATAAAAATGATCAATGTAAATCAAAATTAATATCCCTTGGAGGTCTGGATTTGGAAGGATGCTCAAAATCAAAGTGGAAAATCAAATTACAGGCTGATCCATCTTCAGTGGAAATGCCTCAAGACAAGGAAATGATGCTCAGTAGTGTGTGTGGCCTCCGCGTGCCTGTTTGACCTTCCTACGACAACTGGGCATGCTCCTGATGAGTAGTCGGATGTTGTCATGAGGGATCTCCTCCCAGACCTGGACTAAAGCATTCGCCAACTCCTGGAAGTCTGTGGTGCAACGTGACATTGGTCGATGGAGCGAAACATGATGTCCCAGATGTGTTCAACTGGATTCAGGTCTGGGGAATGAGCGGTCCAGTCTACAGCTTCAATGCCTTCATCTTGCAGGAACTGCTGACACACTCCAGCCACATGAGGTCTGGCATTGTCCTGCATTAGGAGGAACCCAGGGACAACCACACCAGCATATGGTCTCACAAGGGGTCTGAGGATCTCATCTCGGTACTTAATGTCAGTCAGGCTACCTCTGGTGAGCACATGGAGGGCTGTGCGGCCCTCCAAAGAAATGCCACCCCACACCATTACTGACCCACTGCCAAACCAGTCATGCTGAAGGATGTTGCAGGCAGCAGATCGCTCTCCACAGTGTCTCCAGATTCTGTCACGTCTGTCACATATGCTCAGGGTGAATCTGCTTTCATCTGTGAAGAGCATATGGCGCCAGTGGCAAATTTGCCAATCCTCATGTTCTGTGGCAAATGCCAAGCATCCTGCACAGTGTTGGGCTGTGAGCACAACCCCCATCTGTGGATGTTTGGCACTCAGACCATCCTCATAGAGTCGATTTCTAACTGACACATGCACATTTGTGGCCTGCTGGAGGTCAATTTGCAGTGCTCCTCCTGCTCCTCCATGCACAAAGGCTGAGGTAGTGGTCCTGCTGCTGGGTTGTTGCCCTCTTATGGCCCCTCTATGTCTCCTTTATTCCAAACCACGGGACATGGATAAAATATGAGATGTGCAGGTTACAGAGGTATGCTGGGAGAGACAGAGTTTGAAATAAAGTACTGATTAATTTTTCAAATTGGTGAGTGCTACATATTTCTTCAATTCTTCATACACATGTTTAATTCTGTGCTGATAACCGTACACCATTCGATAAACCATTAGCTCTCGTTGCACTGGATCAATCATCTCCAATGTGAGAAGTCTTTTGTTTGCTAGTGCTGTTTACCTTTTTTTCTTCTCAGTTTAAGAGGTTGTTGCTAATTATATATGTGACTGAATTTTTTATATCTATGTATTCTATGTGTATAGATCTATTCTTTCTATTCTGTTGGGTCGCGCAGTGATTTTACTGTACGTGGCAGATGAATTGACAGCTTTTCAAAGGACATCGGTGTATAAAAATTGGAGAGCACTCTTGCATAGTCCGAGTGCCACGCAATTTTTTTCTAGCCAAAATTGACTTGCATTGCCTAGTCTCATCCAAGAATTTTTTCTTAGTTCGATTACGGCTGAGAAAAAAATTACTGATGAGTTGTGACTCAGATTAACATTGGTCAGAGAGCAATCCGATTTTTTATCTGATTGCACTCGTCCATTTTCCTTGCAGATGAGTATGAACCATAATAGTGAGAGTTGGAAGTGCCAGTTCAGAGAGAAAATGGATTTTGAGTCATGGTTGTAGATACGATCCAGGATGAGATATGGTTATTAGTAGCCAAGATAAACCTTATACATCCTTGGCTACAGAGTTGCCTCCATGAAACTCAATTTATAACGACCTCTTTACTTAACTAAAAACTAATCATCTTACCAAAAACAAGAAAATAAGATTTTATTCTTAAATGTTTATAGGCAAAGCTATGGGAGGCAATGCGCAGTTTTAAATTAATGACATAGCTTCAATGTGGGCTTTCTTTAAAGAGCAATGGTAAAAGTAATTCTTTTCTACTCTCAAAGGGGATAGATTCCATGATGAAGGGACAAAGGCAGCAAGGGATGAGACATGGAGAGTTTACTGAGTTTACAGACTTCTTAGCAATTACATCAATGAGAAAGGCAAGTGAAAGTTTAGTGAACTACAATAATGAGTATTGGAAGCTTTGGAGAAGAGGTTTGTCAACACTGTACAATAGTCAATATGAAATTCAATTGCTTCTTAAAACATTATTTTCTTTTCCAAGGTTTTAATATTTGTTGAATGATCTTTTATTCAGCACAAATTATTTTAAGCTAAAGGAAATATTCTTTAATGGGAAATAAAAGCACAACCATAAATCCATAATTGTAACCAATTTTTACAATTAAGTAATATATTTAAAATGTTATTATTGTAACTAAAAAAAGCTAGGAACTTGAAACAAGGTCCACAAGCCATTTACAAAGAGAACACAATAGTGATGAGCGAGTGTGCTCATTACTCAAGTTTTCCGAGTATGCTAGGGTGTTCTCCGAGTATCTTGGGCATGCTCATAGATTATGTTTGTGTCTCCGCAGCTGCATGATTTGCAGCTGATAGACAGCCTGAATACATGTGGGGATTACCTGTTTGTTAGGGAATCCCCACATGAATTAAGGCTGTCTAGCAGCCGCATATCATGCAGCTATGGGGACTCAGACATAATTTATGAGCATGCCCAAGATACTCGGAGAACACCTGAGCATGCTCAGTAAACCCTAGTAACAAGCACCCTTGCACATCACTAGAACACAAAGTTGGGAGATTTCAGCCCATGTTGGATTATTCCAAGAGGCTAGCATATTCTTTTTATTGAGGTTATGTAAAGTTATTGTGTTTGACAAAAGTGCATTTGGTCTCGCTGCTGTTTAGCTGGAAAGCCGTGGTCACTATGACTTTCAGTTATTTACTTATTGGGGAGGTGTAAGGTACCAAAATTTTTTGGTGAATGTTTGTATGAAATAAGTGAGCAATGGGTTAATAGACCACGTCTTCTTGGTGATGCAGTTGGTTGAAGGAGTGACATGGAGTCAAGCGAAGACCAGCCTACATGAAAAATGAGAGAGGCTCCACCATTTGAAAACAAGAGGAGAGCTATGAGGGGTACAGTATGTCTCAGGTAAAGAGCCATTGAACGAGGGACCATTGAGGTTTATGTCTGCATCAAATGGTGCATTTTTCAACAAGTAGTCCCTCCTCAGAGGGGCGTAGAGCAAATGTTTCATAGTGCAGAAAAGTAGAACTCCAGAGGCAACCTAAAACATAATTCCTGTGAAAAATGTGAATGTGTGCAAAGTGCCAGACTTGTGTCACTGCAAAAACCCTGTCAAAAATTATGTCAAGGAACACAGAGGTGGCTGAAGCATATGGACTACCACTGTGCCAGCAAAAGACATTAGATGTGGAGAGAAAGGTCACAATCAGTGGAGAAAGCTTAGCACTGCAGGGGAATTTACAGCTGCAGTTTGTTCGGAATAAGACCTGACTGCCTGTAAAAAACTGTTGTACTAATGAAAATTTGGTGCTTCTGGAAGAGACTAAAATACTAAGCATGTTGCTTCCTTTAGAAAACTATTAACTATAAGGTTTATAATATTTAATAGTTTGTGCCTCCCTATGAGTAAATCAAACATTCATGCCACCTGGCTCAACCTTCCATATCCCCCTGAGTGGGCAACCATTTCACCTTCTTGGGCTACTATATCATCATTATTTGAAAGGGCAATATTCAACATCTGTAAACTTTCTTACGAACCTGGAAGTTATGCGAAGATAAATATCGCTATATGCAGCACTACTCATAATGAATACTACAAATATGTTATGAATCTCTTTTTTAAAAAAGAGGTTCTTCAGTAACTGCATTCTGTGTCCCAGTTGCAACTCTTCATACTCTATAAGTGCCATAACAGTGATGATCAAAAATCTACTCATTACTGTTAAGATAGAATATAATAATGACATTTTTGGCAGAAAATATATGCATTTGCAAAATTCATGATTAATTGATTAATTTGGACAAAAATCTACTAATATTTCAGAACCTTTATAGGATATCCTAAGAAATGATCTTTGGTTGCTAGAAATGAATCATAACAGTTAACAAACTTTACTTTTCCATGCAGTAATATTGTCCTTTATGATTTGTATATCAAGGCAAAATTCACTTATCATTTTTCTTGCGCATGCTATCTATTTTTAAGCTTACATGGAAAATTACCCTAAAAGACATATTCTACCAACAAAAATCTATTTTTTCATTGATGTCTTCTAATATTTCAGTGATGACTCTTTGTATCATTTATGTTTGACATGTCAGCTCTACATTTATGCCTACCCTAAACCTAGGGAAATGTAAACTGCTTGAAATGACAAAAAAAATGCAAGTTTTCAAGAGAAAAAAAGTGTAAAACTCCAGTGAGGAATATTTGGTGCAATTGAGTTGCTGCCTATAGTGATGGCACATATAATCCAATCTTTCTATGACATGTTTCAATTCAATTGACAGCAAATGCTAAGAGACTGTTTGACAGCACAAACAGAAATTTGCATCTAATGCTAAAGATTGCAGTCATTATTTTTAGCTAATACTTATTTTCTAATCAATAATTTTTAACAGAAATGACAATTTTAGTGGCTCAATAGTATATGTGATCTATTAATGAATAGTGCTACATCTATATAGTGTCTGTTTGATTTAGAGGGTAGCCATCCAGGAGATTGCCCAGTGTTTCTTTTCCATTGGACTTTAAAGTATAACTTAAGTATACCACTTACCATTGTTTACTACCCTACATGGTCTCCAATAGCCAGTTCAATAGACTAGGCAGCTAGGAATATCTTTATTAAATTTACACCCTAAACACATAGTCACATATTATCCTATTTTCTACCTTAAATTAATGCATTCAATATTATTTAGAAGTACAACTCCAATTCCAAAAATGTTGGGATGCTGTGTAACTGTAATGAAAATGAGAATGCAATAATCTGGAAATCTCTTACAGCCATGTTATATCACAAAAGAACATAGAACGCAGATCAGAAGAGAAAAGTTAGATGTTTCCATTTGACTTTAATAAATTAACTAATTTTACAAATTGATGACAATAAAATATCTCAAAATGGATGAGAGGCAGAGTATTTCAGAAGCAAGGATGGTCAGAGGTTCACCAATCTGTATACAAGTGCATTTAATCATTGTGGAGCAATTTTACAAAAATGTTCCTCCACATAGAATTGCAAAAGCTTTGAATATCCCATCATATACAGTGTGCAGTATCATCAAAAGAATCAGAGATTCTGGAGAATTCCATACAGTAGCATGAAGTTTGGGCACCCCTGGCCAAAATTACTGTTATTGTGAACAATTAAGCAAGACGAAGATGAAATGATCTCTAAAAGGCCTAAATTTAAAAGTAGCACATTTCCTTAAAAAATATGTTGTCATTTTTTTACATTTTAAAAAATTTGCAAAAAGGAAAATGGGCCAATGCAAAAGTATTGGCACCTGGCATGGTTATTGTCTAATAGCATCCCCTTTTAGAAGCATCACAGCTTGTAAATGCTTTTTTGTAGCCAGCCAAGAGTCTTTACATTCTTGTTTGAGGGATTTTTATCCATTCTTCCTTGGAAAATTCTTCTAGTTCTGTGAGATTCCTGGGTCGTCTTGCATGCACTGCTGTTTTGAGGTCTAGCCACAGATTTTCAATGATATTCAGATCAGGGGACTGTGAGGGCCATTGTAAAACCTTCAGCTTGTGGCATTTGTGGTAGTCTATTGTGGATTTTGACGTGTGTTTAGGATCATTATCCATTTGTAGAAGCCATCCTCTTTTCAACTTCAATTTTTTTGCAGATGGTGTTATATTTGCATCAAGAATTTGCTGAAATTCCATTGAATCCACTCTTCCCTGTGAAATATTCACTGTGCTATTGGCTGCAGCACAACCCCAAAGCATGATTGATCCACCCCATGCTTAATGGTTGACAAGATGCTCTTTTCCTGAAATTCTTTGCCTTTTATTCTCCACACATACTTTTGATCATTGTGGTGAAAGAATTCTATTTTAGTCTCATCAGTCCACAGGACTTGTTTCCAAAATGCATCAGGCTTGTTTAGATGTTCTTTTGCATACTTCTGAAGCTGAATTTCATGGTGAGAACACAGGAGATGTGTTCTTATGATGACCACGAAGGCCATATTTGTACAGGTGTCTCTGGACAGTAGAACAATGTACCACAACTCCAGAATCTGCAAAATCTTTCTGAACATCTTTTGCCATCAAGTGGGGGTTCTTTCAGACCTTATCTTGACCGCCATTGCTCCTGTTAACTACTAAAGGGCAACTTGAAAATGCTTTGCTATCTCCTTATAGCCTTCTCCTGCTTTGTGGGCCTACACAATTTTCATTTTCAGAGTGTTAGTCAACTGCTTAGAAGAACCCATGGCTGCTGTTTTTGGCACAAGGTTAGAGGAGGCTGGGTTTTTATAAAGCTGAGAAATTTACATCACCTGGCTTAATGATGATAGTGAACAAGGCATAACCCTGACAGGCTAGTTAAGGTTTAAAACCTTGTTCAAATTTTTCTGAGCACACAAATCTACATATGTGCCCACATTTTTCCATCAGACCATTTTCCTTTTGTGATTTTAAAATGTAAAAAATGACCATTTTTTTTTGCCTAAAATGCAATGGAAATGTGCCATCTTTAAAAGGAGGTGCTATTAGGCAATAACCATGCAGGGTACCCACACTTTTACATTGGCCCATTTTCCTTTTTGCAAATTTTTTAAAATGTAAACAATTACAATATATACAGTATATATATTTTGCCTAAAATATAAAGGAAATCTATCGTCTTTAAATTTAGGCCTTTTAGAGATCATTTCTAGGGATGAGCGACTTTGCCTTTATTCAGGTCGAGTCGGGTTTCATGAAACCCGACTATCGCATAAGTCGGGTCGAACGAAATGGGCCGATTATCGTGAAAAGTCGAAGGCTGACTGAAACACGAAACCCAATGCAAGTCGATGGGGAAGAAAAGTCGGCAGTGAGTGGAGGACAGGAAACACACCTACAATGCCCATTTTGATGCCAAACACATCAATTCTTATCACTTAAAAGGGTTGTCCGGGCTTTTCACATAATCTCAGTACATACCTGGGTTGCAGATTTATGACAATAAGTAATTTACTTTCTGTCACTAGTTTGCATGGTTTTCTAGATATTCTGAACAGAACGTCCAAGGGGGGGGTGTTATGGCATTGAAATGAGAAGCAGTCTTAACCTCCTACTCTACTCCAAACTTGCCCTCTATAGCAACAACCCCACCCTCCATAGCTACAGGCCCACCCCGTCCACATGAAGAAGCCTTCATCACACAGTAACTGAGAGCTGCATATGGTGGAACTAGCGGTGGACATGGCGGACTGAGAGAGGGTTGGTGATGGTGATGGTGTTGGTGGTCTTGCTGATGGCCTAGGTTCAGTCTTTCATAGCAATAACATTGTGATTCCCTGACTGCTTTGGCCTTGCGACGACACCTCAACATTTGCTGCTGGTGGTGTGCTAACCGGTGGGCTTACAGTGGGGGAAGCAATGTAGTGTTGCTGACTACCTTCATTCAGAGCAGGTGCACATGTGGTACGTGAGGTTTGGTAGTCCGTCCATGCTTGCAAGTGCATGGTGGTTAAATGTCTAAGCATGCAACTGGTATTCAAATATCTCAGATTTTTACCTCGGCTAAAGGTCTTTGCGCACTTCTTACAGATAACCTTTGCCTGATCATTAGGATTTTGTTCAAAAAAATGCCACACTGCACTCTTCCTACTATGGAAGACATTTTGAGGCCTTGCACACTGTGCTAATTTGACCGTCTGGCCTAGCTGTCCTGCAACTCTTTTGGTTTTTGTAAACCGTTGACTGCTACGGGCCTGCCAGATAACAGCTGTTGCGATGTCGATGCCTGCTGTGGATCCTCCTCCTCTTCTGAGCTATTGGCAGCGGCACCCTCTTCCCCGAATGGATGCCAATCTGGGTCAACAACTGGGTCATCCATCACCTCCTCTTCAATTTCATGTGCACCTTCCTCTGTGTCACTGTGTAAGGTGGTATAGTATGCGGGAAGGGGCACCTGAGATTCATCAGGGTCAGATTCTGGCTCAGTACACTGCGAGGACAATGTAGTGCTCTGAGTGAATGTACCAGCAGAAAAATCTAGCATTGGCTGTGCATCAGTGCACTCCATATCCGATTCATCTTGGATTGGGGAATTCATGATTTGACTTGATAACCCAGGCATGGTATGTGAAAAGAGCTCCATGGAGTAATCAGTAATCTGTAGTGTGGCCTGCCGCAGCCTTCACTTTTGGTTGGGGTGAAGTACACAAGGAAAGGTGTTGTTCCTGACCAGGAGCCTCCACTGACGACTCAGTACTTTTATTTTTTGAAACTTCAGAAGAGGAGGCGATAGAGCTGGAGGCTGTGTCAGTAATGTAAGCCAAAACTTGTTCCTGAAGCTCCAGCTTTCAAAGCATTTTACCTACTCCCAGAAAAGGGAGCCTTTGAGGCCTTGTGGAGCCAGACAATGATGCAGGCTCAACACCTCCTGCCTTAGGTGCTATTGTGCTTTTGCACTACCAGCAGATGGACCCCCACCACCATCAGTACCAGCTGGCAACCTCCGCCCACTTCCACGGCCTCTTCCACCATACTTCCTCATATTTTGAAAAATGTTCCCAAAATACCACCAGCCATAGGGTACTGTAAAACAAGGTGCAAGGTGTACATAGTATTGGGGAGAATTTGAATCTCCTTAGAGATTTTAGGAGGCTGAACTATTATCTCAGGCCCACTATAGATTACACCTCAATTTATCAGGCTGAAATTGGCTGGTGTATGACAAAGTACAAGGTGTGTATATAGTATTGGGGAGAATTGGAAGCTCCCTAGATATTTTAGGAGGCTGAACTATTATCTCAGGCCCACTATAGATTACACCTCAATTTAACAGGCTGAAATTGGCTGGTGTATGACAAAGTACAAGGTGTGTGTATATAGTATTGAGGAGAATTTGAATCACCCTAGAGATTTTAGTAGGCTGAACTATTATCTCAGGCCCAATATAGATTACACCTCAATTTAACAGGCTGAAATTGGCTGGTGTATGGCAAAGTACAAAGTGTGTATATAGTATTGGGGAGAATTGGAAGCTCCCTAGAGATTTTAGGAGGCTGACAATGATGCTCTCAGTCCAAGTATGGACGCAGGCAGCCTAATAAGCAGGACTGCTGCACACAAAAGTGTGGAAAAATGAACGTTTGGTAACTGTGCAGAAAAGAGGAAGAAAAGTATTTTTTGCTTCTAAAAAAGCAGTTTGCACAGCAGTGTGCAAACAGCAATGCAGCTATCAGGGAGCCTTATAAGGCAGCCTAATAACCAACAGAGCAGATGCACAAAAAATATAGCCTCCCCTGTCACTGCACACAAACTGTTGTTTTGTACAGTGGAAATCGCTAACAGCAGAAGCAGTTTTTTTGATCTTCTTCCCTGCCTAACGCTCTCCCTTACTCAGAATCAGCAGCTGTAACATCTCCCTAATGCTAATATTGGCAGAAGTAAGATGGCGGTCGGCGTGCACGCCCTTTTATAGCCCCTGTGACGCCACACAAAGAAAGCCAATCACTTGCATGCCCTTCTCAAAGATGGTGGTGACCGATGCCCATGTCATCGCGTTGCCCACAGTGTGCGTCCTCCATCATTGGCTGAAAAAGGGCGCTGGAAGCATCATTTGAAACGCGACTTTGGCGCTCTGGTCGCCGACCTCGTGGCCGACCTCACGCTATCGTCGGATTTCGTTTCATGAAACCCGACTTCAGCGAAAGTCGGCGACTTATGAATTTGACCGACCCGTTTCGCTCAACTCTAATCATTTCATCTTCAACTTGCTTAACTGTTCACAATAACAGTAATTTTGACCAATGGTGCCCATATTTTTACATGCCACTGTATGAGGCACAAGGCCAATGGTCAGTATTGGATGCTCTTGATCTTTGATCCTCTTTTGACACTGCATTAAAATAGACATGATTTAGTCATGCAATTCATTGCATGAGCTTGAGAATACTTTCAGAAATGATAGTCTGTGAGCCAAGTTTTCAATGCAATCTATAAATATAATGTAAAGCTATATCATGCAAAGAAGAAGTCATATATCAACAAACCACAGACATTGCAATCTTCTCTGGGCCAAAGATCATTAAAAATGGACCGAGTCAAAATGTAAAACTGTTCTTTGGTCAACTTTATCAAATTTTGAAATTCTTTATGGAAGACATGGATGTCATGTACAATAGACTCAAAAGGAGAGTGACCATGCAGCTTTTTATTGCACAGTACAAAATCTTCCTTACACATCATGAAAGGTACTATCAATACTTCATATTTTGTAGACATTTTAGAAAAACATATGATCCCATCCAGAGAATATCTATTTCAGTTAAGGCATTGAATAACTCAGCAAGCCAATGATAAATCATCTACTGCATCCATCACAACAGCATAGCTCCTCAAAAGAAGAGTTCCAGTGATGAACCTGGACACCTGCAGACCAGACCTTGCACCAGTAGAACATTTGCGCATGATGAAACGAAAAATTCAGCAAAGAAGACCCTTGCCTACAGAGAAGCTAAAATCCTACAAGAGAGATGAATGGAAAAAATATTTCTCTCCGTAAACTTCAGAAATTGGTCTCCTTACTTCCCCTATGTTTACAGACACTGTTGTAAAAATAACAAAAGTGTACTTCACAATAGTAGACATGGCCTTTTTCCAACTTTTTTGAGATGTGTTGCTGCCATCAATTTCTAAATGAGTAATTTTTTTCAAATGAAATGGAATAATGTCTAAAGCTCAATTTTTGATCTGTGTTCTATATTCTGTTGTGAATAATATTTCGCTGTAAGAGATTTACAAATCATTGTATTCTTGTGTTCTTCACATTTTACCGTGTCCCAAGTGTTTTCAAATCAGGATTTTAACCTGAAGCTGCTAAAATAATTGACAAGTACTGTTATCAATTTTGCTCTTCTCTTGAGCCATAGAATTTTTCCTTGTATTGCGATACTTTTCTAGAGAAAGCACATGCTTTGAAAAAAAACTGAAAGAAAACTGACAGCAGTGTTTAGGAGAGCAACTACAGATACTCAAATAGGTCAATATCCCATTCTCAAATTGTGTATGTATGGGGCTGAGGGAGCTGTCTTCATGCAAGCCGCCATACATATATTTTGAGTCGATCACGCGGGCTCCCCAAGATCACTTCCTTGATTAAATGTGAGTGTCAGCTCTATATGAGAGCTGACACCCTGCAGGAACGCTCATGGGAGTTTAACCCTTCCGATGCCAATGTTATTAGTGACAGTAACATTGATGGGCATCACAGACCAAGGAAGCTCCCTCTCTGCTCCCATCGGCATAACACAATTGCGATCGAGCTGTGCCGATGGTCTCCACGGTGACCCCAGCTCACAGTGACCTGACACGACTACTCCCTGCCTTCAAGACTCTGATCTGATGCCCAGTATTGAAAAGTATTAAATCAGCTGTCAGTGCTGAAAAGTGGCACAAGGTATAAAATTAAAAAAAGGCTTAGAACATTTTCAAAATATTAAAAAAAACACAAAACAAATAACAAAAAAATTGAAAATATTAATCCAATAGATTCATTTATTTATGTAAAAACAATATTAATATACCAATATATAATGTGATCCCAAATGTTATGTAAAATGTTCCTAACAAAAGCTTCAACTCAAAACACCAAAAAGCAAGCCTCCACTCAGATCAATCTGTCAATGGAAATATAGGGGGCTACCACGTTACTAGTAGTACAAAAGCTCAGGATAAGCACTATGGCTCCTCACCCCCCAAAAGAAATCCAGTGAATTATGTGCTCTCAAATTCAAAAGTGTGTCTAAACCACATTTAGCATCCACATGTTTGGCATTTCTATAGTGATAAGAGCTTGCCTAATTAACAGGTGCACAAGCTGGGCACAATGTATGGGCATTACGATTTATTGGGAGGTACACTGGCATATTTGCAGTTTTAAATCAGAAACATTCACTGCTGCTTGTTTCTGGCAAAATCTTCACTACACTTGTAGATAAATTCCTAGAGAGGAGTAATTTAAAAAATGGTGTCACTTGAGGGGAGAGGATTTGCTCTTCTGGCACTTAGTGGCTCTGTATATGGAACACGCAAACTATTCTTTGATATTTTGTTCTCCAAGAGTCAAATAGTGACCCGTCCCTCAAGAGTCTTGCCGTGTGGCTAAGCAGTACTGTACAGCCACATTTAAAATATTGTCATGTTTCTTACAAATGGTGTGACAAATTTTGGTGCCATTCTTACCCATTTCACTTTGTGACAATATAAAATCTGGGACTAAATAAAAACTTTTGTGGTAAAAATTTTAATTATTTTTTCTTCATTGATGTAAGGTTCTGTGAAACACCCGTGTTATAATGTAATCACTGCATCCTATATGAATTCATTGAGAGGTGCAGTTTGTAAAATGAAGCATTTTATGGAGGAATCTGCTCTTCTGGCACTTCAAGGGTTCTACCAATGTGACATAGCACCCTCAAATCATTGCAGCAAAATGTGCATTACAATATGGAGCTCCTTCCCTTCGGAGCATTGCCTCTAAAGTAGTTTTCTACCACATATCAGGTATTGATGCACTCAGGAGAAATTGCATAAAATATTTTGTGGCCCATTTTATCATATTATCCTTTATGAAAATTGAAAACTTGAGGCCAAATGAACATTTTAGTGGAAAAAATGGTAATTGTCCATTGAGTCAGCCCAATATTACACAATTCTGTGAATCGCTTAAGGGTTAAAAATGCTCCCCATGCCGCTTTATGAATTTCTCAAGACTTGATGTTTCTAAAATGCGGTCACTTGTGGGGGTTTCTGCTGCTTTGGCATGTCTGGGCATTTTCATTCTGTTCTAGACAAATTTGCGCTCCTGAATTCAATTGGAGCCCTGCCGTGTGCCTATGCTGTAGTTTTCCACCACATATAGGGTAATTAGGACAAATTGCACAAAATACTGTATGATCCATATCTCTTGTTACCCTTGTGAACATGAATAATTTGGGGCTATAACAACATTTTTGTGGGAAAAATACATTTTTTCATTGTCGTGGCTCAAGTATATACATACATTTCTGTGAAGCACCTGTGGGTTCAAGGTGCTCACCACACCATTAGTCAAGCTCCTTAAGGGGTGTAGTTTAAAAAGTAGGGTCACTTGTGGGGGATTTTCACTATATAGGTACATCAGGGGCTTTGCAAATGTGACATGGCATCCACTTTCTATTTCAGCCAATTTTGCATTCAAAAAGTTCTCTTTCCCTTCTGAGCCCTGCTGTGTGCCCAAACAGTAGTTTTCCCCCACACATGGGATATTGGCATACTCAGGACAAATTGCACAGCAAATTATGGCATCCATTTACTCCTGGTACCCTTGTGAAAATACAAAATTGGGGCTAAAGTAAATTTTTCCCTTCCACATTGTGTTAATTCCTGTGAGGAACCTGAAGGGTTAATAAACTTAAGTGTGGCTTTAAGGACTTCAAGAAGTACAGGTTTTATAATAGTGTCAGTTTGGGCATTTTATGTCACATATGCCCCTCAAAGTCACTTCAAATGGGATGTGGTCCCCAGAAAATGATTTTGCAAATTTTGTTGGAAAAATGAGAAATTGCTGATCTACTTTTAACCTCTCTAACTTCCTAACAAAAAATATGTTTTATAAATTGTGTTATTATAATGAAGGCATGTAGGAAATGTTATTTATTAACTATTTGTTTGACATAACTCTGATTTAAGGGCATAAAAATGAAAAGTTTGACAATTGCAAAATTTTAAAAATTGTCACCAAATTTCCCTTACTTTCACAAATAAACTCAAGCTGTAACCAACAAATTTTACCACTATTATGAAGTACAATATGTAATCAGAAAATAGTCTCAGAATGACTAACATCCATTGATGCGTTACACATAAAGTGATACTGATCAAAATTGAAAAAAATTGGCTAGTCAGGAATATGAAACAGGGTTCAGGGTAAAGTTGTTAATTAATTGTAGAGAAAGCCTTTTTTATCCACATGTAAGTAAGACTTTATTCAGACATTTATTTCTCATATGCTGGTTCTATCAGTAGAACTTTATGTGTCAGTGGAAAAAACGGACAGCACATGAATGTCATATGTGTGCAGATTATGTAACCTTTCAATGGGAAGGAGAAGTGTTGCTGTTAGGATTGGCGGAATGCACCAAATAAGAAATTATAATAAGGTGCGTTCGCAATCCGGAGTCTACCGTGTGGTGATGGAGAAACCGCAGCTAACACAATGGCGGAGCAAGGCTGCAAGAAAACATTTAAAGCACACTGTGTTAAATGCACAGAGCGCAAAATAACAAGCTCCGTTACACCACAAAGCGGTTCTATGAAGCAAAGACTATATCCTGTTAGACTGCACAGGCATATAGAAAAATACTAGTGGGGTCCCTATATCTTAATCCCCCAAGAAAGACTAAGCTGGTGGTTGACCCTGCTCTGACACACGGTGTGCTTTAGCACACACGCCTGAGGACACCCGGTGCAGATGGTAAGTTCAAGCGGGAGTTCCCACCCTACACTGCCTGTCTAGACAAACACTCGCAGCGCTATTAGCTGCACACAGGGTGGCAAAGTAACCACCAACACACCAAACAGACATGATACTAGCGCACAGCCGTGCGCCATTGAGAGCTTTTTATACCTTGCTCAAGTCCAGACAGACAGGACCTTGCCTGTGGACCAATCTGAAGCTGCCACATCACCAGAGCACCTGACATCTGAGCACAAATGGGAAGGGATCATATCATGGACATGCTAAACAAGGTCAAATCTGGACTTAGGCTCCAGAGCACAATGCTGCACGTGTAAACTAATAGTCACCATAGGCTTAACGAGAGGGATAGCAGTAACTACATATGCAGCATGAGCCTGAGCAAGGTGCTGGGACCAAAGTCTGTGCTGAGCAGTCATCCCAGCGGTTGAGCCTGAATGCGAGACGACAGCACCAGACAAGGCTTGAGATCCATTCTGTGCAGCAGGAGAATCCCGGAGCGTAACAGTTGCAATTTCTTTCATATTAGAATATGGCTGATAAAATACTGATCCACTGACCAAACACTGACAAAAATCTGTTTAATAACTCTGATGAAAGTTGACCCATATTTTGTGAATGAGAAAAATCCCTGATGTGTAAAGGGGGCCTTAGACTGCATAGGAGTGGCATTTTCAGTCCACTGCTCCTCTTCTATTCTCCCTACTCAGAGCTGCCCCTGGCTGCTGAACTAACAGCATGGACAGATAATAATTTTGTTTTCAATTGTCAACCAAGCAGGTGAATTGAAGAGAGGCCATGGCCTGCAGATCCACTTACCATACCCAGCAAACTTGCAGTCTAATTCAAATATGGATACAAATAAGGATATTTCAATAAAGCAATGGATCTGGAAGATATGTATATTGTTTTAATTGTTAACCCCTTCGCACCCGAGCCTGTTTTTGCCTTCGTGACCGGGCGAATTTTTTCAATTCTGACCAGTGTCACTTTATGAGGTCATAATTCTAGAACGCTTCAACAGATCCTACTGATTCTGACATTGTTTTCTCATGACATATTGTACTTCATGATGGTGGTAAAAATTTTTAGATATGATCTGCACTTATTTGTTAAAAAAATCAAAATTTGGCAAAAATTTAGAAAATTTTGCAATTTTCAAACTTTTAATTTTTATGCCCTTAAATCAGAGAGTGATATCGCACAAAATAGTTAATAAATAACATTTCCCACATGTCTACTTTACATCTGCACAATTTTGGAAACATAATTTTTTTTTTTTAGGAAGTTATAAGGGTTAAAAGTTGACCAGCGATTTCTCATTTTTACAACAAAATTTGCAACACCATTTTTTTTAGGGACCACCTCACATTTGAAGTGAGTTTGGGGGGTCAATATGACAGAAAATACCCAAAATTGACACCATTCTAAAAACTGCACCTCTCAATGTACTCAAAACCACATTCAAGAAGTTTATTAACCCTTCAGGTGCTTCACATGAATGAATGGAATATGGAAGGAAAAAATAAACATTTAACTTTTTTTCACAAACATTTTACTTCAAAACCATTTTTTTTATTTTCACAAGTGTAAAAAGAGAAAATGAACCACTAAATTTTTTGTGCAATTTCTCCCGAATACGCCAATACCCCGTATGTGGGGCTAAACCACTGTTTGAGCACACGGCAGAGCTCAGAACGGAAGGAGTGCTGTTTGACTTTTTCAATGCAGAATTGGCTGGAATTGAGATCGGATGCCATGTCGCATTTGGAGAGCCCCTGATGTACCTAAACAGTGGAAACCCCCCACAAGTGACCCCATTTTGGAAATTACACCCCCCCAAGGGACTTATCTAGATGTGTGGTGAGCACTTTGAACCCCCAAGTGTTTCACTAAAGTTTATAATGTAGAGCCGTGAAAATAAAAAAAAATCATTTTTTTTCCACAAAAATGATATTGTAGCCGCCAATTTTTATTTTCACAAGGGTAACAGGAGAAATTGGACCCTAAGAGTTGTTGTCCAATTTGTCCTGAGTACGCTGGTATGCCATATGTTGGAGAAAACTACTGTTTGGGCACACGGTGGGGCTCGGAAGGGAAGTAGTGACGTTCTGAAATGCAGACTTTGATGGAATGGTCTGCGGGTGTCATGTCGCGTTTGCTGAGCCCCTGATGTACCTAAACAGTGGAAACCCCCCACAAGTGACCCCATTTTGGAAACTAGACCCCCCAAGGAACTTATCTAGATGTGTGGTGAGCACTTTGAACCCCCAAGTGTTTCAGTAAAGTTTATAATGTAGAGGCGTGAAAATTAAAAAATCATTTTTTTTCCACAAAAATGATCTTTTAGCCCCCAATTTTTATTTTCACAAGGGTAACAGGAGAAATTGGACCCTAAGAGTTGTTGTCCAATTTGTCCTGAGTATGCTGGTATGCCATATGTTGGAGAAAACTACTGTTTGGGCACACGGTGGGGCTCGGAAGGGAAGTAGTGACATTCTGAAATGCAGACTTTGATGGAATGGTCTGTGGGTGTCATGTCGCGTTTGCAGAGCCCCTGATGTACCTAAACAGTGGAAACCCCACACAAGTGACCCCATTTTGGAAACTAGACCCCCCAAGGAACTTATCTAGATGTGTGGTGAGCACTTTTAACCCCCAAGTGTTTCAGTAAAGTTTATAATGTAGAGGCGTGAAAATAAAAAAATCATTTTTTTTCCACAAAAATGATCTTTTAGCCCCCAATTTTTATTTTCACAAGGGTAACAGGAGAAATTGGACCCTAAGAGTTGTTGTCCAATTTGTCCTGAGTATGCTGGTACACCATATGTTGGAGAAAACTACTGTTTGGGCACACGGTGGGGCTCGGAAGGGAAGTAGTGACATTCTGAAATGCAGACTTTGATGGAATGGTCTGTGGGTGTCATGTCGCGTTTGCAGAGCCCCTGATGTACCTAAACAGTGGAAACCCCCCACAAGTGACCCCATTTTGGAAACTAGACCCCCCAAGGAACTTATCTAGATGTGTGGTGAGCACTTTGAACCCCCAAGTGTTTCAGTAAAGTTTATAATGTAGAGGCGTGAAAATTAAAAAATCATTTTTTTTCCACAAAAATTATCTTTTAGCCCCCAATTTTTATTTTCACAAAGGTAACGGGAGAAATTGGACCCTAAGAGTTGTTGTCCAATTTGTCCTGAGTCCTGAGTACGCTGGTACCCCATATGTGGGAGAAAACTACTGTTTGGGCACACGGTGGGGCTCGGAAGGGAAGTAGTGACGTTCTGAAATGCAGACTTTGATGGAATGGTCTGCGGGCGTCATATTGCATTTACAGAGCCCCTGATGTACCTAAACAGTGGAAACCCCCAATTCTAATTCCAACCCTAACCCCAACACACCCCTAACCCTAATCTCAGCCCTAACCATAACCCTAACCACAAACCTAACACCAACACACCCATAACCTTAATCCCAGCCCTAGCCCTAGCCCTAGCCCTAACCCTAGCCCTAGCCCTAGCCCTAACCCTAACCCTAGCCCTAGCCCTAACCCTAACCCTAACCCTAGCCCTAGCCCTAACCCTAACCCTAGCCCTAGCCCTAACCCTAGCCCTAGCCCCTGCATTTTTTTTTTTACTTTTTTTTATTTTTGTCACAAGATCGCTGCCCTGCGATCTGACTCATAGTAACGCCACTTCACCTCTGATCATCTGTCAGTGTGAGATCAGAGGAGAAGCAGCGTTACTATGTGACAAGATCGCTGCCTGGCACATAATAACGCGACTTCTCCTCTGATCTCACAATGACAGATGATCAGAGGTGAAGCAGCGTTACTGTGTGACAAGATCGCTGCCTGGCACAGTTGTGCCAGGCAGCGATCAGCTGTGCCAGGCAGCGATCTAGTCACACAATAACGCTGCTTCACCTCTGATCAGCTGTCAGTGTTAGATCAGAGGGAGAAGCCGCGTTACAATGAGGGAGATCGCCGGGAAACAAGCAGCTTTCCCAGCGATCGCTCCCATTGGCTGCTGTGACGCTGACGTCATCGGGACCTGAACCAATCAGGTCTCGATGACGTCGGGGGTCCCAGCATGCATTGCGCACCGGGATCCCCGCATTGTAAGGTATGTGGGGGTCCCGGGGGGCACAAAACCGCCGACAGTAGATAAACGTCGGCGCTGCACAAAGCCCAGCAAGCGCCAACGTTTATCTACTGTGGGCGGTCGTGAAGAGGTTAAACAATGATTTATAAAATTCTATGTCTAGCTGCCCCTCTAAAACATTTATTACGTGTTCTATTAAAGATAGTCATAAAGCATGTGTGTGTTTGTGTATGGCTAATATGCTTTTACAGTGTCTGTTCTTTATGTGAAAACTAAGATAAAAATATCCCATATTAATTATGAAAATTATGTGCAAGCTGCTGCTGTGTTGAATGGATGCTGCGTTAATATAGCTATACATATTTCATGCAGTGTTTTGCATTAATGAATGCAATAACCTTACGCTTATAAAGGCAAAATGGCAGAAAAATTACCATAACTCTTAGATTTAGGAATGCAAATGTACTAAATTTCCTATATTGTTCACATGTGAGAGTAAGGTTACACGGAGGGACATACTTAACAAGATAATAAAAAAAATCTAAATTTTGCTTTAGTTGTCTTTTTAGAATTCTCAGGATTGTTATCTATATTAGGCATTTGCTTGCTTTAATTTAGGTATAGCCATTGTTTTACCAAAGTAGGATTTCTTACTAATTCAGGCCATTTTTCTATTACATGTTACATAGATACGATAACTGGGAACACAATTGCACTGTGACCAATAGCATCTATCATAAAACTTATTAGTATATTAATAGGAATAAATGAGAAGGCATGCATAGCATCAGAAAATAAAACCAATAAGGAGCTGAGAATATAATAAAATATCTTGACTGAGATTCAATCAGATAATAATTATACCAACAAAAAGTCAAGAAACTAGTGCACTAAAGTCACATAAAACTGAATTTTTTTATTAAAGCTAATCTATTAAATAACAACAGATGAAAAGAAGAGTAGCTCAATGGAACATAAAAGCAATGTAAAATAAAACTTGTTAGTTATATGGAATGCTTCCCAGTGCCTAAAGTATACAGTAAATCCCTGTGAATAATACAAAATAGGATATAATATATATATATATATATATACATATATATACATATATATATATTACATTTAAAGAGTACTTCCATCATGTGATGAAGAGAAGTGTTAATTGCTGTGTGGCCCTGGAGCCCCAAAGCACGTTTCATCATTGCTTCGTCAGGGGATATGCAGCAACTAGCTCTTCACTTTACTTTAATAAAAAAAAATCTGTTTTATAGATTTGAGTGGATTAGTTTCTTGCCTTTTTGTCAGTATAAATAGCATCAGGAATGCTGCATGCCTTGGTCACAGCACTTGCCATAAATATGTAGTAGATATCTTAATCATCAAAAGGGCAGGTGCAGACTAAGGTAAATTCTCTCATCTGAGAAAATCGTGCTGATAATGCAAATAACATGCTGATCAAACTCTGACTACAGTTTGATCAGAGTTTGATCATAGTGTAATCTGATTCTCTCGGAAGAGGAGAAGGTGGAGTAAACAAATTCCCTAGATTCTCCATTCTTTGAGTCTGTGGAAATTGGACTGCACTCAAATGACAGCTTAATGCAGACTGATGTTTTCCAAGACTCAATGACTTGCATGGCTGAGTGCACAGCAAGTTTTGAATAAAACTGCTCATTTGGCAGTTGAGGAAAAAATCGGATATGTGCACAGCCCCATAGAATAACATTGGTCTGAGTGTGATCCAATGTTTTGTCGGATCACACTCGGACCGTAAATATGGTTGTCTGCATGAGCCCTAAAAAGGCAAGTTTTAGCGGCAAAGTCTTTCAGAATTAAAGATGGTCAGTGGTTCACTATATGAACAATTGCATCAAAAAATTGTTAATTTCTAAACAATATTAGAAAAATGCTTCTCAAGGTAAAACTGCATAGACTTTGAGTATCCCACCAACTGGACTGACTGAGTCTGGAAAACTCCATTTGCACAAAGAACAAGGCCAGACAATAGACAATATTAGATGGCTTTCATTGACAAGCCGTCAGGAGGCACTGTATTATAGACAGGCATGATTAGGTCAGGCAAAATTCACTTAATTCACTTGTAAAATGTTTAACTTACAACTTCTGATGAGTTCTATATTCTGCTGTAAAAAAAATGGCTATAAGAGTTTTCCAAATCATTGCATTTTTCTTTCCTTTATATTTTACAGTGTCCTATCTTTTTTAAATCAGGGTTGTAAGTAAAAATTTGAAAAAGTATCTGTAAAGAGCGTTTGCAGTTAGAGGAAGGATCGGCAGAGATGCTGTCAGCTGTCTACCCATTGACAGATTATCACTTTTTTATCACAAGATCACTAAGAGTGCAAAGTACATTTTTTGGATCAGCACTTATGCAACTGTTAAATCATTTAAAGAAACTGATGGATTCATAAGCCAACTTTTAAAAAAGTGTGTAAGGACACTAAATACTTACTTGTGAGATTTTTTCCAGTTGGCCCCACTTGGACCAGCCCCACAGTCATATGCCTGGATGATGAAGGTATACTCTTTTTGTAGTTCACAGTCAATTGGTCTTTTAGCTTTTAGTCGACCTTCCCCAGATGTTCTGTTCAGCACAACTGCCTCAAAAGGAGTATCCTGACCATGGATCTTAAATGCACAGATTTCTCCTGGTAAATAAAGAAAAATAATGATGAGTCTCTTGCTATAATATTTGATACATTTTGCAAAATGCTATTAGTTTTTATTGTTCTTCTTTTTCACATATGGCCTTCAACACATTGTAGCAATATATATGAAAAGCTGTGATTTATACTATCATGGGACACATAAAAATACAATTCTATTTCTCATATTAGATTGCTTAACTCTATGTTTATAGAGAGGTATAATAGAAGGGTTGTAATGTTTCCTACAACAATGAGTTTGTTGATTTTGTGTGATCACAAACCAATATATCTTTAATTCAGCTTCTATCTTACATTTATGCATTGTTATGATGAAACATCCCAAACTCAAATTTCAAGAACAAAATCAGTCAGGTTTCACGACTCTGTTGTCAGGTGTCCCGACACCAGGGACTCCATCCCTGTCCCAAACACTTGAGGTACCCTAAGCTTACCCTATTCCCCATATTACTTCTGATGGTGATGATGCCGGGACAACGTACCTTGCCTTAGCTCCTGAATCTGCCCTTAATCTGTACCCTTCCCTCACCCAGGGAAGAGGGGAGTAGTAGTGTACCGTAATACACCAACCATGTAACAAGGTAATATGAACAGGGATAATGGAAAATACCAATCACATAAATATACTCAGACAACAGAGAAATGAATTGGGGAGTGGAGGATGGCGTTAAACCAAAGTAGGAGAAGCAAGGGAATAATAACACACTCAAAACCTAGCAACAGTCACATATAAATAAACCAAATTCGTTCTGCAATAATAACCACCAGCAACCTTCAGCCATGAAGCATAAGCTACTCTGACAATGAGTGCTAGCCAGGACCCAGATTATATAGGAGATGGGAGTGGCTAACAGTGCACAGCTGAGAGCCTTAATGTCACATGAGCTCTCAACAGAGCAGATTTATCCCTGCTCTACAAAAAGTTTACATTGTTTAATATGAAGTTCTTCTAATTAGTGCAGGGGAAAGAGAAATCGCTGCAGTCTTCTGGCTCCTTTCTGTCGCGGTAAACCCATATAATCAGGGTTCATATTGGAATGATTTAGTGAAATAAAGGCCATTTTATTTTGAATGGGGTGAAAGGGGGGTAAATTAAACATATATATATATGTATATTTATTTTTTTTTAAACTTTTTTTTCACTTCAGGCATTCTTCAATAGTCTCCATGGGAGACTAGTAGCTGCCATAACCCGACTGGGCCTGCTACATACAGGCGATGATCAGATCACCTGTATGCAGCAGAATACCTCACTTGCTCTGATCCCGCAGTGACAACCATATAGGTCTCCAGGAGACCTCTGGTTGTCATGTCGACCCATCGGTGACCCACAATCACGCACGTTAAATGCCGCTGTCAGAGTTTGACAGTGACATGTAACGGGTTAATAGCTGTACAAAACAGCTGACATGTGCCAGGAAAGATGTGTTCTCACCGCTGGAGCCCACATCAAAGGGAGGGTGTCCGACATCAGTGTACTAATACACACAATGTCGGAAAGGGGTTAATTAAATAACCCTATTAAACTTACATATAAAATTAAGCTAAATGCAGAATAACTCAATTGGTAAAGGTATTTAACGCTATATTAGTATGGTGACCCTTCAAGTAATGCCACGTTGTGCTATTTCGATAAATAATAATACCTGTATAGCTGAACCTTTTAATGCTCAAAGATGTGCTATTTTGTCATGGAGGGTGTCAGGGTGTTTGGAGAAGGCTCACCAACTGAGCCCACTACTCAGAGGGCAGATGTAAACATAGCTAGCATTTGCCTTTAACAGACCCATTGAGATCTACAGCTGTTAACCTCTTAATTACTGCTATCAATCACTAACAATGACATTTAAGCTCTGCGAACCAGTTCGATCATTCTTTCCGGCGCCCATCTCCCCCTCATCCCCACAGTCATTTCCATTGGGTTACTATGAAAACCTTGGGAACGTCCCTTATGCCTGTCATGATAATTCATGTGGGAAATACAGCCATAGGAAGGGCATGATGGGGGACAGTGATTTTTACAATGGACAGCAATACTGTAATATTGCAATATACAAGTGATCAAACACAGGTTTGTGATCTTTAAGGGAGATCAAAAATTAAATTCAAAGTAAAAACAAAAAGTTTTTAAAATTATAAAGAAAATTGAATAACCCTCTATAATCTATCAAAACATAAAATTGTTTACTCAGTATAGTAAATTTTGTAATAAAAAAAGAATAGCCAAAATTCCTATTTTTTGTCACTTCACATTCCACAAAAAATGCAATAAATGTTATAAAAAATTGCATGTACCCTAAAATGTTATAAATAGAAACACCAGCTTACTTTGCAAAAAATCAAGCTCTCGCACAGCTCAATGCATAGATATAAAAACGTGATAGGTCTTGAAAATGAAACCACTTTTTTTCACAAAGTTCCGCATTTTTTTCACCATTAAAAAGTAAAAAACCTGTTAGTTCATTTTTATGGCTCAATTAATGCCGCAAAAAGAACCACCCCCCCAAAAAAGAAACATGCCACTATTGCATATGGTAAAAAGGAATGATGTCATTCAACCCTACAACTAGCCCCACAAAAAAGTGCTCATACTGATAAGTTATATCTAATTGAAAAGCCAAAGAAAAAAATGAAACCACAAAACTTAAAATTGGCTGCAACCTTAAGGTGTTAAAAAGTGAAGTGCATGGAAATATAAACTTGTTCTAGAATATTTTACCATTATATGAACTGATTGGTTCTCACTGTATCTCAATATTTCCCAATATCCGTAATTCAGTTTTCTCTTGTTGTGCACATCTCTCTCACATTTATCACAACACTGTATATTTTGAAGCTGCTCATTCCTGCACCCAAAGCTTCATCAGATGGTGAATGTCTACAGTGCCGTACTGTTTAGCACTGGATTTTTTTTGTGCTCTCATTAATTTTTTGGTCTCATTCACTGGCTCAGTGATAATTACTGTAAGAAAAGTCCTAATTATCATCACCATGGCATGGATCAGATAGCTATTGTATAGTAATAATAGACCTTGAAATTCTTTTATGTGTTAAAAATACAATAACGGCGCTTGCACTTTTAGTGACCTCATATACTGGACAAAAAAAATAGGCCTTGGCTTATTGGCTTATTTCCTATATCTTCTCATATCTCTCCACTATTTAAGCAACAGAAATTACACACAAAGGGTAATAAAAGCCATGCTGAAAAATAAATGCTCTCTTCACAAGAACAAAGAGTGAAAGCAAAGCATTAAATGTTGTATCAGGGAAATGTATCGCCAGCAATTCGCTAAGGCATTGTTATTATCAGTCTTGTTGAGAGGCATTTAGCACTGCGGAGATTTCCATTTATAGCAGACTCTGTTCTACTATTAGTTTTGCACTAAGAGGTTGTCACCATTCTGGTCATCACTATGCTAAAGTCTCTGATCATTTTAATGGCAAGACACATCTTGCTTTAAATAAGGTTTGTAATCTGATAATCGTACCTATCGGGCTCCAGAAGGCAATCTGAAATACTATACCCTACATCAGTGCTCCCCAACTTCAGTCCTTAAGAGCCACAAACAGGTGATGTTTTTGGGATTTCCTTAGCATTGCACAGGTGATGGAATTATTGTCTGTCCAGGTGATGCAGTTATTCTCTATGTAATACTAAGAAAATCCTGAAAACATCACCTGTTGGTGACTCTTGAAGACCACAGTTGGGAAACATTGACCTACATCGGTCGTGTTATTATTACTTTTTGTGAAGGATTATTATTTTTTGTGATTTTACTATTATTACTTTCTATGGTTTCAACAACCAGTTTATGCTCCTTTAGAAGCTCATTTCAACTGCTGCTCAGCAAAAAATTGTATGCTATATTTGAGCGGTGTGTATTGGAACCGGTGTAACATTTCCGGTGCAGGCAACACTGCCACTTCTCATTATTTTGATAGGCAGGCATAACTATGCCCTGCTTCTTCCCCTGCTCTGACCATTTTAGCATAGCTGCCCAAAAGTGTTGTGAAATTGCCAAAAGTTATACAAATTTTTCAAGTGTTTTCCGCTAGTTTGCCAGTGAAAACACTTTGATGAATCGGGGCTTAAAGTGTTTTGTTGTCATGTAAGAGTATGTGCACAAAAAGTCTTAATTCAAACAGGAGAGCCAACAAGTTTTTCCCAGCCAGCAGGTGACTTTGCAGGTGGTTTTGCTGTCATTTTTTGTTGAGGCTCCATGTCTTATAGAGGCTCTGTGTCTTTGGTAGAGGCTCCGTGTACTCTAGGTGAGAACACCCTTTACCTATTATGCAGTTACACCCAGGGGCTTCCAGTTACATCTCTAAGACCATGTTCACTCATTTAGTATTTGGTCAGTATTTTACATCAGTGTTTGTAAGCCAGAACCAGGAGTGGGTGATAAATACAGAAGTGGTGACGTGTTTCTATTATACTTTTCCTCTGATTGTTCCACTCCTGGTTTTGTCTTATAAATAGGGATGACCAAGTAGTTTCGGATAACTCTTTATCCGAATAGTTATAAAGCTTCCTGAATAGCTGCATCAGTATCCCGGATACCTAGAGCGCTACCGATAATCAAGCGTCTGGTGTCACGGCTGTGTGACAGTCACAACACATGCAAGGAGAGCATGTTTGTTGGGCTGTCGATGCATGTGTTGTGACTGTGAAACAGCTGTGACACATGCAGCTGTGGTGCCGAATAGCTGTTCAGCAGGAGCGCTCCAAGTATCCATTTTCCCGATGCAGCTATTCGAGAAATGCGCAGCAATTCGAGAAACGCTATAGCTATCCGGATAAGCTCTTATCTGAAGCTATTCGATCAACCCTAATTATAAAGACTTATACTGACCAAATACACAATGTGTGAACGTGGTCTAACGCTTTTTCACACCTGATTAAACCTGATATGATGTAAGCGTAATGTTAAAGGAAGCCTGTCTGTAAGATGAACATTTGTAGAGGCCCACGTATATTCTCTAGATTTTTAACTATAAAAAGCAGACTGCTTCCAAATGAATCCACCCACAAAATAAACATGTTACTTCTTATAACCTCTTCACAGTTTATGAACCCTGGAGAGGTTGAAAGAAATAAAACAAGACTGAAGATGTCAATTTTACATTGCGGTGCATTATGTTCAATTTTTTAAGTGGTTTTGTTGCACTTTTTCAGGTGGATTCCAGGTGGATTCTGCCTGAAGAAGATTTCATGTACACTTAGCTATAAAACTCAAGTTCAGAAGTTTTTTGTGGCTCTTTTCATATTATGCAGCTAAAGTATATGGAACACTGTGCTCGGCTGTTTGGTGCTTAGCATAGTTCTATTCCATTAAGGAAAAAAACTGAAAATAAGGCATTCAGGAGAACATGCTATTATTTTTCTCCTGTTGGATTATTTGGAATCTAACAGAAAGAACATCTGAATGCATCCACATGAAATCGGAGTCATCTGGAGGTAAACTGGAGTGCCAGAAAAGTCTGTGTTTACTGTATTATGACCCCATACAACTTTTTAAAACTGTACGCATGAATCCTGAAATACATTTATTTCCAGGTAATGTTCACTGCTGGTTTTGTCAACCACACATTAGATACTATCTCTTTTGTGCCTGGAGAAATAACTTATTTTTATCTATTAATCAAGTGAATTACATATTCAAATCTCTATGGTCTGTGTTAAGGTTTTTCACAAGTATTTTTCCTGACACCACACATTATATTTTGCCAGTTCAGCACTAAATGATGATATTATGCACTGGGAGCTATATACTACACCTCAAGTGTTGGTAAAAGGAATAATAATAATATATTCTGTTACGTAGAACACATCCATATATCTGTATTCCCACCTGAAACATTATAAGGGAATGTATGTTATATGAATTCTGGATCCTAAATCCAGAGAGAATCTGCAAACATTTGTATTGTCACTTATGTATGTCCTTATAGGCATGTGTGCAATGTATTCCTACATAAAGTGGAATTAAAGTACATTAGATACGGCATTTATTTCTTCCAGATGGATGCACATCAATACCCACCTGAGAGGCGAGTACGTTGCCCTAATTCCATGACTGTCAGGAAGATAGATCAGGTTAAAGTGTATGACTGAGGTCCACCAAGATAAAATGAGAGATAATTTAGTTCAGGGACTCGCTGTCAAGATCACTTTATAAAGCAAAGACATGACAAAGGTACAGCTCCTACTGCTAATAACAGCCATGGTCTTTGGAAACCTTGATCTTATAAGGCTCCCGTGTGACATTTGGACAGCTGTACTGTGAGATCCAAGATGGTGGAACGCTCATCTTTGAGAATAGTGCCTTGTAAAATCAATGGAGCAATTATACTTGTTATAAACTGTCTGGTGCCGGTAGATGAAATCTTTCTTCATAATATGAGGAAGGATAATTTACGAGCACTAATGTTATCCATGACTTGAAATGTGATCTTAAATGAATCCAGCAAGTAGAAGATATGACTTTGGATTCGGTATGCAGACCACATTAGACATCACCTTAATTTATATGCCGCCGATATGTTAACAGGGTTCTCTCTATAGGGATGCAGAGGTAACTGAGGGATTGAAAGATTATTCTACTACTTGAGAGGACACTAGTATTGTTACTGACATATGATATTCTAGGTAGGGACACTTACGTATTATGCAGTTACACCCAGGGGGCTTCAAGTTATGTCTCTAAGGCCGGGCTCACACTACTGTGTGTGATGCGAGAAACTCGCATGAGTCTCTCGCATCAACACCCGGCAGCCGCAGCTCCGCTCCTGTGTGCCGGCGGCAATGTCGGGTGTTGATGAGAGAGAATCGTGCGAGTTTCTTGCATCACACACGGTAGTGTGATCCCGGCCTAAGTCTATATCGCGCCTGATAAAACCTGATGTGATGTAAGCATAAAGGGAATTTGGCAGAAAGATCAACCCACTTAAACTGCATATATTGGCATGCTGGTCTTTGAAATGTAAATCCCTCACACTTTTGTATTTCTTATCTGTTGCGGCATTTCTGAGAAATTACTGTCTTTAGTCATATGCAAACAAAACTTTAAGTGACTTAAAAGGAAGGTACCATGAAACTTTGTTTTACAACAATTCAAAAAAATGTAAGGTATTAGTGTTATTTTTTTAAAAAAAATATTACAATTAGTTTTTAATTTATTAAAATATATAAACACTAGGGGAAGCAGCTTCTGAAAATTGCCATGAAAACCTAGTGTACAACTAGTTCACATTATGACTACAGTAAATGTGAGCAGGGTCTGCTCACATATGTGTGATGTTACTCCTCTCCTCCCTTCTGGGTGTTTGCAACAGGATAAGAAAGGATGAAGTTTAGGATCACAGCGAGGAGCCATTTTGTTGGTGACTGCAAAGTGATATTCTCAGTTAGACAGTGTCACTGATGACGGCTGGCTGGACTGATTCTGTTAGTTGGTGCTGCTCGCTGTATCATAAGCTGGGGTTAGATACATGGAGTGCATCACATGCGAGATTAGATACACTTAGTGTGACACATGCTCCGTCCACTTCTATGAGAGCAGTGGTGTAATGTGTCACCCTGCTCCATTCACTACGTTATTACTCCCAAAAAAGTAATTCTGGGTAGGATATTCAAGATGCCAACAATTCTGTGCTCCTCCAAAATCAGGCAAGGGAATCACAGAGATCAGAAGAGTTTCATACTTTATTCAGGGCTATAAAACTATGCGTTTCATGGACGTCCTTTCCACTTCCTCAGGAACATAGCCAATACTAACCACATGGTATTACTCACATATATAGGGTGGGCTGGACATAGAAAAAATGTGCGTCAAACACACCTGGCGCCATGAACACTGCAGTAATATTTAAAATACCAACATAAATTTGTTGCATGTCTGTACAACAGTGATTAAAAATGCAATATGTTATCATAAAAACTATATATGACATTAAAATGTAAGATTTTTCTGCAAATAAAATTAAAAGGAATGAAATAAAAAGTCTGCTAGGATTTAAAAAAGTTTTTTTGTAAAATACTTTTATCTTAATTGCAGACCAGGATTAGAAACCATCATCCTTGGAAACATCGTGGAAGTGAAAGCACCTTGGTGAACAGACCTTTGAGCTATTCTGTTAATTGACCCTTGAAGCTTAAAAAAATTTGAATACCTAAAGAACCATGGATATTAGTTGTATAAAAATCAATTAAAATGTATATTGAATAAAATTCATTTGTAAAAACTGTATGCAAAAATAAAAATGAAAATAAAAATAAAAATTGTAATTTTATATATTGTGATAATAAAAAAAATTAAAATAATAATTAAATAATAATAATAATTAAAAAAAGAGTTTTGCATATTTTGCTGGAAAATTGAGAAATTGCTGATCAAGTTTTAATCCTTTAAACTTCCTAACAAACAAAATTATGTTTTAAAAATGATGCTGAAGTAAAGTAGACTTGTGGGAAATGTTGTTTATATATTAGTTTTTACAAAATGACTAAATGGTTTAAGGATATAGACATTGAAAGCTTAAAAATTGCTAAATTGTCAACATTTTTACCAATACTTTGATATTTTCACAAATAAATGCAAACAACTTTGACCTAAATTTTCCAATATCATAAAGTAAAATGACTATCATAAAGTAAAATATGTCACAAATTAATCTCTCTAAATCACTGGGATTACCATATAAAACCACATAAAGTGACATTGGTCAAAATTATAAAATTTGGCCTGGTCAGGAATTTGAAAACAAAGGGGTTAAGGCTACTCACACAATTTTTCATTATTGTTTTCCAATAATAGAGTAACAATGCATTGTTTTTGTCTCTGAAATTTAAAATTGAGGCAGTGTTTTTGATAATATCATGATAAAACACTGCTACCCTCACAAATCATTACAAAAATCCAGACAGAATTAATATTTAATTTTGTAAGACTTCTATACATTAACCCCTACCCAACCAGTGGCACAGCATATGCGTCATGAAAGTCGGTGCCAATCCAACCAATGACGCATATGCTGTGTCATGAATTAATAGCCCCCCTGCAGGTCGGGTGACCGAGGTCAGTGAAAGGTCACCCGACCAGCAGTTACAGGGGGCTTTGCCCCCCCTGCGGCTACAATCGCACTGATTGGCTGTTAAAAACAGAGCGATAGTAATATTTCATCAATGAAATTTGATGAAATATTACAATCCAGCCATGTCCGATGCTGCATTAGCATCGGACATGGCTGGAGACACCGATCTGACCTCCCACAGGTTGACGGGGGCGATTGGCCCCCGCCACCGATTGACAGTGGCGATCTGCTGCAGCAGTCATGATCTTCTCTCCACACCTTCCCTCCGCTCCCCCCAGCTTCCAATCACCCCCCACCCCCGGTACCTTCTGAGTGCCGCTGTGCTCCCGATGTCCCGCCATCCCGGACCATGGACACCGCCATCTTCCAAAATGGCGGGCGCATGCGCAGTGTGCCCTTCGAATCTGCCATGGCAGATTCCATTCATTCATTTTGATCACTGTGATAGATCCTATCACAGTGTTCATAATACAAAAATAGTAAATCACCCCCCCCTTATAGGTAGGCACAAATAATAAAATAAAGAAAATATTTTTATTTTTATTTTTCCATTAGGGTTAGGGTTAGAATTAGGGTTAGGTTAGAATTAGGGTTAGGGTTATGGTGGAATTAGAGTTAGGGTTGGAATTAGGGTTAGGGTGGAATTAGGGTTAGGGTTGGAATTAGGGTTAGGGTTAGAATTAGGGTTACGGTTAGAATTAGGGTTAGGGTTGGAATTAGGGTTAGGGTTGGAATTAGGGTTAAGATTAGGGTTAAGGGTGTGTTCAGTTAAGGGTTGGGATTAGGGTTAGGCTAGTGGTTAGGGTTATGGTTAGGGTTGGGATTAGGGTTAGGGGTGTGTTGGGGTTAGGGCTATGGTTAGTGTTGGGGTTAGGGATAGGAATGTGTTGGTGTAAGCGTTGTGGTTAGGGGTGTGTTGGGGTTAAAGTTGGAGTTAGAATTGAGGGGTTTCCACTGTTTAGGCACATCAAGAAGTCTCCAAACGTGACATGTGCCACCATTGATTCCAGCCAATTTTGCATTCAAAAAGTCAAACGGTGCTCCCTCCCTTCCAAGCCCCGACATGTGCCCAAACAGTGCTTTACACCAACATATGGGGTATCAGCAGCGTACTCAGTAAAAATTGCACAAAAACTTCGGGGGTCTAATTTCTCCTGTTACCCTTGGGAAAATAAAAAATTGCGGGCTAAAAAATCATTTTTTGAGGAAAAAAAATGTTTTATTTTCACGGTTCTGCATTATAAACTTCTGTGAAGCACTTGGGGGATCAAAGTGCTCACCAGACATCTAGATAAGTTCCTTGGAAGGTCTAGTTTCCAAAATGGGGTCACTTGTGGGGGCTTTCTACTGTTTAGGCACATCAGGGGCTCTGCAAACATAATGACGACTGCAGACCATTCCATCAAAGTCTGCATTTCAAAACATCACTAGTTCCCTTCCGAGCCCCGACATGTGCCCAAATAGTGGTCCTCCCCCACATATGGGGTACCAGCATACTCAGAACAAACTGGACAACAACTTTTGGGGTCCAATTTATCCTGTTATCTTTGTGAAAAAAAATTGTGGGCTAAAAATCATTTTTTTGAAGAAAAAATATGATTTTTTTATTTTCACGGCTCTGCGTTATAAACTTCTGTGAAGCACTTGGGGGTTAAACGTGCTCACCACACATCTAGATAAGTTGCTTGGGAGGTCTAGTTTCTACAATGGGATCAATTGTGGGGTTTTCCACTGTTTAGGCACATCAGTGGCTCTGCAAATGAAACATGACACCCGCAGACCATTCCATCAAAGTCGGCATTTCAAAACGTCACTACTTCCCTTCCGAGCCCCGACGTGTGCCCGAACAGTGGTTCCCCCCACGTATCCACATATAGGGTACCAGCATACTCAGGACAAACTGTACAACAACTTTTGGAGTCAAATTTCTCCTGTTACCCTTGTGAAAACAAAAAAAGCGGACTAAAAAAAAATTTTTTGAGGAAAAAAATTATTTTTTACTTTCACGGCTCTGCATTGTAAACTTCTGTGAAACATCTGGGGGTTCAAAGTGCTCACTATTCATCTAGATAAGTTCCTTAGGGGGTCTAGTTTCCAAAATGGGGTCAATTGTGGGGGAGCTCCAAAGTTTAGGCAGACAGGGGCTCTCCAAACACGACATGGTGTCCGCTAACGATTGGAGCTAATTTTCCTTTCAAAAAGTCAAGTGGCACTCCTTCCCTTCTGAGCCCTGCCATGCGCCCAAACAGTGGTTACCCACACATATGGGGTACCAGCATACTCAGGACAAACTGGGCAACTACTTTTGGGGTCCAATTTCTCCTGTTACCCTTGTGAAAATAAAAAACTGCAGGCTGAAAAATCATTTTTTAGGAAAAAAATTATTTTTTATTTTCACGGTTCTGCGTTATAAACTTCTGTGAAGCACTTGGGGGTTCAAAGTGCTCATCACACATCTAGATAAGTTCCTTGGGGTGTCTAGTTTCCAAAATGGTGTCACTTGTGGGGGGTTTTCACTGTTTAGGCACACAGGGGCTCTCCAAACACGACATGGTGTCCTCTAATGATTGGAGCTAATTTTCCATTCAAAAAGTCAAATGGCTCTCCTTCCCTTCCGGGCCCTGCCGTGCATATGTGGTTTATGACCACATATGAGGTATCGGTGTACTCAGGAGAAATTGCCCAACAAATTTTAGGATCCATTTTATCCTGTTGCCCATGTGAAAATGAAAAAACTGAGGCAAAAGAAAATTTTTGTGAAAAAAAAGTACTTTTTTATTCTTCGGATTAATTTGTGAAGCACCTGGGGGTTCAAAGTGATCACTATGCATCTAGATAAGTTCCTTGGGGGTCTAGTTTCCAAAATGAGGTCAGCTCCAATGTTTAGGCACACAGGGGCTCTCCAAATGCGACATGGCAACCGCTAAATATTCCTAGCGGTGTACTCAGGAGAAATTGCCCAACAAATTTTAGGATCCATTTTATCCTGTTGCCCATGTGAAAATGAAAAAATTGATGCTAAAAGAAAATTTTTGTTGGAAAAATTAAAATGTCCATTTTTTCCTTCCACATTGCTTTAGTTCCTGTGAAGCACCTGAAGGGTTAATAATCTTCTTGAATGTACTTTTGAGCAGCTTGAGGGGGCATTTCTTAGAATGGTGTCACTTTTGGGTATTTTCTGCCATATAGGCCTCTCAAAGTTACTTCAAATGTGAGGTGGTCCCTAAAATGGTTTTGTAAATTTTGTTGTAAAAATTAGAAATCACTGGTCAACTTTTAACCCTTATAACTCCCTAACACAAAAAAATAGTTTCCAAAATTGTGCTAATGTAAAGTAGACATGTGGGAAATGTTATTTAGTAAGTATTTTGTGTCATATAACTTTCTGTTTTAACAGAATAAAAATTCCAAATTTGAAAATTGCGACATTTTCTAAATTTAGGGTTAGGGGTGTGTTGGGGTTAGGGCTATGGTTAGTGTTGGGGTTAGGGATAGGAATGTGTTGGTGTAAGCGTTGTGGTTAGGGGTGTGTTGGGGTTAAAGTTGGAGTTAGAATTGAGGGGTTTCCACTGTTTAGGCACATCAAGAAGTCTCCAAACGTGACATGTGCCACCATTGATTCCAGCCAATTTTGCATTCAAAAAGTCAAACGGTGCTCCCTCCCTTCCAAGCCCCGACATGTGCCCAAACAGTGCTTTACACCAACATATGGGGTATCAGCAGCGTACTCAGTAAAAATTGCACAAAAACTTCGGGGGTCTAATTTTTCCTGTTACCCTTGGGAAAATAAAAAATTGCGGGCTAAAAAATCATTTTTTGAGGAAAAAAAATGTTTTATTTTCACGGTTCTGCATTATAAACTTCTGTGAAGCACTTGGGGGATCAAAGTGCTCACCAGACATCTAGATAAGTTCCTTGGAAGGTCTAGTTTCCAAAATGGGGTCACTTGTGGGGGCTTTCTACTGTTTAGGCACATCAGGGGCTCTGCAAACATAATGACGACTGCAGACCATTCCATCAAAGTCTGCATTTCAAAACATCACTAGTTCCCTTCCGAGCCCTGACATGTGCCCAAATAGTGGTCCTCCCCCACATATGGGGTACCAGCATACTCAGAACAAACTGGACAACAACAATTTGGGGTCCAATTTATCCTGTTATCTTTGTGAAAAAAAATTGTGGGCTAAAAATCATTTTTTTGAAGAAAAAATATGATTTTTTTATTTTCACGGCTCTGCGTTATAAACTTCTGTGAAGCACTTGGGGGTTAAACGTGCTCACCACACATCTAGATAAGTTCCTTGGGAGGTCTAGTTTCTACAATGGGATCAATTGTGGAGTTTTCCACTGTTTAGGCACATCAGTGACTCTGCAAATGAAACATGACACCCGCAGACCATTCCATCAAAGTCGGCATTTCAAAACGTCACTACTTCCCTTCCGAGCCCCGACGTGTGCCCGAACAGTGGTTCCCCCCACGTATCCACATATAGGGTACCAGCATACTCAGGACAAACTGTACAACAACTTTTGGAGTCAAATTTCTCCTGTTACCCTTGTGAAAACAAAAAAAGTGGACTAAAAAAACATTTTTTGAGGAAAAAAATTATTTTTTACTTTTACGGCTCTGCATTGTAAACTTCTGTGAAACATCTGGGGGTTCAAAGTGCTCACTATTCATCTAGATAAGTTCCTTAGGGGGTCTAGTTTCCAAAATGGGGTCAATTGTGGGGGAGCTCCAAAGTTTAGGCAGACAGGGGCTCTCCAAACACGACATGGTGTCCGCTAACGATTGGAGCTAATTTTCCTTTCAAAAAGTCAAGTGGCACTCCTTCCCTTCTGAGCCCTGCCATGCGCCCAAACAGTGGTTACCCACACATATGGGGTACCAGCATACTCAGGACAAACTGGGCAACTACTTTTGGGGTCCAATTTCTCCTGTTACCCTTGTGAAAATAAAAAACTGCAGGCTGAAAAATCATTTTTTGAGGAAAAAAATTATTTTTTATTTTCACGGTTCTGCGTTATAAACTTCTGTGAAGCACTTGGGGGTTCAAAGTGCTCATCACACATCTAGATAAGTTCCTTGGGGTGTCTAGTTTCCAAAATGGTGTCACTTGTGGGGGGTTTTCACTGTTTAGGCACACAGGGGCTCTCCAAACACGACATGGTGTCCTCTAATGATTGGAGCTAATTTTCCATTCAAAAAGTCAAATGGCTCTCCTTCCCTTCCGGGCCCTGCCGTGCATATGTGGTTTATGACCACATATGAGGTATCGGTGTACTCAGGAGAAATTGCCCAACAAATTTTAGGATCCATTTTATCCTGTTGCCCATGTGAAAATGAAAAAACTGAGGCAAAAGAAAATTTTTGTGAAAAAAAAGTACTTTTTTATTCTTCGGATTAATTTGTGAAGCACCTGGGGGTTCAAAGTGATCACTATGCATCTAGATAAGTTCCTTGGGGGTCTAGTTTCCAAAATGAGGTCAGCTCCAATGTTTAGGCACACAGGGGCTCTCCAAATGCGACATGGCAACCGCTAAATATTCCTAGCGGTGTACTCAGGAGAAATTGCCCAACAAATTTTAGGATCCATTTTATCCTGTTGCCCATGTGAAAATGAAAAAATTGATGCTAAAAGAAAATTTTTGTTGGAAAAATTAAAATGTCCATTTTTTCCTTCCACATTGCTTTAGTTCCTGTGAAGCACCTGAAGGGTTAATAATCTTCTTGAATGTACTTTTGAGCAGCTTGAGGGGGCATTTCTTAGAATGGTGTCACTTTTGGGTATTTTCTGCCATATAGGCCTCTCAAAGTTACTTCAAATGTGAGGTGGTCCCTAAAATGGTTTTGTAAATTTTGTTGTAAAAATTAGAAATCACTGGTCAACTTTTAACCCTTATAACTCCCTAACACAAAAAAAATTGTTTCCAAAATTGTGCTAATGTAAAGTAGACATGTGGGAAATGTTATTTATTAAGTATTTTGTGTCATATAACTTTCTGTTTTAACAGAATAAAAATTCCAAATTTAAAAATTGCGACATTTTCTAAATTTTCACCAAATTTCCGATTTTTTCACAAATAAATGCAAAAATTATCGACCTAAATTTACCACAAACATGAAGTCCAATATGTCACAAAAAACATTCTCAGAATCACTAGGCTCCATAGAAGCATTCCAGAGTTATTACCTCATAAAGGGACACTGGCCAGAACTGCAAAAAATGGCTTGGTCATTAAGGTCAAAATAGGCTTGGTCATGAAGGGGTTAAAATTATGTTCGTAACATAGTTATATTAAAAAAATGATGGAAAGATTTTGTCATATATTTAGTGATGAGGGCAGAGCACAGACAGACAGACACTACCTGATTCTCTCAGGCATCTGAGTTGTAACAAATACCGTATATACTTGTGCATAAGCCGACCTGTGTATAAGCCGACCCCCCTAATTTTGCCACAAAATACTGGAAAAACTTATTGACTCGTGTATAAGCTGATGGTGGAATCCATAGACTATGCCCCCACATGCTGCTCCATAGTTTATGCCCCATATGCTGCTCCATAGAATATGCCCCCATATGCTGCTCCACAGATTATGCCCCATATGCTTCTCCCTAGCTTATGCCCCCATATGCTGCTCCATAGAATATGCCCCATATGCTGGCCCCCCCTGTGCTGCTCCATAGCTTATGCCCCCATATGCTTCTCCATAGTTTATGCCCCCCATATGCTGCCCCATAGACTATGCCCCCCATATGCAGGCCCATAAACTATGCCCCCCATATGCTGACCCATAGACTATGCCCCCATTTGCTGCCCCATAGACTATGCCCCCATATGCTGCTCCATATAATATGCCCCCATATGCAGCAAAAATAAAAATGCCATACTCACCTCTCCTGAGTCCATCGCTGCTGTCTTCCGCTTCTTGTGTCAGTGACTGTTCAGCCAGCAGAGGGGCAGCACGCACTAACCACATCACCGCGCCCCCTGCAGCCTAAATGTCACTGGCACAGGATGCAGCAGAGACAGCAGTGAGCAGCGATGGACCGGGGGACAGGTGAATATTGCTATACTCACCCATCCTGCGGCAGTCTCTTCAGCCTCGCTTATCCACTGTCTCCCTTCCTGTCTTCAGCGGTCATGTGGTACCGCTCATTACACTCATGAATATGCGCATATTCATGAGTGTAATGAGCAGTACCACGTGACCACTGAAGACAGGAAGGGAGACAATGGAGAAGCGAGGCTGCAGAGACCGCGGCAGGACAAGTATGATCTGTGACACCCCCAATCCCCCTCCCCTGCCGACCCCCCAAGTATATGACCTGTGTATAAGCCGAGAGGGGGACTTTCGGCCCAAAAAAATGGGCTGAAAATCTTGGCTTATACACGAGTATATATATGGTAACCAGATTTTTCTCAATTCTTTTCCATTGGAAAAATCCTTTGATGCAATAAATTATAAATTAAGCTCATTTATAAGAAGCCGGCTCTTTTCTTTTATGAATTCTGAACGCAACATTGTTCACACCTCTGTTACTTATTACAGGAACAGGCTGATTTCCTGTTTGGGGGAATTTACCAAACCCTTTCATAAAGCTCATGAACGTTATATAATAATAATAGTAGTAATAATAATATCAGTTTAAAAAAATCCAAAACTTTATTTAACTGTTTAAATTGCCTAACTCTTTAATCTGAAGTTCTATAATATAACTTTTCGCAGTTATAGTGTGATAGTCTTGGGTTGGTAATGTTTTCCCAGCCAAGCTTTTTTGAGCATATGGTAAATTTAGAAACACATGTTAGAAAGTAATTTAGTGCTTTCACATCATTATCATTCTTCTAATGTAAGACAAGATTATAAAAAACATTGATGTTTTATATAATCTTTAGTTGATCAGTTGAATTTTCTTTATCTCACATATGCATGACAAATTAAATACAATTTCACACTGATTGCTGAATAAAGAACCTAGTATAACACTTGAATTCAGGCGGAGTAGATGATTTGGTAAAATCCAGATATTATCAGTCTTATTTCAGTATGATATTATTGCTATTATTTGGAAATGTTTGCATTTGTATACTTTACAAGTGTAAAGGCATTGTCCACTCCAAAACGACATAAAGTGACTGCAGACTTGCGAATCCTCACATTGCGTGCACTGCGCTCTGTGAGGATTCTGCGGTGTGAGTACCAAGAACGGCTGTCAAGTAACCACAAGCATGTGACATGTCGTAGTGAGTGAGGCCAGAAACAGTCTAGTAGGAATGTGAAGTACGAATATCACATACTTAGGGTCACATGACCACCGTTCCCGATGCTGTCACTGGAAAATCCTCACAGAAGGTAGTTCTCTTGATGTGAGGATTCACAAGTCTGTAGTCACATACATTGACTGCAGACTTGTCATTTTAGACCAGACAACCCCTTTAAAGTTATACTCTTCAAAACATGCTTTAGGTAAAACCCCTGTGGATCTAGCTAGGGGCTAGGGATTTCACTATTCTACAGAAATAAATGTATTTAAATAATTTAACCACTCTTTTGAATAGTGAAAACTCTCTTTTGTTTAAGGATATGTGTAGTTTTATGTAGCACATATTCAGAGGTTGCATCAGCATGAAGGACATTATACTGCAAGACTGAGCAGGATATCCTTGAATATAACACTGAAGTGAAATAAAACACTTACTGGAAAGCAATAGAATGTTCCCTGTGCATGCTTTTCTTTCACTCTGGTTGTTATTAACCCCTTCCTGACATCAGACATACTATCCCGTCCATGGGACCCGGGCCCCTATGCCCATGGACGGGATAGTACGTCTAGCGTGATGAGCGGCGCCCACGTGGTGAGCGCCGCTGATCGCGGCCGGGTGTCAGCTGATTATCACAGCTGACACCCGGCACTATGTGTCAGGGGCGGTCACAGACCGCCCCCGACACGTTAACCCCTTGCACACCGCGATCAAACATGATCGCGATGTACCGGGAGTTAAAGGGAAGCATCGGCAGGGAGGGGGCTCCCTCCTTGCTTCCCTGAGCCCCCCACGGCAGCGCAATGTGCAGCGCTGCTGCGGGGGACTCCTTTCCTCCAGGCCCCCGGATCCAAGATGGCGACGGGGGCCTTCGGGGGCCTGGAGGAAGCTGGCTTCCTCAGTGCCTGCAAAGCGCAGGCATGAGGAAGCCTTGTGCACTGCCCGTGACAGATTGCTGCCTGTGACAGCGATCTGTCACAGGACAGTGATGTCCCACCTGGGACTATGTAATAAAGTAAAAAAAAATTAAAAAAAAGTGTAAAAATAATTTTTAAAAAATCGCCAAATAAATTAGTGAAAAAAAAAAATATTCCCAAATAAATTCATTTTTTGAAAATAAAAAAACCCCAAAACAATAAAAGTACACATATTAGGTATTGCCACATCCGTAACGACCCGCCCTATAAAACTGTCCCATTAGTTAACCCCTTTAGCGAACCCCTTAAAAAATAAAAATAAAAAACGAAGCAAAAAATAATGATTTATTATCATACCGCCAAACAAAAAGTGCAATAACGCGCGATCAAAAAGACGCATATAAATATCCATGGTACCGCTGAAAACGTCATCTTGTCCCGCAAAAAACGAGCCACAATACAGCATCATCAGCGAAAAAATTAAAAAGTTATAGCTCGCAGAATAAAGCGATACAAAAATAATTATTTTTTACATAAAATTGTTTTCATTGCAAAAAACCGACAAAACATAAAAAAATGACCTAAATGAGGTATCGCTGTAACCGTACTGACCCGAAGAATAAAACTGCTTTATCAATTTTACCGCATGCAGAACGGTGTAAACGCACTCCCCCAAAAGAAATTCATGAAACGCTGGTTTTTGTTCATTCTGTGTCCCAAAAATCGGAATAAAAAGCGATCAAAAAATGTCACGTGCCCGAAAATGGTACCAATAAAAACGTCAACTCGTCCCGCAAAAAATAAGACCTCACATGACTCGGTGGGTCAAAATACGGAAAAATTATAGCTCTCAATATGTGGTGATGCAAAAACTATTTTTACAATAAAAAGCGTCTTTTAGTGTGCGACAGCTGCCAAAAATAAAAACCGCCATAAATAGTAAATCAAACCCCCCGTTATCACCCCCTTAGTTAGGGAAAAATAATAAAATTAAAAAAATGTATTTATTTCTATTTTTCCATTAGGGCTAGGGTTAGGGCTAGGGTTAGGGCTAGGGCTAGGGTTAGGGTTAGGGCTAGGGTTAGGGCTTGGGTTAGGGCTGAGATTAGGGTTAGGGGTGTGTTGGGGTTCGGGTTGGAGTTAGAATTGGGGGTTTCCACTGTTTGGGCACATCAGGGGCTCTCCAAATGCAACATTGCGTCTGATCTCAATTCCAGCCCATTCTGAGTTGAAAAAGTCATATGGTGCTCCTTCCCTTCCAAGCTCTGCCATGCGCCCAAACAGTGTTTTACCCCCACATGTAGGGTATCAGCCTACTCAGGACAAATTGCAAAACAATTTTTGGGGTCCAATTTCTCCTGTTACCCTTAGGAAAATAAAAAATTGGGGGCAAAAATATCATTTTTGTGGAAAAAAAATTTTTATTTTCACGTCCGAGCGTTATAAACTTCTGTGAAGCACTTGGGTGTTCAAAGTGCTCACCACACATCTAGATAAGTTCCGTGGGGGGGTCTAGTGTCCAAAATGGGGTCACCTGTTGGGAGTTTCAATAGTTTAGGTACATCAGGGGCTCTCCAAACGCACATGACACCCGCAGACCATTCCATCAAAGTCTGCATTCCAAAATGGCACTGCTTCCCTTCCGAGCCCCGACGTGTGTCCATACAGTAGTTTTCTCCCACATATGGGGTGTCAGCGTACTCAGGACAAATTGGACAACAACTTTTGCGGTCCAATTTCTCCTGTTACCCTTGGGAAAATGAAAAAAATTGGGGACTAATTGATCATGTTTGTGGAAAAAATACGATTTTTTTATTTTCATGCCTGGGCATTATAAACTTCTGTGAAGCCCTTGGGGGTTCAAAGTGCTCACCACACATCTAGATAAGTTCCTTAGGGGGTCTAGTTTTCAAAATGGGGTCATTTGTGGGGGGTTTCCACTGTTTAGGTACATGAGGGGTTCTCCAAAGGCAACATGACACCCGCAGACCATTCCATCAATGACTGCATTCCAAAATGTCACTACTTCCCTTCCTAGCCGTGACGTGTGTCCATACAGTAGTTTTCTCCCACATATGGGGTGTCAGCTTACTCAGGACAAATTGGACAACAACTTTTGGGGTTCAATTTCTCCTGTTACCCTTGGGAAAATAAAAAAATTGGTGAATAATTGATCATGTTTGTGGAAAAAATACGATTTTTTTATTTTCATGCCCTGGCATTATAAACTTCTGTGAAGCCCTTGGGGTTCAAAGTGCTCACCTCACATCTAGATAAGTTCCTTAGGGGGTCTAGTTTTCAAAATGGGGTCATTTGTGGGGAGTTTCCACTGTTTAGGTACATTAGGGGCTCTCCAAAGGCAACATGACACCCGCAGACCATTCCATCAATGTCTGCATTCCAAAACGTCACTACTTCCCTTCCGATCCCCGACGTGTTCCCATACAGTAGTTTTCTTCCACATTTGGGGTATCAGCATACTCAGGACAAATTGGACAACAACTTTTGGGGTCCAATTTCTCCTGTTACCCTTGGGAAAATAAAAAAAATGGTGACTAAAAGATCATGTTTGTGGAAAAAATACGAATTTTTTATTTTCACGCCCGGGCGTTATAAACTTCTGTGAAGCACTGGGGGGTTCAAAGTTTTCACCACACATCTAGATAAGTTCCTTGGGGAGTCTAGTTTACAAAATGGTGCCATTTGTGGGGGGTTTCCACTGTTTAGGTACATCAGGGGTTTTCCAATCGCGACATGGTGTCCGATCTCAATTCCAGCCAAAAACGTCAAATGGCGCTGCTTCCCTTCCGAGCTCTGCCATGCACCCAAATAGTGGTTTACCCCCACATGTGGGGTATCACCGTACTCAGGACAAATTGCACAATAACTTTTAGGGTGCTGTTACCCTTGGAAAAATAAGAATTGAGGGTGAAAAGATCATTTTTGTGGAAAAAATATTTTTTAATTGTACGGCTTTATGTTATAAACTTCTGTGAAGCCCTTGGGGGTTCAAAGTTCTCACCACACATCTAGATAAGTTCCTTAGGGGGTCTAGTTTCCAAAATGGTTTCATCTGTGGGGGGTTTCCACTGTTTTGGTACATCAGAGGTTTTCCAATCGCGACATGATGTCCGATCTCAATTCCAGCCAAAAACGTCAAATGGCGCTGCTTCCCTTCCAAGCTCTGCCATGCGCCCAAATAGTGGTTTACCCCCACATGTGGGGGATCAGCATACTCAGGACAAATTGCACAATAACTTTTAGGGTCCTGTTACCCTTGGGAAAATAAAAATTGGGGTGAAAAGATCATTTTTGTGGAAAAAATATGATTTTTTAATTGTACGTTATAAACTTCTGTAAAGCCCTTGTGGGTTCAAAGTTCTCACCACATATCTAGATAAGTTCCTTGGGGGGTCTAGTTTCCAAAATGGGGTCACTTGTAGGGGGTTTCCACTGTTTAGGTACATCAGGGACTCTCCAAACGTGACATGGCGTCCGATCTGAATTCCAGCCAATTTTGCATTGAAAAAGTCAAACGGCGCTCCTTCCATTCTGAGCTCTGCCATACGCCGAAACAGTCGTTCCCCCCCACAAATCAGGTATCAGCGTACTCAGGACAAATTGCACAATAACTTTTGCAGTCCAATTTCTCCTGTTACCCTTGGTAAAATAAAAAAAATTGAACCTGAAGTATTTTTTTTGTGAAAAAAAGTTAGATGTTCATTTTTTTTAAATATTCAAAAAAATTCCTGTGACGCACCTAAAGGGTTAATAAACTTCTTGAATGTGGTTTTGAGCACCTTAAGGGGTGCAGTTTTTAGAATGGTGTCACTTTTGGGTATTTTCTATCATATAGACCCCTCAAAGTGGCTTCAAATGTGATGTGGTCCTAAAAATAAAATGGTGTTGTGAAAATGAGAAATCGCTGGTCAACTTTTAACCTTTATAACTTCATAACAAAAAAAAATTTTGGTTCCAAAATTGTGCTGATGTAAAGGAAACATGTGGAAATGTTAGTTTTCAAGTTTTTTGTGTGCCGTATCTCTGTGATTTAAAGGCATAAAAATTCAAAGTTGGAAAATTGCAAAATTTTCAAAATTTTTGCCAAATTTCTGTTTTTTTCACAAATAAACGCAAGTTATTTAAATGAAATTTTACCACTAACATGAAGTACAGTATGTCACGAGAAAACAATGTCAGAATCACCGGGATCCATAGAAGCGTTCCAGAGTTATGACCTCATAAAGGTACAGTGGTCAGAATTGTAAAAATTGGCCCGGTCATGAACGTGCAAACCACCCTTGGGGGTGAAGGGGTTAAAGGGGGAATATAAAAAAAAAATAACTGAAGGAATTGTCATTACAATTCAATTGCTAAATAAATGTAATTACCAAATCACAATAGTTTAAAGAGGAAATCACTATGGAAGTAAAATGTCAGCCACCTTGTTACACTGACAAAAATCCATCCTAGGATGTTAGTACAGATACCTGTGAGCATGAGCAGGAGGAACTCCTTTTACTGTGACCTAAATATACTTATTATTGTTATACAGAAACACAGGGCACACCAGAAGTGTGAGCGCCCTCTTCTTACCTCAGCGTCTCAGGTATCTCTAGGAATATTAGTGGAGCACAGCTTCCTATATAAGGAGGGTGGAGCTTCCTATTGCACATTCTCACAGACTTCTATCCTAACATTCTAGAACAGGTTTCTGCCAGTAAAACACGGCAGCGGCCATTTTAATTTCTGTAGCAATTACCTCCAAAGACAAAAAAATTGTGATTTGCTAATTAAGTGCATTTATGAATTTATTAATAATGACATTTTCTTTAGTTATTGTTTTTTTCTATTCACAGAAAACCCATTTAAAGTGAATCTATCAGTATGTTTTTGCTATGTAATCTGAGGACAACATGATGTAGGGGTTAAAACACAAGTTTCAGTTATGTGTCACTTATTATGCTGCATTCTGCTCTTTACTTACAATGAAGGTTTTATCACCTGGTGATTATTGTTGCCTGGACTACATGGCACGTGCTTGCAAGGCTGATCACGCCCCCTCCTGTGATAAGCATCTTACTGTTTATAGACAATGGTCACAGAAAGTTGTGGTGTGAGCAATTTAAAAACTCTGAATGTGTCACAACTACTGCACCCAGTAAACAAAATGATACATAATTAGATTCATGGTCTCTTTGCCTACATCATGCTGCTCCCTGATCAGGCAGAAAAAAACTGCTCACAGAGTCTCTTTAAGTGGTGTAATATCATAATTAATTTTAATTTTAGACATCAGAATTTGAATTGATATGCTTTGAAATTTTGTGGCATAAAATAAAAATGATTAAATTATTAAAAATGATATAATATTGCAAATACTGAATGCCTTCTACAAAAAACTATGAAAATGAATTGTAGAGCCAGAATAGAGAGGATAGGATACTTTACTTTAAAATCTCTAATTTTCTTAAGAGATGGTAGCAGATGACATCTACGACTATCTGCATATTTGTCACTGTGATTCTCCTTTGTGATTATTCATGAAAATATCTTATAGAAGGTCTATCTTTATTTTTTCATGTAGCTTCAAGTTAAAAGTCAGTGATGATTAATTGAATCTTCAAGGCCACAGTAAGGCTTAGAAATAAGGTCCCTGCAGAAGTCTATTTCACGGTCTGTAATATATGGTGCTTAAGCTAATATTGTACCTTTCACGGGTCAGTGACACCATCTAATTGGTGGGCCACACACGAGTCCTCTTCCCTATTTTAATTAAAATGTATGTCAATTTCATTGAACACTGCGCTATTGATGCTTAAAAGACTAATTCCCTTTGGTCAATTAACCTATGTGATTCTGGAAGGAATCTCTTTAGAATACATATTTCTGGTCTTAGACTGAGCTGAAGGCTGCAAGTATTGGACAATTTGGCAGCTAGCAAATTGTCCACTCATGACAGAGTTAAAGATTGTGTTCCAATGGTGTCTGCAATGAACACCAAAGGCTTTAATGAGCTTTATTTTATGCAAGCGATATTGTGCCAGATGTTTCAGATATTTTGTGGAAATTGTCTTAACAGAGAGGAAGAAGACAAGAACTCTAGTGCCACCTATAGGAAGTAGAAATCCTAAAAGTCAATGTTGACCCTTTACAGAGTCTTTTCACATGACTTAGGATAAAAGCCAAACCAGAATCTCAATTTGCAGACACTGTGTTTCAGAGTACTGGCCCTCATCAATGCAAAGTGTGAGATCTGACTTGGCTGGGTGAGAGTCGCCTGACCAGGATCCAAGGGGTAACCTTTTTCCTTGCAGAGAGTGACATGCTAAGCATGCTGAGATGAGGAGACTTTTAAGCTGCAATGCTTCTTTGGGAAATATGTAAATTGTCTCTTCAATGAGGAAGAGGACTAGAACTCTAGTGCCACCTATAGGAAGCAGCAATCCTAAAAGTCATTGTTGACCCTTGAGTGAGCCTTGTCACATGACTTAGGATAAAAGCCAAAACCAGAATCTCAATTTGCAGGCACAGTGTTTCAGAGTATTGCCCCTCATCAGTGCAAAGTGCGAGATCTGGTTTGGCTGTGTAAGAGGCCACTGACCAGGAGCCACACAGCCAAACCATATCTCACACTTTGCAGTGACGAGGGGCAATACCCTGAAACACAGTGTCTGCAAATTTTGAATCTGGCTTTGGCTTTTATCTTAAAGGGTCAACATTGACTTTTAGGATTGCTATTTCCTATAGGTGGCACTAGAGTTCTAGTCCTCTTCCTCACTGTAGAGATAATTTGCATATTTCCCAGAGGAGCATTGCAGCTTAAAAGTCTCCTCAACTCGGCGTGCTTAACATGTCACTCTCCGCAAAGAGAAATGTTATCCTTTGGATCCAGGTATTTTGTGGAAAATCAATACATTCTCTTTCTACCCATGAAATAGGGGCTTCTGTATCCTCATGATTCAGCAAGAAAAAATAATTGCCTGGTAAAGGGAATGAGATTAAAAGATGGAACGCCTTCCACCAGCTTCTCTGTCCAACTTCAGGAACTGTGCAGGTTGCAATAGCACAGATAGTACTTAGAGAAGAAAGGATTATGGCGTGGCAAAGATTTATCAAAGCAATCCTGTATTATTATTTTATTATTAATAAGTGTAAGGAGTCGTTCAGCCTTCCGGTACAAGTTACGAGTCTGGGGTCACTTTATATACACTGTAAGGGTTCTCTGGTGGCGGCACTGGGAGCAGACAATAATGTGACCCAAAGTATATGATTTGCATACTTCTGGCTACATTCTTACTAGATGTGTTCGGCCTCACTCAATTCACTTACATTGAGCAAGACTGCACACGTCTAGTTGGCATAGGAACATATGTATGAACATTGCTTACTTGCAGTCACATGACCATCCGCTACCAGTGCTGGCACTGGAGAATCCTCATAGTGTACAGTGCACATGCTGTGAGAATTTACAAGTCTTCAGTCACATTCAGCAACTGCAGACTTGTACCCGAGCCTGAACAACTCCAGAAAGAAAAAATGGTGGCCAATTATCATACACATCTTCTAGTTGTAAAAGGAGATTTGAAATTAAGTTTGAGGCATTTATTTAAATTGTTTACTGTTTGAATATTATAGGCATATATTCATACTACTTTATATACCTTATTATGGAATCTTACGCATGCGAACAGAGGTTCAAGATCAGGACTCTGCGCATGACAGAGGAATTACTGTAAATATTATAGCTGGCTGCCTCGGTTCAGGGAATGGGAGAACATCTGATCAGCTAATCTTTTGGTGATGCTTTTAACAAAAGTGGAAAAAAAAATTTATAGCCTGTAATGGCTAAAAAGAGCAGCATAGTCACAGCTATGACATTCTCGTGTGCTTGCAATTTTTACATAGTGAAAATGGAATGCAACTCATTACAATCTTTATGTGCTCACCCACACCAGACTGATATGCAGCAGCTTTACAGCCATGGATATCCATGTGGAGAATCTGCTGCATGTATAATAACCAGCAAAAATGCTACAGAATTGCAGTGCTGAAAGACAATAGCAGAAATTAAGTTGCGCTGCTGTAAATCCAAATAATTTTCGCAATAAAATCTGTAAATCTGAACCGTTTTTCAATCTTGTGAAAAATGTGCAGTGCATCAGTCCAATATGGATAAACCCAAAAGATACAGGCTTCAACATTGTTTCACTATGTAAAAGCATTGTAGTAGATCTAAGAGGTTAACAATACCAGAAAATACACAAAGATCCCTACAGTGTTTAATCAACTATTCTTTCCCCTAGTGTTCCTCCAAGAAAGCTGCTTAAAGTCCAAAGCCTAAAGCCTCTAATTTCATCTTGGCATGCATCCATCTCCCAGCCTTAATCTCTGTATTAAGCAGAAAATAAGTACACAGAATGAGATGTTCTCAGCAAAAAGGTTAAATTTATCATGCAAGCAAGTATATGTCCCTTTATTTATGGTCACTTTCGCAAATGTTGCACCACAGTTCCCTACATGAAAAGGCACAGATGAGACAAGACAAGTTTGAATCATTCACATCGTTACGATGGATTGTGTCTATGAGCGAAATTCAAGTTGGTAACCAGAGGGAAACGATGGTCCAAAGCAGGAATGACACAAATAGAAAAGGGCCCCTGTGCAAGAACAGTATATGAGCACTTTACAGTCCAGTAGCATAATATGATCCTTTATGGGCCTGTGACAGATCTTCTTGCAGCTTTGGACTCTTATCTCATGGGTCATTGTGCAGGTGCACCAATGGTATAACCACCCATGGTCCCAAATATCATTCTTACTAAGTGATTGAAACTATGTCAAGGACTTGGAAAGAGAAAGCTTTAGATTTCTAAAATTGCGGAATATATAGGAATTGTAGTGAACAATCCATTTGTGGAAGTAGAATAAGTTTAAGAAATAAAGAAATCCATACAGTTAATAGCCATGACGACTGCAAATATCAGTAAGTAACAGCCTAACTTAGAGCCCTACTATTAAAATCACAGAAATAGTACAATGATTTTACTGTACTTCTTTCTGTCATACGATATGTGCACAATTATTAGCCTATTTGGATTGTGACGATTCATTTATTTATTGATCAACTACAGTGCTGTTTTCCAATCCAAATTGTTTATAAACCTGAAATCTGAATATTTAAGAAAGTAAATGTTAGTTTTCATCTTTCTCAGGAGAATACCTCTGTGTGCAGAATTATTATGCAACAAAATGAAAAACTAATTTTCCCATCTCAATTGTTCATTTTCTTCTGTTAAAATGAGAATAATAACCAAGCAACTCAAAATGTACAAAATACATAAAAATATATATAAATAAGTGACCAATAAAGACCCCCTTCTTTTCAACAACAGACATAACCTTCCATCAATGGGGTCTATCAGTTTCTTAATCTGTTAACAATCATCTGTTTGGGTAGCACCAACCACAGCCTCCGACACACTGTTCAGAGAGTTGTAATGTTTTTATTCACCTTAAATTTCTAGTTTAAGAAGGACCTACAAGTTCTCAATAGTGTTAAGGATGGGTGACGAAAGGGCAACATCATTATTCGTTCATAGTTATGGCCTTTACTGGCAGCTGAGCAGAGGAGACTTTTATTCATTGATGAAGCATTGTCCTGCAGAAAAATCATGATTTTCTTGAAAGATGAGGAAATGGAGATAGATCCAACTCGACACACCGGGCAATTAATTAAAATTCAGCAATCTTTATTGGCAAATCCTTTTAAAGCTTGTAGGAAAGATAAAAAATGGACATCTCAGATGACAAATCATGTACTATGGTGTGGTGTGTACAAGAAATATTGCCATACGCGTTTCGAGTGGAAAACTCTTGAACAGATGCTTTGTCATCTGAGATGTCCATTTTTTTGTCTTTTCTTCAAGTTTTAAAAGGATTTGCAAATAAAGATTGTTGAAATTGAATTAATTGCCTGGTGTCGAGCTGGATCCATCTTCATTTCCTCATTGTCCCAGGCGTCCGTGCCGGACCATGATTACATCGCAGGGGTGAGCTGAAATTTTCTTTTTGTTTATATCATTTTCTTGAAATATGCAGCCTTTTCCCTGTACAGCTGCTTGAAGAAAGGGTTTTTTGTAAATTTGACAGTAGATTTTTAATTGGAATTTTGAGTCCAATTTCAGCCTGAAAAGGTCCAACTTGATCATCTTTAATAATACCAGTCCATAGTATTTCCCCACCTCTACCTTGCTGATATCTAAGTCGAAGCGGAGGCCTGTGCCCATTACTGATTCAGCCACTGGCCCATTCATCTTGTCATCTGGTCCGTCAAGAGTCACTGTCATCTCATTAGTTCATAACACCTTTCACAAATCTGTTTTCAGATATTTGTTGGCCCATACTTGACATTTCACCTTCTGTGTTTTCACCTCTGCCATGTCTCTGAGCACTGAACACCTTGTACTTATGTTCACTCCAGGGAGGTTGAAGCTGTGGAATATGACAGCACTGGGGGATAATGAGTTCATGGTCACTTCATGTTTGATTTCTCTCAAATCTTTGGCAGTTAATGTGCAACTTTTTTCCTCAACACATTTTTTGTGACCCTGTTGACAATTTGTAACTAATCTTTTTGTTACAAATAATCAGCAGTGGTCTTTTTTGCATCTAGTGTGCCTCGCATTGGTGCAACCAGCCGGGGGCACCAGAGAATCCAGAACATGATGGGCTAAAGTCTGAAGAAATTATCCATCATCCAGAAAATCCTCAGTTAGCGAATCTCTTTATGCCCATTCATATGCAGGAATGCCACATCGTCCATCCATCACAGGTAGGTACAGGAGATTTCATATATTTAGTGACACTGCATCTATTATATTACAGAAGATTTGTGTTGTATTATATGCACATATGGAGATTTTTTTAGCATACTTAAATTATTCTGTAAGATGTTTCTTAAAGACATTGAAACTTCTCTACTTCACAGATGATTTTGTCCTGATTCAATTATCCTAAAAATATTTTGTGCAAACCAAGTGCAGCCGATGAGAATTAATTCTAGAATTGTTCTCAGGAGCTGGAGAGCGCTGCTTCTTTGCCTCCCAGCTTTCTCTTTACTATGGGTGGTGCGCTTCTGAAGATTGACTATTCTGACCAGTGGCATTGTTAACTTGCTTCTCTAAATTGTAAACTCTCCCATACTGCAAGCAAAGACAGCTTTGTCTCTGCAGGAGCTGAGGAGTTCAGGAGCACTGAAGCTGGCAGGTTTCAGCACTTCTTGCCTAAGGAACAGGCTGCCGTTGATAGACTGCAGAAGTAGCCGGTAACTAAGGCAACGGAAAGTATAAAATTAAAAATTCCTCCGTTATTGTGAATGGAGAGGATTGGTAACATAACAAATTACTTGAAAATTTCCATTTTTACATGTACCTTAACCATTCTTAGTCTTAGGAATAAACTTTGAAGGGAATGGTTGAGTTGCAATACCAGGACAGGTTATCATACATAGTTTACTCAGTTTGGATATTCTGTTACACTTTGGATTCTAACGATAAGAATTGGTCTTCCACTATGTAAAGAGCAAAGAAGGATTCACCATCATACTATATAGTATTTTTTACTGGAAGAGCAGTGAGATCATAAAAACTCTCTGCCAGAAAATGTTATGATAAATGATTGATTGCAAAAGTTTAAGACATGTTTTTAGAAAAATAAAATATTACAGGAATTCCCAGAGGTGGGTCTCCAACAGATCAGGGTTGTCAACCATTCAGAAATTTCTGGACAGACCATAAGCATTTGACCTTTTTTCTTCATTGCTCGTAAACACATTTGAATGAGCCCGTAATTTATTTAAAACTGGAAAAGCTTGTTGAAATGATCATAACTGTATTATCAGTTCACAATGAATGCCGTCATATCAGAATTATGGACTGTAGACACACATCCTGCAAAATCCAAATGATTTATTGTGGTTTTACAATGTGTTTAAATAATATTGCCTGCCTGCGATTTTTTTGACAAGCTGTCTATGTAAAATTAAATCAAGCCAAAGATCATGATCGTATTTTGATTTAGAATACATGGAATTATATCAATTAGAACTCTGATTATAAATGACTCTCCCTACAAATACGCTAATTATAAGGTAGGCAGCAAGCTCATTCCCTACATGAGAGGAACAGTTGAGTCTGTAAAACTGCAGCTGGAGCTCATTAAAAGAGAATTCACAGGTGTAGTCCAGAACAGGAGGATCCGTACATCTGCACAACAATAGTTCACTGGTAATAGTAGCTATAATGTTGCGAAACACTAGGGCTGGTATACAGGAATGTTGTTTTATTGCTTAGTGTTTCATTATGTCAATCTCCCATCTGTTTTACTGTTCTGAAAGAAGAATCAAATGACAGAACAGAAAGCGCTCCGTGTAATCGGCAGATTGGTATCACAGCATTGCAAAATGCTTCCAGTTTCACAGTGTTTCGGTAATATGCCTGGAGTATTGAAAGATGGCAACAATAAATTGTACAAAATCGAGGATGTTCAGTGATGATCATTACTGTTTTATTAACTTTCTATTTATTTACATTCACGTAGCGCTCTGTGCCATGCGTTTTCACTTATACTGCCAATAAAATGGATCTGCCATTTTGAGAAACTGAAAGTACAAAGCAGACCAGCTCCCGTATATTGGCTGGGAAGATCCTCGACATGGAAAGTAAAAGCTCCAGCTTGGCTTGAAATACAGAAAAAGCAAGCAAAGGTATTTCATTATTTGGATATAAATAAATCACCAATTTATTAGTACAGCGTAAAAGGTTCCAGGTACATTAAAAATAGTGAATGCAAAAAACCACGAATTGAAAATACCAATGCCACAATGCTAGCAAATAGTTAACAGGTATACTCCTGTAACAATAATTGAAAACACCAAGGAAAGAAGGATCAATAAAAACCTCTTTTTAATAAAAATAAAGTATTTTTATTAATTCGATTAATAAAAATCTTTTTATAAAAATTACATCATATAGATAAAATGTAGAAGGACATAGACAGAAACAAATCTGAGGCTACAATATACTGTGCATAGGGACCAGGTAAAAGGACCTCCCAATTTTTATATCCAAGCCATAAATTTTATTTTTATTTTTATTTACTAAGATATATATATATCTATGACTATAGCACCAAGTATATTCTCAAATATATTTTGTCCTGCACATATAGCGTAGCAAACAAGAGTATATACCCATCAAAGCGTCAATAGAGTAAAGCCAGGATATAAGTAAAAAAGTGTAAAGGGGTCATACCACAATAATTCCGCTGTGCCGTCAGATAACGCAGCCCCAACGCGCGTTTCGCGTGGGCTTCCTCAGGGGTCCCTATACACATTATATTGTAGCCTCACATTTGTTTCTGTCTATGTCCTTCTACATTTTGTCTATATGATGAAATTTTTATAAAAAGACTTTTAATAATCAAATTAATAAAAATATTTTATTTTTATTAAACAGAGGTTTTTATTGCTCCTTCTTTCTTTGACATTAAAAATAGTGTATCAAGACAAAAATTTACACATTTTGGTCAAAACCCTGGTATAACTAAGTTTGTGACTAAGAACAGTTTTATGTTGGAAACACATCAGTTTTTGCCTTGATGCAATATTTTTAATATATAATTTATTATTTTTTCATATTCCTGGAACCTTTTAAGCTGAACTTATAAATTGGTGAAGTTTAATATTCAAATAGTTTACTATGTTATGAGAAATTGACCTGATCATGCACAGTGTATTGACTATGGTGGCACCTAGAGCGCGCTAGTGTAAATATGCAAGAATTTAGTTTGCTCTTCTATGTGAATACACTATATCTTTGATTTGTTTAGTGCAAGGGATTATCTAGTCAAAACTAACATATTGTTATGTGGAATCGCAGAGGGACCTGGCAAGATTGGTACCAAACCAGCAAAGGCGCAGCCAGAATCGCACTTAGAGCAAGTTCCCCAGTTAAGCGAGCTTTACAGTGCTCCTTACCCAGCTCCCTTTAAATGGGAGAGGAACTTTGGCAGAACCCTTCCCAGGCCTGCTGTTGCCGAGCAACTGACATCTGGTGACCAACCCTGAAAGAGAGCAACCAAGACTACAAGCACCACTCACTACCACAACACATAAAAACTGCAATAATAACAAAGATCTGATTTAGGAACAGGGTTAAATAGCACACCTTCTGCTGCAAGAAATGATCAGGTGTTGAATACCTCCCAATGATCACCAGAAAACCACTCCGTGCTATCTTGCACAGCAGAATGTACACAATCTCACCACTTCCTAGTACCAGACATGTTCCCTGGGCAGTGAAATCTGTGGAGATACGGCGTACTGTGTCACCACACATCCTACTAATACAGAACGCAATGCTCCATAAGATTGGGATTGTTTCCCTGCATGCGTGGTATAAGGGATTGTTTCCCTGCATGCGTGGTATAACCACCTGCAGGATCAGAACAATGGCGGTGCATGCAACCAAACTAGCATAACACCGGACCGGATCCATTTCCAGGTGGGAGCACAGAACCACAATTCCTAACATATACACATTACAAATTACGAATCGTTTGAAATTCGAATTCACTAGCTCCACCAAATTTTTCCAAAAACACTTGGTATTCCAGTGACACATGGACTTCAATTACCCTAAAACTCTAAGGTCTCCTAGAACTGTACCCATATCATTTCAAGCTTTTTAGCAAAAATATAGCCTTAGTAATGTCAAAGTGACCTCAACAGATGATACTAACAACTATGGCAACTATACTTAACTGCATGAGACATTGACAAGTGATTATCTGCACATCTTCCTAAATGCAGCAATTAGTAATCACCACTCACTATCCACATTCACCAGAAAATAGCAGTTACATTCCCTGCTTTTCCAGGCTATGAGAGTTCTTCCATCTAGCATGAGATGGGATAGCTGCAATGCATTACAGTGAAGGTCACTGGTCATGCCCGAGGCCATGTGAGTCTTCTTTCTATAATGCAATGTGTAAAATGGTGATGGACATTTTAGGTGATTAGCGTGAATTACAAATTTTTCAAGCTTGCTGGGTTCAATGAATTTCCCAAGAAATTGACACAAATTCTATTTGAATTGATTCACTCATCTCTAATACACACTGATACATTACATGCCTTATGTACGGTATAGTTTCATACCGCAGCAGTGTAAGTTAATAATCTGCAAATCTCCAGCATGAAACATTGACAAGTTATTATCTGCACATCTTCTTAGATGTAGCAATTAGTAATCAAGGTACTAAGGCAGGTATGAGGTTGAAAGTAAATCATACAAGAAAAATTTGCATTTGAAACACTATTTTATAGAAAGTCAATAAATTAAACCTAAAATGTAATTTGCAACTTGAAAGCTGAAAACAAAATGTTTAAGCAAGATGTGTACAAGACAACACCATCAAACACAAGGTAAGAAGAAATATGCATCTGCAAGATAATGAAATTAACTGAAGCCTTAAGTATAGAATTAGTTCTTATTTCCTTAAAAACGGTTACATCTGCAAGGAGTTTGTATGTTCTCCCAGTGTTTGTGTGGGTTTCTTCCGGGCACTCCGGTTTCCTCCCACACTCCAAAGACATACTGATAGGGAATTTAGATTGTGAGTCCCATCGGGGACAGTGACGATAATGTGTGCAAAAACTGTAAAGCGTGGCGGAATATGTTAGCACTATATAAACGTAAAGATTATTAAAGATTATTATTATTGGTGTAGAGGAGCAAATCTTTTGAATTTCAAATTCGCTTACTTCACAGAATTTGATTTGTGGCAAATAAATTTGTGCAAATTTCAGTACTGGAAATTTTTTAATTGTTCAGAAAACGCACATGAGGAGAGGAGAGAGATCCTCAGAGACCATAAGAGCTTGCACTTTGAAGCAGAAAAAGAGAGAGGACCTCACTGAGCAAAAGAAGCTACACTGCACTCTACAGAAAAGAGAGGAAGAGGACCCTGCTGACTATATGATCTTACACTCTATGGGAAAGAGAGGACACCACTCATCACAACAGCTTATATTTTACAGTTGAGAAAGAGAGGACCCTGCTGACCATAAGAGCCACACTTTACAGGAGATAGAGGACCCCATTTGTATTAAGAGCTTACATTTTACAGGTAAGAGAGAGAGGACGCTGCTGACCATTAGAGCTTATAATCTGCAGAATAGAAATCACTCCGCTGAACATAAGCACTCACAATCTACAGGAGATAGAGGACTCCGTTTATCATAAGAGGTTACATTTTACAGGTAAGAGAGAGAGAGGACCCTACTGGCCATAAGAGCTTACACTTTTCACAAGAGAGAGACTTACCCAGTGACTCTGGAGATGGAAAATTACTCTGCTGTATAAACTGTGCTCCATTGGATAACTGCTGATCTGTGAGGGCTCAGGTACTGAACACCACTGTACAAGGTACGATAATCTCCTAAATGTTTTGGCTGTAGGGCATTATTGGGAAACCCATGCAGCATGACCATGGATGGGATAGTAAGTCATATGCGATCAGCCTCGCTCACGGGGGGAGCACGGCTGATCGCAGCCGGGTGTCAGCTATTCTCACAGCTGACACCCAGCACTAAGTGTCAGGAAAGGTCATGGACCACTCCCGTCACTTTACCACCGGAAAACTGCATTCAAACATGATCGCAGCATTCGGGGAGCAGACAGAGGGGCTGTCATCTGTGACAGCCCCTCTGCTTTTGGATTGGAGACCCTGTGGCATGACATGGGGTCCCGATTGCTTCCATGGTAACCTGATGTTGTAACCTGCAGACCAGATCTGCATGCCATTAAAGCAATTAGCCTGCACAAAATGAGTGCCCTATAGTGGGAAACACTGTAAAAGTATGAATGAAATTAAAAAAAATTAAATTATTGTAAAAATATTTAAAAAAATAATAAAAAATCAATATATATGCCATCATTAAATCGATATTTTAATAAAAAAATCTAAACAATAAAAGTACACATATTTAGTATCGCCACATCCGTAACGAACCAACCTATTAAACTGTTTGACTATTTAACCTCTTTAGTAAACACCAATAAAAAAAACAAATAAGCCAAAAAAACAATGCTTTATCATCATACCGCCGAACAAAAAGTGGAATAAAACGCAAACAAAAAGACAGATATAAATAAACGTGGCACCGCTGAAAATGTCATCTTGTCCCACAAAAAACAAGCCACCATATACCTTCATCACGAGAAAAATAAAAAAGTTATAGCTCCCAGAATAAAGCGATGCAAAAATAATTATTTTTTCTATAAAATAGTTTTTATTGCATAAAAGTGCCAAAACATAAAAAAATAAAAGAGATATCACTGTCATCGTACTGACCTGAAGAATAAAACTGCTTTATCAATTTTACCACACGCAGAATGGTATAAACGCCCCCCAAAAAGAAATTCATGAATTGCTGGTTTTTGTTCATTCTGCCTCGAAATTTTTTTTTAATATAAAGCGATCAAAAACTGTCATGTGTCCAAACATGGTACCAATAAAAACATCAACTTATCCCGCAAAAAAACAAGACCTCACAAGATTCTGTGGGCCAAAATATGAAAAAATTATAGCTCTCAAAATGTGGTGACGGGAAAACTATTTTTTGCAATAAAAATCATCTTTTAGTGTGTGACAGCTGCCAAAAATAAAAACCAACTATAAAAACCACTATAAATAGTAAATCAAACCCCCCTTTATCACCCGCTTAGTTAGGGAAAAATAATAAAATTAAAAAATGTATTTATTTCCATTTTCCCATTAGGGTTAGGGGTAGCGCTAGGGTTAGGGTTGGGGTTAAGGTTAGGGTTGGGGCAATAGAAAGGGTTAGGGTTGGAGATAAAGTTAGGGTTAGGATTGGGATTAAAGTTAGGGTTGGGGTTAAAGTTAGGGTTAGGGTTGGGGCTAAAGTTAGGATTAGTTTTATGGTTGGGATTAGGGTTAGTGTTGGGATTAAGGTTAGAGGTGTGTAAGGGTTATATTAATGGTTAGGGTTATGGTTAGTGTTAGGATTAGGGTTAGGGGTGTGATGGGGTTAGGGTTGGAGTTAGAATTGGAGAGTTTCCATTGTTTAGGCACATCATCGGCTATCCAATCGCGACATGCGTCTTATCTCAATTCTAGGCAATTCTGCGTTGAAAAAGTCAAATGTGCTCCTTCCCTTCCCAGCTCTGCCCTCACATATGGGTATCATCATACTCAGGACAAACTGCAAAACAACTTTTGGGGTCCAATTTTTCCTGTTAACCTTTTGAAAATAAAAAATTGGAGACGAAAAGATCATTTTTCTGAAAAAAATAAGATTCTTTATTTTTACTGCTCAACATTATAAACTTCTGTGAAGCACTTGTGGGTTCAAAGTGCTCACCACACATCTAGATAAGTTCCTTAGGTGGTCTACTTTCCAAAATGGTGTCACTTGTGGGGGGTTTCCCCTGTTTAGGCACATCAGGGTCTCTCCAAAAGCGACATGGTGTCCGATCTCAATTCCAGCCAGTTTTGGATTGAAAAGTTAAACAGTACTCCTTCCCTTCCGCGCTCTGCCATGCGCCCAAACAATGGTTTACCTGCTGTGGTGTAGTGACCACTGAGTCTGCTAGGGGGCGCTGTGTGGATGTCCCAGGAGAAAGGATGAATGGCAGAATACGGAATGGCCGTTATGTATCCCAAAGTGGGTGGCTTTGTGATGGGAGACTTATGTGTTGTTCAGCAATGATATTGCTGAGGTGTTGCTTCAATGTGTAAGGGAGAAGTCTCCAGGTAACTAGAGAGAGTACATGGATCTGATTGAGCCATGTGGAAGGTCCCAGCAGGCCTATGTGGAGGAAGGTGTGCTACCTTCCTGAAGACCACGTGCTGAGACTGCTGACCCGGTGAGGCCTGTGGATATTGCCTGTATGTGAGGACGGATAAGCCTCCTGTGTTTTGCTGAGGCTCCAGGACTGAGCCTGAAATCATGAACACTTATGCTTGCTTTTGCCTGAGCTAAAGGCTATTCCTTGTGTTATGTGCTGCTTTACGGGTTATGAAGCAATAAACCCTGTGAACTTTTAAAAGGAACGTGCCTCCTGATTTACTCCCGTGGCTCCTGAGCGAGTTGAATCCCTACAATGCATATATGGGGTATCTGCATACTCAAGACAAATTGTACAACAAATTTGGGGTCCAATTTCTTCTGTTACCCTTGGTAAAATAAAACAAATTTATTCTGAAGTAAATTTTTTGTGAAAAAAAGGTAAATGTTCATTTTTTTAATCATTCCAAAAATTTCTGTGAAGCACCTGAAGGGTGAATAAACTTCTTAAATGTGGTTTTGGTAATTTTTCTCATATAGACCCCTCAAAGTGACTTCAAATGTGATGTGGTTCCTAAAAAAATGGTGTTGTAAAAATGAGGAATTGCTGGTCAACTGTTAACCCTTATAACTTCCTAACAAAAAAAAAATTGGTTCCAAAATTGTGCTGATGTAAAGTAAAGTAGACATGTGGGAAATGGTATTTATTAACTACTAGCTGAAGAGCCCGGCACTGCCCGGGCAAAGTAACTAACTGTGGATAGTTATAACAAATTATAATTATCCTCCATCCCATAATCCCGTGCCCATATACCCATCATACATATCCACGATCCCATAGGCCCATGCCCATATACCCAACATACCTATCCTCCATCCCATAGTCGAGTGCCCATATACCCATCACACATCCTCCATCCCATAGTCCCTTGCCCATATACCCATAATACATATTCCCCATCCCATAGTCGAGTGCCCATATACCCATCACACATCCTTCATCTCATAGTCCCATGCCCATATACCCATCATACATATCCTCCATCCCATAGTCCCGTGCCCATATACCCATCATACATATCCACGATCCCATAGGCCCATGCCCATATACCCAACATACCTATCCTCCATCCCATAGTCAAGTGCCCATATGCCCATCACACATCCTCCATCCCATAGTCCCATGCCCATATACCCATCATACATATTCGCCATCCCATAGTCGAGTGCCCATATACCCATCACACATATCCTCCATCCCATAGGCCCGTGCCCATATACCCATCATACATATCCTCCATCCCATAGTCGAGTGCCCATATACCCATCACACATCCTCCATCCCATAGCCCCTGCCCATATACCCATCACACATACTCCATCTCATTGTCCCATGCACATATACCCATTATACATATCCTCCATCCCATAGTCTAGTGCCCACATACCCATCACACATCCTTCATCCCATAGTCGAGTGCCCATATACCCATCATACATATCCTCCATCCCATAGTCCCGTGCCCATATGCCCATCTTACATATCCTCCATCCCATAGTCCAGTGCCCATATACCCATCACATATCCTCCATCCCATAATCCCGTGCCCATATACCCGTCATACATATCCTCCATCCCATAGTCTAGTGCCCTTATACCCATCACACATCCTCCATCCCATAGTCAACCATTATGGCATCATAATGAGTGGCGTGGCTTGAAACCTATGATGACCTCAGCGTCGCCATGGCAACCATTGTGACATCATAATGAGGGGCGGGGTTTGATACACACACACTTTTTCCCCATTATGTAGATAGGGGCAAAATTGTTTGGTGAATTGGAATGTGCGGGGTTAGAATTTTGCCTCACAACATAGCCTAGGACGCTCTCGGGGTCCAGATGTGTGACTGTGCCAAATTTTGTGGCTGTAGCTGCAACGGTACGGATGCCAATCCTGGACATACATACACACACTTGAGCTTTATATAATAGATTTTGTGTGATATATTTCTCTGCTTTAAGGGCATGAAAATTCAAAGTTGGAAAATTGCAAAATTTTCAAAATTTTTGCCAAATTTCTGTTTCTCTTTTTTTCACAAATAGACGCAAGTCATATCAAAGAAATTTTACCACTATCATGAATACAATATGTCACGAGAAAACAATGTCAGAAGCACTGGGATCCATGGAAGCGTTTCAGAGTTATTACCTCATAAAGGGACAGTGGTCAGAATTTAAAAAATTGGCCTGGTCATTAACATGCAATCCACCCTTGAGGGTATAGGTGTTAAAGTACCATCCCTGTACTAAAATAAACAGGGTCCAAACACAAATTATTAGAGATGTGCTGATTGTGAAGTGCAATTAAATTTAAGCTCTTATCCTCAGTGGAATGCTCTCTCTCTCTCTCTCTCTCTCTCTATCTGCCTCATGCATTTTTTGAGCAATTACAAGCTTTCCAATGTTGAAGTTCACACACTGTTGTTTGATCATTAATATTTAATCATCCATTTGAAGGAGATGTCTCAACTAGAGTTGAGAGAAACGGGTCGAAAAAATTCAAAAGTCGCCGACTTTTGGCAAAGTCGGGTTTCATGAAACGAAACCCGACCCTAGGATGAGGTCGGCCACGAGGTCGGCGACTTACGCGCCAAAGTCGCGTTTCAAAAGTTTGTTTTGCGCTCTTTTTCAGCCAATCAGGATCCACGGACACTGTGGGCAACGTGATGACATAGGCACGGGTCACCACCATCTTTCAGAAGGGCATGCAAGTGATTGGCTTGCTTTGGTGGGCGTCACAGGGGGTATAAAAGGGCGTGCACGCCGACCACCATCTTACTTCTGCCGATCTTAGTATAGGGAGAGGTTGCTGCTGATTCTGTAGGGAGAGCGTTAGGCAGGGAAGAAGACAAAAAAACTGCTTCTGCTGCTAGCGATTTGGCCTGCACAACACACAAGTCACTGTGTGTGCAGTGCAAGGGGAGGCTATATTGTGGTGTATCAGTGGTGTTGGTTGTTGGGCTGCCTTCTAAGGCTTCCTGACACGCTGGCAATGCTGTTTACCCACTGCTCCGCAAACTGCTTTTTTAAAAGCAATCCAATCTCCCTTATCCTCTCGTCACTTTGGTCACAGGCAGCTGTGCCATTGAGCGTGTCACATAGCGCTCAGATATCAGTGGGCCGCACACAATCCACAAGTGTCCACTGTCCACAAGTGTACGCAGAGATTCAAAATCTCCATTATCCTCTCGTCACTTTGGTCACAGGCAGCTGTGCCATCAAGCGTGTCACATAGCGCTCAGATATCAGTGGGCCGCACACAATCCACAAGTGTCCAGTGTCCAAAAGTGTAGGCAGAGATTCAAAATCTCCATTATCCTCTCGTCACTTTGGTCACAGGCAGCTGTGCCATCGAGCGTGTCACACAGCGCTCAGATATCAGTGGGCCGCACACAATCCACAAGTGTCCAGTGTCCAAAAGTGTACGCAGAGATTCAAAATCTCCATTATCCTCTCGTCACTTTGGTCACAGGCAGCTGTGCCATCGAGCGTGTCACATAGCGCTCAGATATCAGTGGGCCGCACACAATCCACAAGTGTCCACTGTCCACAAGTGTACGCAGAGATTCAAAATGTCCATTATCCTCTCGTCACTTTGGTCACAGGCAGCTGTGCCATCGAGCGTGTCACATAGCGCTCAGATATCAGTGGGCCGCACACAATCCACAAGTGTCCAGTGTCCAAAAGTGTACGCAGAGATTCAAAATCTCCATTATCCTCTCGTCACTTTGGTCACAGGCAGCTGTGCCATCAAGCGTGTCACATAGCGCTCAGATATCAGTGGGCCTCACACAATCCACAAGTGTCCAGTGTCCACAAGTGTACGCAGAGATTCAAAATCTCCATTATCCTCTCGTCACTTTGGTCACAGGCAGCTGTGCCATCGAGCGTGTCACATAGCGCTCAGATATCAGTGGGCCGCACACAATCCACAAGTGTCCACTGTCCACAAGTGTACGCAGAGATTCAAAATCTCCATTATCCTCTCGTCACTTTGGTCACAGGCAGCTGTGCCATCGAGTGTGTCACATAGCGCTCAGATATCAGTGGGCCGCACACAATCCACAAGTGTCCACTGTCCACAAGTGTACGCAGAGATTCAAAATCTCCATTATCCTCTCGTCACTTTGGTCACAGGCAGCTGTGCCATCGAGCGTGTCACATAGCGCTCAGATATCAGTGGGCCGCACACAATCCACAAGTATCCAGTGTCCAAAAGTGTACGCAGAGATTCAAAATCTCCATTATCCTCTCGTCACTTTGGTCACAGGCAGCTGTGCCATCGAGCGTGTCACATAGCGCTCAGATATCAGTGGGCCGCACACAATCCACAAGTGTCCACTGTCCAAAAGTGTACGCAGAGATTCAAAATCTCCATTATCCTCTCGTCACTTTGGTCACAGGCAGCTGTGCCATCGAGCGTGTCACATAGCGCTCAGATATCAGTGGGCCGCACACAATCCACAAGTGTCCACTGTCCACAAGTGTACGCAGAGATTCAAAATCTCCATTATCCTCTCGTCACTTTGGTCACAGGCAGCTGTGCCATCGAGCGTGTCACATAGCGCTCAGATATCAGTGGGCCGCACACAATCCACAAGTGTCCACTGTCCACAAGTGTACGCAGAGATTCAAAATCTCCATTATCCTCTCGTCACTTTGGTCACAGGCAGCTGTGCCATCGAGCGTGTCACATAGCGCTCAGATATCAGTGGGCCGCACACAATCCACAAGTGTCCACTGTCCACAAGTGTACGCAGAGATTCAAAATCTCCATTATCCTCTCGTCACTTTGGTCACAGGCAGCTGTGCCATCGAGCGTGTCACATAGCGCTCAGATATCAGTGGGCCGCACACAATCCACAAGTGTCCAGTGTCCAAAAGTGTACGCAGAGATTCAAAATCTCCATTATCCTCTCGTCACTTTGGTCACAGGCAGCTGTGCCATCGAGCGTGTCACATAGCGCTCAGATATCAGTGGGCCGCACACAATCCACAAGTGTCCACTGTCCACAAGTGTACGCAGAGATTCAAAATCTCCATTATCCTCTCGTCACTTTGGTCACAGGCAGCTGTGCCATCGAGCTTGTCACATAGCGCTCAGATATCAGTGGGCCGCACACAATCCACAAGTGTCCACTGTCCACAAGTGTACGCAGAGATTCAAAATCTCCATTATCCTCTCGTCACTTTGGTCACAGGCAGCTGTGCCATCGAGCGTGTCACATAGCGCTCAGATATCAGTGGGCTGCACACAATCCACAAGTGTCCAGTGTCCAAAAGTGTACGCAGAGATTCAAAATCTCCATTATCCTCTCGTCACTTTGGTCACAGGCAGCTGTGCCATCGAGCGTGTCACATAGCGCTCAGATATCAGTGGGCCGCACACAATCCACAAGTGTCCAGTGTCCAAAAGTGTACGCAGAGATTCAAAATCTCCATTATCCTCTCGTCACTTTGGTCACAGGCAGCTGTGCCATCGAGCGTGTCACATAGCGCTCAGATATCAGTGGGCCGCACACAATCCACAAGTGTCCACTGTCCACAAGTGTACGCAGAGATTCAAAATCTCCATTATCCTCTCGTCACTTTGGTCACAGGCAGCTGTGCCATCGAGCGTGTCACATAGCGCTCAGATATCAGTGGGCCGCACACAATCCACAAGTGTCCAGTGTCCAAAAGTGTACGCAGAGATTCAAAATCTCCATTATCCTCTCGTCACTTTGGTCACAGGCAGCTGTGCCATCGAGCATGTCACATAGCGCTCAGATATCAGTGGGCCGCACACAATCCACAAGTGTCCACTGTCCACAAGTGTACGCAGAGATTCAAAATCTCCATTATCCTCTCGTCACTTTGGTCACAGGCAGCTGTGCCATCGAGCGTGTCACATAGCGCTCAGATATCAGTGGGCCGCACACAATCCACAAGTGTCCACTGTCCACAAGTGTACGCAGAGATTCAAAATCTCCATTATCCTCTCGTCACTTTGGTCACAGGCAGCTGTGCCATCGAGCGTGTCACATAGCGCTCAGATATCAGTGGGCCGCACACAATCCACAAGTGTCCACTGTCCACAAGTGTACGCAGAGATTCAAAATCTCCATTATCCTCTCGTCACTTTGGTCACAGGCAGCTGTGCCATCGAGCGTGTCACATAGCGCTCAGATATCAGTGGGCCGCACACAATCCACAAGTGTCCAGTGTCCAAAAGTGTACGCAGAGATTCAAAATCTCCATTATCCTCTCGTCACTTTGGTCACAGGCAGCTGTGCCATCGAGCGTGTCACATAGCGCTCAGATATCAGTGGGCCGCACACAATCCACACGTGTCCACTGTCCACAAGTGTACGCAGAGATTCAAAATCTCCATTATCCTCTCGTCACTTTGGTCACAGGCAGCTGTGCCATCGAGCGTGTCACATAGCGCTCAGATATCAGTGGTCCGCACACAATCCACAAGTGTCCAGTGTCCAAAAGTGTACGCAGAGATTCAAAATCTCCATTATCCTCTCGTCACTTTGGTCACAGGCAGCTGTGCCATCGAGCGTGTCACATAGCGCTCAGATATCAGTGGGCCGCACACAATCCACAAGTGTCCACTGTCCACATGTGTACGCAGAGATTCAAAATCTCCATTATCCTCTCGTCACTTTGGTCACAGGCAGCTGTGCCATCGAGCGTGTCACATAGCGCTCAGATATCAGTGGGCCGCACACAATCCACAAGTGTCCACTGTCCACAAGTGTGTGCAGAAATTCTAAAACTCCCCTGTCCTATAGACACCTTGTACCTTGTTTTACATTACTATATAATTTGTTGGATTTTGTCTACATTTCTACCAAAAATGAGGAAGGCTGGTGGAAGAGGCAGTGGAATTGGGCGGGGGTTGGCAGCTGGTAATGATGGTGTTGGTGGTGGATCTGATGGTAGTGGCAAGAGCAAAATAGGACCAAATGCAGGAGGTGCTGACCCTGCGTCATCGTCTGTCTACATAAGGCCTCGAACGCTTAGTTTTCTAGGAGTTGGCAAACCGCTTTTAAAGGCAGAGCATCAGGAAAAAGTTTTGTCTTACATTGCTGACTCAGCCTCCAGCTCTATCGCCTCCTCTTCTTCAGTTGTAAAAAGTAAAAGCACTGAGTCGTCATTGGAGGCTCATGTTCATGAACCACACCTTTCCTTGTGTCCTTCACCCCAACCAAGATTGAAGGATGACGCAGGCCATACTACTGATTACTCCATGGAGCTGTTTTCACATACCATGCCTGGATTATCAAGTCAAATGGTGAATTACCCAGGCCAAGATGAATCTGACATGGAGTGCACTGATGCACAGCCGCTGATGGATGATTCTGCTGGTACATTCACTCAGAGCACTACATTGTCCTCGCAGTGTACAGAGCCAGATTTTGACCCTGATGAGACTCAGGTGCCTCTTCCCGCACACTATACCACCATACACGGTGACACAGAGAAAGGTGCACATGACATAGAAGAGGAGGTGATGGATGACCCAGTTGTTGACCCAGATTGGCATCCATTGGGGGAAGAGGGTGCTGCTTCCAATAGCTCAGATGAGGAGCATCCACAGCAGACATCGACATCGCAACAGCTGTTATCTGGCAGGCCCGGAGCACTCCAAAGACAGGTTCCAAACATCAAAAGAGTTGCTGGACAGCTTGTCCAGAGGGTCAAAAGATCACAGCGTGCTAGGCCGCAAAATGTCTGCCAAAGTAGGAAGAGTGCAGTGTGGCACTTTTTTGAACAAAATCCTCATGATCAGGCCAAGGTTATCTGTAAGAAGTGCGCAAAGACCTTTAGCCGAGGGAAAAATCTGAAAAATTTGAATACCAGTTGCATGCTTAGACATTTAACCAGCATGCACTTGCAAGCGTGGACACAACACCAAACCTCAAGTGCCACATGTGCAACTGATCACAACGAAGGTAGTCACCAACGCTACATTGTTTCCCCCACTGTAAGCCCACCGGTTAGCACAGCAGCAAATGTTGAGGTGTCGTTGCAAGGCCACAGCAGTCAGGGAATCCCACTGTTATATCAACGAAAGACTGATTCTAGGCCATCAGAAAGAACACCAACTCCATCACCATCATCAACCCTCTCTCAGTCCGCCCTGTCCACCGCTACTTCCACCATATGCAGCTCTCAAGTCCAGCTCACTCTCCCAGACACTATGAGTAGGTCAAGAAAGTACTCAGTCTCTCATCCGCGTACACTGGGTTTGAACGCCCACATTGCCAAACTAATCTCGTTTGAGATGATGCCCTTTCGGTTGGTGGAAAGCACAGCTTTTCGCGAACTCATGGCCTATGCAGTACCACGCTATGACCTACCCAGTCACCACTTCTCTCGCAAAGCCATCCCAGCCCTCCACCATCATGTGAAAGACCGCATTGTCCATGCACTCAAGCAGTCAGTGAGCGGAAAGGTGCACCTCACAACTGATGCATGGTCCAGTCGGCATGGCCAGGGCCGTTACGTGTCCATCACTGCGCACTGGGTTAATGTGGTGGATGCAGGGTCCACAGGGGACAGCGGTGGTGGGACAGTGCTGCCTAGCCCACGGTCTAGGAAACAGTTGGCTGTAGGCGTTCGACCCTCCTCCTCCTCCTCCTCCAGAAGCGACAGCTCGTCCACAGAGCGCAGTCGTACGAGCACTCCATCTGCAGCTGCCACTGTTGCACACGATGTGTCCCCCTATCGAGCAGCTAGTGGAAAGCGTCAGCAGGCTGTGTTGCAGATGATGTGTTTGGGCGACAGACACACCGCCGAGGTGCTGGCCGAGTACTTGAAGCGACAAACTGAGTCATGGCTGGGCAGTGTACATCTTGAGGCAGGCAAGGTAGTTAGTGATAACGGCCGTAATTTTGTGGCAGCCATAGCCCTTTCAAAACTCAGCCACATACCTTGCTTGGCTCACACCTTGAACCTGGTGGTGCAGTGCTTCCTCAAAAATTATCCGGAGTTAACAGCCCTGCTCCAGAAGGTGCGAAGACTGTGCGCTCACATCCGCCGGTCGCCTGTACACTCCGTTCGTATGCAGAAGCTGCAGCGATTGCTCCACCTTCCCAACCACCGCCTCATTATCGACATTGCAACAAGGTGGAACTCCACCCTGCACATGGTGGAGCGGCTGTGCGAGCAGAGGCAGGCCATAATGCATTTGTGGGAGGATACACGGCCAGGCACTTTGAGAGCAGACATGGAGTTGACAGGCGTGCAGTGGTCGAAGCTGAAAGACCTTTGTAAAGTCCTTCAGTGTTTTGAGGAATGCACACGGCTGGTAAGCGCAGACGACGCCATCCTAAGCATGAGCATCCCACTTATGCGTCTGCTCATGCAAACTTTGACGCACCTTAAGGAGCAGGCGTCTGCAGCCAATGTTGATGAGGAGGAAGAGGAGGAGGGAATCCTTGATGACATTCAGCCATTGTCTGCTCAGGGACCTCTCCTGGACGAGGTGGATGAAGAAGAGGAGGAGGAGGAGGATGATGGGGATGATTACTTAGGGGAGGAGGATGCATCTCGTGGGGCAAGTGAAAATGTTGGCGTGGCAAGGTCTGGTACAGGGTTTGTGCGTGACTGGAGGGATGTGGATTTGCCAGAAAGTGCTCCTCCACCCAGCACTCGCAGTGCATCATTGACACCGGGAACATTGGCCCACATGTCAGATTATGCCTTGCGGATCCTAAAAAGGGACCCCCGCATTGCCAAAATGATGAACGATGACGACTACTGGTTGGCCAGCATCCTGGATCCACGCTATAAAGGCAAATTACAAAACATCATGCCACAGGAGAACCTTGACCTAATATTGGCTAATAAACAAGCAACTCTGGTAAATCGGTTGCTTGAGGCATTCCCAGCACACAGCAGCGGTGATTGTTCTCACACGAGCCGTACGGGCCGGGGGCAGCTTGGCAGAGGTGTTCGTGGTGCACACAGCAGAAGTGGCGTTGGAGACAGGGGTTTCATGACAATGTTGTGGACTGATTTTTCAAATACCGCTCACACAACTGGTAATACTGCATCGATGGAAAGTGACAGGAGACAGCAGTTGTCAACTATGGTTACAAACTACTTTTCCTCCCATATCGATGTTCTCCCACACAGGTCATTGACTATTGGGCCGCTAAACTGGACACCTGGCCTGAATTGGCCCAATATGCCTTACAGGAGCTCGATTGCCCAGCTGCAAGTGTGCTATCGGAAAGAGTCTTCAGTGCAGCTGGATCAATCCTGACAGAAAAAAGGACCCGTCTGTCAACCCAAAATGTGGATGATCTAACCTTCATTAAAATGAACCACGCATGGGTTTCCAAGGATTTTGTCCCACCTTCCCCTGATGACACATAGGGTGACAGAAAAATGGCTTGCTTTGGTCCACCTCTTCCTGGTACTTCACCTATTTCGCCTTTTGCATCAGTTGAATGTCCAACATCAACATATGCCACTTTCTAAAACTCCCTAACTGTGCTGCCTCCCCCCCCATGGCCGGGGTCACCACCTAGCGCATGACACCGTGCGAGTGCCGTTGCCCTGGACAGGTGGGTAGGCCGACTCTTGGGCGCGGGCACTGGCACAGGGTCCCTCATAGTGCAATCAAGTGTCTCTGACGGTGGTGGTGCACACCCGCCGTCAGACACACCGCTGTACAATGAGGGGCCCAGTGCCAGTACCGACGCCCACAAGTGGGCCCCCTTTGCTTGGCCAGGGCCCCAGCATTTGCAATCTTTACCTCTCCCTGCTCCTCCGCTGTGTAATCTGGGCCGTCAAATCCATACTGTGCCTGACACCGTCTGAGCCTGCCTCCTGATGTATAGACATATATTTTGAATGTGTACGCTATCCATACATGTTATCCGGGGATACGGTACCCTTTCTAACCTTTGTGCAATGACGTGCAATCCATACTGGGCCTAACACCGTCTGAGCCTGCCCCATGCTGTATAGACATATATTTTGAATGTGTACGCTATCCATACATGTTATCCGGGGATACGGTACCCTTTCTAACCTTTGTGCAATGACGTGCAATCCATACTGGGCCTAACACCGTCTGAGCCTGCCTCCTGCTGTATAGACATATATTTTGAATGTGTACGCTATCCATACATGTTATCCGGGGATACGGTACCCCTTCTAACCTTTGTGCAATGACGTGCAATCCATACTGGGCCTAACACCGTCTGAGCCTGCCTCATGCTGTATAGACATATATTTTGAATGTGTACGCTATCCATACATGTTATCCGGGGATACGGTACCCCTTCTAACCTTTGTGCAATGACGTGCAATCCATTCTGGGCCTAACACCGTCTGAGCCTGCCTCATGCTGTATAGACATATATTTTGAATGTGTACGCTATCCATACATGTTATCCGGGGATACGATACCCCTTCTAACCTTTGTGCAATGACGTGCAATCCATACTGGGCCTAACACCGTCTGAGCCTGCCTCATGCTGTATAGACATATATTTTGAATGTGTACGCTATCCATACATGTTATCCGGGGATACGGTACCCTTTCTAACCTTTGTGCAATGACGTGCAATCCATACTGGGCCTAACACCGTCTGAGCCTGCCTCATGCTGTATAGACATATATTTTGAATGTGTACGCTATCCATACATGTTATCCGGGGATACAGTACCCCTTCTAACCTTTGTGCAATGACGTGCAATCCATACTGGGCCTAACACCGTCTGAGCCTGCCTCATGCTGTATAGACATATATTTTGAATGTGTACGCTATCCATACATGTTGTCCGGGGATACGGTACCCCTTCTAACCTTTGTGCAATGACGTGCAATCCATACTGGGCCTAATACCGTCTGAGCCTGCCTCATGCTGTATAGACATATATTTTGAATGTGTACGCTATCCATACATGTTATCCGGGGATAGGGTACCCCTTCTAACCTTTGTGCAATGACGTGCAATCCATACTGGGCATAACACCGTCTGAGCCTGCCTCATGCTGTATAGACATATATTTTGAATGTGTACGCTATCCATACATGTTATCCGGGGATACGGTACCCCTTCTAACCTTTGTGCAATGACGTGCAATCCATACTGGGCCTAACACCGTCTGAGCCTGCCTCATGCTGTATAGACATATATTTTGAATGTGTACACTATCCATACATGTTATCCGGGGATACGGTACCCCTTCTAACCTTTGTGCAATGTCGTGCAATCCATACTGGGCCTAACACCGTCTGAGCCTGCCTCATGCTGTATAGACATATATTTTGAATGTGTACGCTATCCATACATGTTATCCGGGGATACGGTACCCTTTCTAACCTTTGTGCAATGACGTGCAATCCATACTGGGCCTAACACCGTCTGAGCCTGCCTCATGCTGTATAGACATATATTTTGAATGTGTACGCTATCCATACATGTTATCCGGGGATACGGTACCCCTTCTAACCTTTGTGCAATGACGTGCAATCCATACTGGGCCTAACACCGTCTGAGCCTGCCTCATGCTGTATAGACATATATTTTGAATGTGTACGCTATCCATACATGTTATCCGGGGATACGGTACCCCTTCTAACCTTTGTGCAATGACGTGCAATCCATACTGGGCCTAACACCGTCTGAGCCTGCCTCATGCTGTATAGACATATATTTTGAATGTGTACGCTATCCATACATGTTATCCAGGGATACGGTACCCTTTCTAACCTTTGTGCAATGACGTGCAATCCATACTGGGCCTAACACCGTCTGAGCCTGCCTCATGCTGTATAGACATATATTTTGAATGTGTACGCTATCCATACATGTTATCCGGGGATACGGTACCCCTTCTAACCTTTGTGCAATGACGTGCAATCCATACTGGGCCTAACACCGTCTGAGCCTGCCTCATGCTGTATAGACATATATTTTGAATGTGAACGCTATCCATACATGTTATCCGGGGATACGGTACCCCTTCTAACCTTTGTGCAATGACGTGCAATCCATACTGGGCCTAACACCGTCTGAGCCTGCCTCATGCTGTATAGACATATATTTTGAATGTGTACGCTATCCATACATGTTATCCGGAGATACGGTACCCCTCCTAACCTTTGTGCAATGACGTGCAATCCATACTGGGCCTAACACGGTCTGAGCCTGCCTCATGCTGTATAGACATATATTTTGAATGTGTACGCTATCCATACATGTTATCCGGGGATACGGTACCCCTTCTAACCTTTGTGCAATGACGTGCAATCCATACTGGGCCTAACACCGTCTGAGCCTGCCTCATGCTGTATAGACATATATTTTGAATGTGTACGCTATCCATACATGTTATCCGGGGATACGGTACCCCTTCTAACCTTTGTGCAATGACGTGCAATCCATACTGGGCCTAACACCGTCTGAGCCTGCCTCATGCTGTATAGACATATATTTTGAATGTGTACGCTATCCATACATGTTATCCGGGGATACGGTACCCTTTCTAACCTTTGTGCAATGACGTGCAATCCATACTGGGCCTAACACCGTCTGAGCCTGCCTCATGCTGTATAGACATATATTTTGAATGTGTACGCTATCCATACATGTTATCCGGGGATACGGTACCCCTTCTAACCTTTGTGCAATGACGTGCAATCCATACTGGGCCTAACACCGTCTGAGCCTGCCTCATGCTGTATAGACATATATTTTGAATGTGTATGCTATCCATACATGTTATCCGGGGATACGGTACCCCTTCTAACCTTTGTGCAATGACGTGCAATCCATACTGGGCCTAACACCGTCTGAGCCTGCCTCATGCTGTATAGACATATATTTTGAATGTGTACGCTATCCATACATGTTATCCGGGGATACGGTACCCCTTCTAACCTTTGTGCAATGACGTGCAATCCATACTGGGCCTAACTCCGTCTGAGCCTGCCTCATGCTGTATAGACATATATTTTGAATGTGTACGCTATCCATACATGTTATCCGGGGATACGGTACCCCTTCTAACCTTTGTGCAATGACGTGCAATCCATACTGGGCCTAACACCGTCTGAGCCTGCCTCATGCTGTATAGACATATATTTTGAATGTGTACGCTATCCATACATGTTATCCGGGGATACGGTACCCCTTCTAACCTTTGTGCAATGACGTGCAATCCATACTGGGCCTAACACCGTCTGAGCCTGCCTCATGCTGTATAGACATATATTTTGAATGTGTACGCTATCCATACATGTTATCCGGGGATACGGTACCCCTTCTAACCTTTGTGCAATGACGTGCAATCCATACTGGGCCTAACACCGTCTGAGCCTGCCTCATGCTGTATAGACATATATTTTGAATGTGTACGCTATCCATACATGTTATCCGGGGATACGGTACCCTTTCTAACCTTTGTGCAATGACGTGCAATCCATACTGGGCCTAACACCGTCTGAGCCTGCCTCATGCTGTATAGACATATATTTTGAATGTGTACGCTATCCATACATGTTATCCGGGGATACGGTACCCCTTCTAACCTTTGTGCAATGACGTGCAATCCATACTGGGCCTAACACCGTCTGAGCCTGCCTCATGCTGTATAGACATATATTTTGAATGTGTACGCTATCCATACATGTTATCCGGGGATACGGTACCCCTTCTAACCTTTGTGCAATGACGTGCAATCCATACTGGGCCTAACACCGTCTGAGCCTGCCTCATGCTGTATAGACATATATTTTGAATGTGTACGCTATCCATACATGTTATCTGGGGATACGGTACCCCTTCTAACCTTTGTGCAATGACGTGCAATCCATACTGGGCCTAACACCGTCTGAGCCTGCCTCATGCTGTATAGACATATATTTTGAATGTGTACGCTATCCATACATGTTATCCGGGGATACGGTACCCTTTCTAACCTTTGTGCAATGACATGCAATCCATACTGGGCCTAACACCGTCTGAGCCTGCCTCATGCTGTATAGACATATATTTTGAATGTGTACGCTATCCATACATGTTATCCGGGGATACGGTACCCCTTCTAACCTTTGTGCAATGACGTGCAATCCATACTGGGCCTAACACCGTCTGAGCCTGCCTCATGCTGTATAGACATATATTTTGAATGTGTATGCTATCCATACATGTTATCCGGGGATACGGTACCCCTTCTAACCTTTGTGCAATGACGTGCAATCCATACTGGGCCTAACACCGTCTGAGCCTGCCTCATGCTGTATAGACATATATTTTGAATGTGTACGCTATCCATACATGTTATCCGGGGATACGGTACCCCTTCTAACCTTTGTGCAATGACGTGCAATCCATACTGGGCCTAACTCCGTCTGAGCCTGCCTCATGCTGTATAGACATATATTTTGAATGTGTACGCTATCCATACATGTTATCCGGGGATACGGTACCCCTTCTAACCTTTGTGCAATGACGTGCAATCCATACTGGGCCTAACACCGTCTGAGCCTGCCTCATGCTGTATAGACATATATTTTGAATGTGTACGCTATCCATACATGTTATCCGGGGATACGGTACCCTTTCTAACCTTTGTGCAATGACGTGCAATCCATACTGGGCCTAACACCGTCTGAGCCTGCCTCATGCTGTATAGACATATATTTTGAATGTGTACGCTATCCATACATGTTATCCGGGGATACGGTACCCCTTCTAACCTTTGTGCAATGACGTGCAATCCATACTGGGCCTAACACCGTCTGAGCCTGCCTCATGCTGTATAGATATATATTTTGAATGTGTACGCTATCCATACATGTTATCCGGGGATACGGTACCCCTTCTAACCTTTGTGCAATGACGTGCAATCCATACTGGGCCTAACACCGTCTGAGCCTGCCTCATGCTGTATAGACATATATTTTGAATGTGTACGCTATCCATACATGTTATCCGGGGATACGGTACCCCTTCTAACCTTTGTGCAATGACGTGCATTCCATACTGGGCCTAACACCGTCTGAGCCTGCCTCATGCTGTATAGACATATATTTTGAATGTGTACGCTCTCCATACATGTTATCCGGGGATACGGTACCCCTTCTAACCTTTGTGCAATGACGTGCAATCCATACTGGGCCTAACACCGTCTGAGCCTGCCTCATGCTGTATAGACATATATTTTGAATGTGTACGCTATCCATACATGTTATCCAGGGATACGGTACCCTTTCTAACCTTTGTGCAATCACGTGCAATCCATACTGGGCGTGAGAACGGCTGGCGAGCTGTTAAGCAAGCTACAGCACCTGTCCAGACAAGTACAGGGATTCTCTAGCGAGGAGACTTATTTGATTGTTTTCTATGTTGGGACAGCAATTTTTGGGGAGCACTATACTCTGGAGAATGATAGATGGGGCCCACCATACACTGGAACATTCCAAAGGTGGACATCAGACACTGGAGCAGCATTTACAGGGCCCATTATACACTAGAGCATTAGAAATGGGGCCCATTATGTTTGGAGCATTATTTGGGCCCATAAGACAGTGGAGCTTCATCCATGGGGACCAACATATACTGTAGCATTATGTGGAGCTCATCATATACTGTTTCAAACATTATATGGGACCAATGATTTTGTATGGAGAAATAGATGGGCCTCGTCATGAGATGTAAAAAGTGAGGTATTTTTCATTGTACTATACCGCTATTTCTCTGCCGTATCGGAGCATGATGAGTTGTGGTATGTGTTAAAGGGGCGCTCTTTCGCCCAGGGCACATGAAAACCTGCAGCCAGCCCTCCCCCCCCACAAATTTAGCCAAATAACCCCCATTTTTCAGTGCGTAACTTGTATTATGAAGTTAATTAAGGTTGACAAGCTTAAGTAAGAAGAATTGATGCTTTTGGCATTCAAATGGGCACTGTAGGTGTGTTTCCTGTCCTCCTCTCACTGCCGACTTTTTTTCCCCATTGACTTACATTGGGTTTCGTGTTTCGTGACGACCCCGACTTTTCCCTATAAACGGACGATCTTGCTCGACCCGACTTTTGGAAAAGTCGGGTTTCACGAAACGAAACGCGACCCTAAAAAAGCAAAAGTCGCTCAACTCTAGTCTCAACTCTTTAAATGGATAAAATTGAAAAGCGCATGAAACAAGCACCTTTGGTGGCCAGGTGTACAACGCTGAAATAGCACAGCTCTATACTTTGTGTTTGTGGCCATCCCTGGACACAGCAGTACAGCTCCCATTTACTTTACTGTTCATCTGGAGCTGCAAACAGCTTTTGACTGTCAAACCTCCACTGTTCTGACATTAATGATGCATCATAAAATTAGGCCATCAACATCTAAGACCTGACCAACCCATGTTGTCACATGTACAAAGTTCATTTTAATCAATAGAACTTGGAAACAAGTTTCAAAATAGGATATGTAAAAAATAATACTGTGCTGAGATAATCTTTTACATGTGCCCCTGCTGTGTACTGTGTAATGGCTGTGCCTGACCATCCAGGAACATGGTCTGATCATACCACAGCTCCTGGCCACGGGAGGATGCAAAAGTGACTATAAGGTAGTCACTAAGGTACTAAGGACTGTAAGGTAGTGACTATTGTTCGTGTTGAGGGACACTCACTGAGCAGCGGATTAACCAGATCAGGCACAGGGTTTTTCACATAAATCCGTCCATGTGGTTTATTATGCAGTGTAAACCATAAACAGCAACAGTCCTATATCAGACAGATGAGTGTTCATCCAAGGGCTTCGCTCTCTCAGCCTTGTGGTCACACAGGCTGTGCTATATCCAGCAAACAGGCTCTATAGCCTCACAGTTATTTTCCCCTGTCCGGGGTTACCTCTTAGTTACTTCTCATTCAGAATGTCCATTCCCTCCTGGGGACTGTCCCCCACACACAGGCCAATATACACAGGCCTCACCAGGTCCGCAGCCTCAGCATGTGCTCTGCAGGGAGGCAGCACACCTTCCAGCACCTAGGCCTTCCGGGACCTTCCACATGGCCCAATCAGATCCATGCACTCCCTCATGTGACCTACCCTGGTCACCTTACATGGTCCATAGCCACACCCACAGGCGAGGTGTGGATCACATGGCTATGACCTCATTGCAGGTCCTTTTCAGACACCCAGCCATACACACACATATACAGGTTTTACTATGGGCGTTCAGACACACGCCCCTGGGTGGGTTTGTAGGTGACTGGTCGCACCATCTCACCAGCAACCTGGAAGCCTCCCTTTTGTAAACAGAACCCATCAGCAAAATATCTGCTGATTAATACCGGTTCCAGCTTCCATCCCAGGGCCACCCACCCGGAATTCATGTCGGTCATTTACCATCCTGCCGTTCATACTTTCTCCATTACAATAATGGACATGCCTGTATGCATGTCCTGGGATGCCCACACAGCACCCTCTAGCTGTCACAGCGGTCACTACACCAAAACAGACATTACAGCTTGAGATCACAGCTGACTGGCAAAACATTTCCCTGTCTGTTTTTGTTTTTAAATGTTTTCTCTTACAGAAAAAATCATCTGTGATCCCATGCTCTAATGTCTATATTCTCTTTTGCTTCCTCCTCTTGTCAGGAGATGTGATATGATCAGACCATGTGCCTGCATGGTGAGACACAGCCATTACACAGAACATACAGTAAAATTAACTTTGTCAATTGGAAAACCAGTTTAAAGTCATATAGAACAAAAGCCTGACACTCTTAGGCTATGTTCACAAGTTGCATTCTTGCTGCATATTTTTCTGTGTGCAAAACCTGATGTCTTAGAAGTAAAGAAGCTGCTTAAAAAAGCAAGTGCCAGCAAGTCACTGCACCGTAGCAGAGACTCTCCAGCATCTGCGTACAAGAAGGATGAAGACACTGCACATAGAAGGGCGGATAAGGTTCGGATAATAACACGAGTGCAGGGCGCAGGCGCGAGATTACGGTGCCACAACTGCATGTCACAGGGCAGTGTGACGTGTATGGGAGGGGGTTGATATGATAATGAAAACAGGAGGCAGGGATTTCTTCCATGTACCACACGCCCCGGAGTCTGGAGGAAATCATTAACATAAAAGATTAAAACTCAATTTCTCAACAACTAGGCCACAGCCATGAGGCATACAGGTAAGAATATTTTAACCATTACATTACCAGTGTGCCCATAATAGTAGCTCAAAAGCGTCTTGGGGGTGACAGATTCCGTTTAAGTGCCACTCATCCATCATGTGTAATGAGGCATGTGCAGGGTGCAATGCTCAGAGCCGCACCTATCTGTTAATTGAGAGAAACATCATAGGAATATAAGCAAATTAAGTAAAATAATAATGATGATAAAAATGTTTGTGGTCAATTTTGCTGATTTTTTTTTTCAGTATTTTTGCATATAAGTGGCCCCCGCAACCTGAGATGATGAATACAGCAATGCAGCACACAAAGGACAAATGTGACACAGGTCACAGGAAGAATAAACAAATCAATCATCATTCCGGTTTATTGTAAAACTGTACGAAAGTGATGGATATTTGGAGTTAAGATTAATGACCAGACCTCACATACTATTACAAGGATGTCCCGCAGATTGGACTATCGCCTATTTACTATAGATATTCATTTCCTAATATTAGAGATGAGTGTTCCTCTCTGCTTTGAGAATGTATTAGCTAGTTAAATGCTTAACCATAAATACCTATGTTTTATGTGTTTTTATGTCTTTCTAACTAACTTTTTTTTTTAACCTCATTTGCAATTACTGGATTATTTTAAAATGAAGACAATGAAGTATGCATGTCTAAATGGCCATCTTGTTCAGTAGAAAGTGATAAAGAGAAGTAATGCTGTAAAAATCTCCATAATAAATTGTTCCAGTCATTCACAAAGGAGAAATCGCATATTTGTATTACTATATCGATGGCTGTTTTAATTAAGCATCTGCCAGCATTGCAAAGAATCTGCAGGTCTGGTCCATTATATTTACATTTAAACTTTTTCCAGGAGAAATTGCAGTGACAAGCAAGGGCAGCCAGCAAGAACAGTCATTTTATTTCACAAATGGAGATGGGAGGACTCGGTTCAGCTAACTACACTGTTATGGATGTCCTGCTTTATTTCTCATGTCGAAAGGACAATTAATTATTTCTTTTTATGTGGCTGTTAGACAAAAAAAGTCAGATGAAATCAGGGACTGTTTATTTCTTAAAACGTCCCGTGTGACAACCACAACAGTAGAGCAACAGAAATAGAATCCAATATATCCAATTGTAGTTTACTTTCTATTATAGTCATGGTTAGCAAAAAGAGGGGATAATTATTAATCCATTGCACCAAATGTTGGCTCAATTTGTGAAAAAAAAAATCTATTTTATGATTTGAATCTTTTTTGTGCTTTAGACAGTTTCTGTGACTTCTCAAAAAAGAAGCATAGCTTAACCCCTTCACCCTGAAGCCTGTTTTCACTTTCCTGACTAGGGCAATTTTTTCAATTCTGACCAGTGTTACTTTATGACGTAATAACTGTGAATTGCTTCAAAGGATCCCACTGATTCTAAGACTGTTTTTTCATGATATATAGTACTTCAAGATAGTGGTAAAATTTGTTCAAAACGACTTGCGTTTATTTATGACAATATCGGAAATTTTGCAAAAATTTGGCAATTTTCAAACTTTAAATTTTTGTGCCCTTAAATCAGAGAGCTATGTCACACAAAATAGTTAATAAATAATGTTTCCCAAATGTCTTCTTTACATCAGCACAATTTTTGTAACATAATATTTTTTATTAGCAAGTTAAAAGGGTTAAAAGTTGACCAGCGATTTCTGATTTTTCCCCAAAAATTTACGAAACAATTTTTTTGGGACCACATCACATTTAAAGTAACTTTAAGGGTTCTATATGACAGCAAATACCCAAAAGAGACACCATTGTAAAAACTGCACACCTCATGGTGGTCAAAACCAATCTGATGAAGTTTATCAACTCTTCAGGTGCTTTTTTGGAACTAAAGCAATGTGGAAGGAAAATATTAACATTTAACTTTTTTACAAAAAATTTACTTTAGACCCAATTTTTTTATTATTGTTGTGCAATTTCTTCTAAGTATGCCGATACCCCATATGTCTGAGAAACTACTGTTTGGGTGCACAGCAGGGCTCGGAAGGGAAAGCGCATCATTTGACTTTTTGAATGCAAAATTTGAAAACAAGACCCCTGAAGGAACTTATTTACCATATTTTTTGGACTATAAGATGCACCGGACCATAAGACGCACCCCAAATTTTCAAAAGAAAAATAGGGAAAAAAATTAATGCGTCAAATGAAGGTCCATCTTACAGTCCGAATTATTCAGCTTACCTGGGGGGTAGGGTGTGATATGGAGCGCTGGTGGAGTGGGGTCACAGGAGGTGGTCTGGCTCATCCCTGGCTGGTGCAGCAGGTTTGGTGGTGTGGGGGCTCATCGCTGCCCATCAGCCTCAGATGGTGTCTCCTGGTAAGTGCATCTGGACCATAAGAAGCACTCCCATTTTCTCCCCAAATTTTTTGGGAAAAAAGTGCGTCTTATGGTCCGAAAAATACAGTAGACATGTTGAGCATCTGGAACCCCCTGGTGCTTCATAGAAGTTTATAACATTAAAATAAATCACATATTTTCTACAAAATGTTCATTTAAGTCCAATTTTTGTTATATTCACAATTGTTACAAGAGAAAATGCACCATACAATTTATTGTGCAATTTCTCTTGAGTATGCAGATTCCCGAATATGTGGAGGAAAACGAGTGCTTGTGTGAATGGCTGAGCTCACGCTCTGGAATTATTAGTGGATGCCATGTTGTGTTTGCAGAGTCCCTAATATCCCTAAAGAGTGGAAATTCCCCATAAGTGACCCCATGTTGGAAACTAGACCCCTCAAGGAACTTATTTATGGTGAGCATCTTGAACCCTCTGATGCTTCACAGAGCTGTGAAAATAAAAAATCACATTTTGTCCACAAAAATGTTTTTTAGCCCCAGTTTTTATTTTCACAAGGGTAACAGGAGAAAATGCACCAAAGAATTTGTCATGCAATTTCTCTTAAGTACGCCGATACCCAATATATGGCAGAAAACTACAGTTTGGGCGTACGGCAGGGCTCAGATTAGAAAGAATACAATTTGACATTTTGATTGCAAAATTTGTTGGAATCATTAACGAAGGCAATGCCGCATTTGTAGAGCCCCTGATGTCCCTAAAGAGTAGAAACCCCTCACACGTGACCTTATTTTAAAAATGAGACCCCTCAAGAAACGTATGTAGATATGTGGTGAGCACTTTGAATTACTAGGTGCTTCATAGAAGTTTATAATGTTGAGCTGTGAAAAAAAATCAAATTTTTCCCACAAAAATGTTTTAGCCCCAATATTTTTTCATTTTTACAAGGATATCTTGAGTAAATTGACACAAAAATTTGTTGTGCCATTTCTCCTGAGTACACCGATACCTCACCTCATATGTGGTCAAAAACTACTTTTGAGGCACAGTGCAAAGCTCAGAAGGGAAGTTCAGATTTTGCTGGACTGGTTTGAGGGTACCATGCCCCTGAGGTGCCTGAACAGCGTAACCCCAAATACGTGACCCTATTTTACAACTACTACCTTTTAACTATTCTTCTAAATGAATTCATCTAGGGGTGCAGTGATCATATTGACACCACAGGTGTGTCACATAATTTTATACCATTGGGAAGTGAAGATTTTTTTTACCTCCAAAATTTTGTTGCAGTCCCAGATTTTATATTTTCATACTTGGAAATGGGTAAAAATGGCACCTTAATTAGTCCCACAATTTCTGCTGAATGTAGAAATACCATATATATGGCTGTACAGAACTGCTTAGTCACACGGCGAGATTCAGGACGGACAGACCTCTATTTGCCTCATGGAGCTCAGATTTTCATAGAATAGCTTGCCGACTCTATTTACAAAGAACGTAAATGCTAGAAGAGCAGAATTTTGAAAATTCTACCCCCTTAGGAATTTATCTACAGATGTAGTGATGATTTTTAATCTATGGGTGTTTTCCAGAGACAAGCAGTAGTGGATGTTGCTGACTGAAAATTGCAAACTGCAATTGTAGTGCTTTGCAAGTTGTAGTCACAAGTACGTTGTAGTGCCCAGCTCATACTTCTAGAGACATGCACCTATAAATTAGGCATGCTGTCATGGCTACAGAAATGCCAAACACGTGGACACCAAATGTAGTATAGGCACTCTGGGGCATAATTTGCTGAATTTCTTTCAAGGAGCCATTATGAATCCTTATGGATATAATGTTATTCTCGGGCTTACTGTGCGCTGCTTGACCAGGATAAAGTCACCACAACATGAGAAATTTTAACCGTTTAATTCCCAACGCGTTTCAAAGTGTGAACCACTTCTTCCTCAGGGGATGACTTTATGTCATCCCCTGAGGAAGAAGTGGTTCACACTTTGAAACGCGTTGGGAAATAAACGGTTAAAATTTCTCATGTTGTGGTGACTTCATCCTGGTCAAGCAGCGCACAGTAAGCCCGAGAATAACATTATATCCATAAGGATTCATATTGGCGGTCACACAGTGAACCTTCGGGCGTGCAGCAGGCTGACGGCGAGTTTATATGCTTATACTTTTCCTGGAAAGGGTGAGTATACTTTTGCTATATCTATTCAATTGTCCGCCAGATAAGACCCTATTGCGCTTTTCTGTTTCCTAGTTTTATTATATTTCAAGGAGCCATAGCACTTTTCCAGAGCCTTTGTGCTACCAGTAACATGAAAGCCCTTTATATTTCCGTTAACAAATTACTGACTTGAGTGGGGACTTGCTTTTTTGTGGACTGAGTTTAAACTTTTATTGGGAACATTTTACATAACTTCTGGGATCATATTTATCCGTCAATCTACACTAAGCACTTTTATCAGGGGTTTCCATCTAAATCTCAGAGTGATGTGATTCAGATGAAACTTCCAAAAGAACCACTCACTATAAAGAGTATGCAGAATTACTCTAGACAGCATTTTTATGAACACATAAAGTCGGACACTGCAGGATCATAGGCCAGAAGGTCCACAGTGCCTCCATCTACCTCATTATAGGGTATCTTCCGGTCTGAATCACGCATTTCAGAGATTTACACGGAAACTCCGCTGTAAGCACTCAGTGTAGTTGCACAAATGAACAGCAGGTGCAGATTATTTTTTATGCCTTGTCTCATGCAGTATAAGTGATTAGGTGACTTTATTCTTCAGGTTGGTGCAACTACAGTGATATCAGATATTTACTGTTTTTTATGTTCGGCTGCTGTCACACACTAAAAGCTGCTTTTTATTCAGCCTCATATTGAGGTAACTGAAATGTGAAAAAATAGCTGACAGTCATGTGCGGCTTGTTTTTTGTGGGATGAGTTGATGTTTTTATTGGCTCCATTTTCACCCACATGAGATTCTTTGATTGCTTTCCATTCCAATTTTTGTGAGGGAAAATGAACAAAACCCAGCAATTCTGGAATTGTGTTTTTTTATGCTGTCCTGCGTGTGGTAATATTAGTAAGGCAGCTTTATTTTTTAGGTCAGCACAAAAACATTTATATTTTTTTTTTAGTTTTGGTGCTTTTACACAAAAATTATTTTATAGAAAAAATAATTATTTTTACATCGCTTTATTGTAAGAGCTATAACTTTTTTATTTTTCTGAATCAGCTGTGTTGCAGCTTGTTTTTTGTAAGACAAGATGGTGTTTTCAGACATACTTTTTTAATTCACATTCTTTTGCTATCGCGTTTTACAGTATTTCATCTTTATATTTAGCGCTATGATGAGAAAGCACCTATTATTTTGCCTAATTTTTTTACAGCGTTTAATGAAGGGGTTAACTAGTGGAACAATGTAATAGGTCAGGTCGTTCAGGATGCAGCAATATCAAATGTGTACTTTTATGTCTATTTTTGTTTTTACATAAATAAATGTATTTATTGGATTAATATTTTTTCAGTTTTTTTGTACTTTATTTTATGATCTTATTTCTCTCTAAGACACCCCCATTACTAACTCCATAGTGATATTGTATAAAAAACACACACCCAGAATAAAAACCTTGAAATAATGACACAGACTCATTTATTGACACTAAATTAAACCATAATCACATCATCGACCAGTCCACTGAAGCCAATGTCTTCTGCAAAGGAATTAAAATAATAAACAACCATAATTCTCACCTGTCCAAAGTGAAGAGATAATCCATAATGTCCCACAACAATACTGATGACCTTAACAGCAGTAACTAATGTGTCTGCTCTACCTGGCAGCTGGCAAAACACTGACAGGAGCTTGTAATCACTCCTGCAGTGTGTAGTGCTGAGCTGGGGTGAGAAAGTTCACCGGAGCATGAGCGGATGAGCCCTGGTGATCTCATTTACACCACTTCTGCTATGTGAGAACTTTCTCTCGCAGCAGTGCTGTAGGTGAGGTCACTGGGGCTCATCAGCTGATGAACTCTGGTGACCTCACTTACTTCAGCTCAGCGCCACAGACTGCAGGAGTGATTACATGCTCCCATCAGTGCGTTGCTGGCTGCTGAGTAGAGTAGTCGCATCAGATGATGTGACTGCTCTTAGAGTGATTTGAATAATCATGGGACAGTATGGATTATGGCAGATGGATATGGTGGTTTATTATTTTTCTCTTTTCCAAGTGACATGGGCATCGGTAATTAGACATTAAGGTGAGTATATTTTTTACAGAAGACAAGGGCATCAGAGATTAGGTTTAAGATGAGTATATACTGTGTTTTAGATTTAATAACAAAAATCCCAGATGCATATTAAATGCCAGGGTGAAGACCAGAAGCATGACCCACCCCCAGCAAAACAACACCAACTCCAAAATGCATGAGGAAAAAAAGGACAGGGAGCAAAAGGTGAAATTTTAGCAAAAAGAATACATTTTATTAATCATTATACAAAAGTAAAAAAGATCACATAACACATAATATAGTGACGAAAAGCATCAAAGCAATGCAGAGAAAGACAAGATCACCCAGCAGAAGATAAAAAAGTCCAAGTATATAAGTATATATCAAGTGAGCAATGTCAAACATCAGGTAAGCCAAGAGAAAAGATTACACACAGTGGAGCATACAAAAGCCAATAAATTGGCTAGGACTAGATCAAAGTATACAAAGCTTACCAGTGAGTTTGATGGATGACCAAGGACTGGATATGAGACCCCAACGCGCATTTTGCAGTGACCAAGCACATTCTCAAGGGGATTAGGCTGAAGGTGAGCATATATTGTGTTTTATATTTTTATTTCAATATTTATTTCTTTACTATAACTTTTTCTTACTTTGCTTTGAGCACAGCTGCTGTTATCAGTGACAGCAGGCATAGTCTGATTGGTGTAGTAGTATCTCATCAGCTGACGCCTGCTTTTTACCACAGGCCACAGCTGTGGGGTCATGCTATACCTACTACACATTGGGATAGAACCTTGGAGGTGGGAATACCCCATTAATGGTGAATTGTGGTTTCTTTTTATTGTAGAAGCCACAGATCAGGGCCAAATCCATCCTAAATCAGATACTTCTGGACAGATACTAATAGACCGCTATTGACGTACAATAAAGTTTGTTGTGGTGTCTGCTCTCATGTCAGTAAGACTAGCTCCCCAGGCATTTTCTGGTCAACATAAGAATGTGATGAAGATGTAAAAAAATGTATACCTTGTTAGCTCCTGTATAGGCAAAGAGTTGGTAAGATATACAAATATATTCATCACAACAAATCTTGCTGTGTTTTGTACTTTGGCTATAAAAAAAATCTGGTAAAACCATCTGACAAGAGCTGAGTCAGGATTTATTGAGCAAATACAGAAAAGCTTTCTTGGTAAGTAAAAGTACAATAAAACAATAAAAAGCTGACAAAATTTACAATAGTACCAAATCATTGCAGAATTTTTCATTTTGTGAAGAAAGCATCAAAGTAATGGTAGTATATTTAAATCCCTCCCAGCGAATAGTTAAACTCTGGATTTACTGCTTTATGCAGCACAGCCCATAAAGATCACAATAAGTGCTCCTCCATCTGAAGGTTATCTGCTTTACCGGAGTTATATCTGCTTTCTACAATCCTAACTCTTTATCCTATAACTCCTCGGTATAGAGAAAAATGCAGTATATAAAAGACCACTGATAAGTCTAAGGCCTATGTCATATGCAAGACCCTGGTTGGAAATTGAAACACTGGAAAATAAATTAAAAATATATATTTCTATTTTGACTCTTCCCTGTATATGAAGATTTACAAATATTTTGCTTATCAATCAATAATGTGTATTTCATTGTATATTAGATAATCATTGACACATCAGGAAAACATGGACGTTGAGTAGTCTGTAGGTTACAAAGAAAAAAACCCGATGGGGGTTGTGACAAAAAAAATCATTTTTCTGTGTTGCATAATTTGTGGCTTATGAACAGCAGGATCCGGCACCCTCCATGTTATGGTTCCAGGACTTTTGACTTTAAAGGAAATAGAATGGTAAGCTGACTTTTTCTCCTTACTCAATCTATATGTAATGTAGTGGAACCGAGTTGGCCATAGAAGCAGAAATCATGTTGACATTTACAGGATTATGATATACCTTGATGTCACACTATGCTCTCTACACTGATAATACAAATATTCCAACTAAGTTAGCATAATATGAAAAAGCTAACATAAATAAGCAATTAAATGATGACTTAGGGTTTCTCAGTGGCTGAGAGTTAAAGCCCATTCCAGTGCAGCCCATTTCTTAGTAACTGTAAATTCATACTGTGCCGCTGAATAGATATCCCAGTGGCCGTCTGATGAACAGGAAAATAAATACTTATAATGTACTTTAACACAGTACTAAAAATGGCCTTGCAGCGACATTTTTTTCAGAAATTACACTATGTTATCACTAGTGTTGAGCATTCCGATACCGCAAGTATCGGGTATCGGCCGATACTTGCTGTATCGGAATTCCGATACCGACTTCCGATATTTTTTCAATATCGGAATTCGGCATCGGAATCGGAAGTTCAAAGTTGATTGGCGGCCTGACGTCATCATGATGCGCGGTGTGTGCGCATCATGATGCGCCGTCATTTCGGGCCTTCCGGGGGTCTCTGCCGGCCTGCCGGGGGGCTGTGCTGGCCTGCCGGGGGGGCTGTGTGGACTGCCCGGGGTCTGTACCGGCCTGCCGGGGGGCTGTGCCGGCCTGCCGGTGGTCTGTGCACCCTGTGGGGGTCTGTGCCGGCCTGCCGGGGGGCTGTGCCGGCCTGCCGGGGGGCTGTGCAGGCTCCGGGGGGCTGTGCCGGCCTGCCGGGGGGCTGTGCCGGCCTGCCGGTGGTCTGTGCAGGCTCCGGGGGGCTGTGCCGGCCTGCCGGGGGGCTGTGCCGGCCTGCCGGTGGTCTGTGCAGGCTTCGGGGGTCTGTGCAGGCATCGTCCGATGGGACTACAAGTCCCATCGGGCGATGCCTGCTACCATGACAGTGATTGACACATTAGCCAATGATGGGACAGTAGTAGTCCCATCATCCGGCTAATGTGTTAAATGTTAAAAAAAAAAAAAAAAAAAAATACTACATACATACGACATGCATGCTACATACATACTACATGCTACATACATACTGCATGCTACATACATACTACATACATACTACATGCATGCTACATACATACTACATGCTACATACATACTACATATATACTACATACATGCTACATACATACTGCATGCTACATACATACCACATACATACTACATACTACATATATACTACATGCATGCTACATACATACTACATGCTACATACATACCACATACATACTACATACATGCTACATACTACATACATACTACATACATGCTACATGCATGCTACATGCATGCTACATACATACTACATACATACTACATGCATGCTACATACATACTACATGCATGCTACATACATACTACATGCTACATACATACCACATACATACTACATACATACTACATATATACTACATGCATGCTACATACATACTACATGCATGCTACATACATACTACATGCATGCTACATACATACTACATGCTACATACATACATACATACTACATATATACTACATGCATGCTACATACATACTACATGCTACATACATACCACATACATACATGCTACATACATACTACATATATACTACATGCATGCTACATACATACTACATATATACTACATGCATGCTACATACTACATGCATGCTACATACATACTACATGATACATACATACTACATATATACTACATGCATGCTACATACATACTACATGCTACATACATACCACATACATACTACATGCTACATACATACCACATACATACATGCTACATACATACTACATATATACTACATGCATGCTACATACATACTACATATATACTACATGCATGCTACATACATACTGCATGCTACATACATACTACATACATACTACATACATACCACATATATACTACATACATACAATACATTCATACAATACATACATAGACATACAGTACATATAACATAGAGTAACATACTTACCAATACTTGTCACATTGTTCCCCGAAGCCATTGTCGTCTACGGAATAAATATTAACATAACAAACCACAAAAATACTCACCCACGATCCGAAGCAGTCCACGAGTGTGTCCCACGACGATCTTGGGTAGAGAACTGCAGCATCAGATGATGCTGCCGTTCTCTACGGGCTGCAGGAATCCAATGACGGAAGGTAGGTATCCTTCCGCACTGTATTCCTCCGCCACTTAAAAAAAAAAAAGTCCCTAGTCTCACTTTATGCCATTGCTGTGTGGGAATTTCTTAGTAACTGTAAATTCATACTGTGCCGCTGAATAGATATCCCAGTGGCCGTCTGATGAACAGGAAAATAAATACTTATAATGTACTTTAACACAGTACTAAAAATGGCCTTGCAGCGACATTTTTTTCAGAAATTACACTATGTTATCACTAGTGTTGAGCATTCCGATACCGCAAGTATCGGGTATCGGCCGATACTTGCTGTATCGGAATTCCGATACCGACTTCCGATATTTTTTCAATATCGGAATTCGGCATCGGAATCGGAAGTTCAAAGTTGATTGGCGGCCTGACGTCATCATGATGCGCGGTGTGTGCGCATCATGATGCGCCGTCATTTCGGGCCTTCCGGGGGTCTCTGCCGGCCTGCCGGGGGGCTGTGCTGGCCTGCCGGGGGGGCTGTGTGGACTGCCCGGGGTTTCCCACGCAGCAATGGCATAAAGTGAGACTAGGGACTTTTTTTTTTTTAAGTGGCGGAGGAATACAGTGCGGAAGGATACCTACCTTCCGTCATTGGATTCCTGCAGCCCGTAGAGAACGGCAGCATCATCTGATGCTGCAGTTCTCTACCCAAGATCGTCGTGGGACACACTCGTGGACTGCTTCGGATCGTGGGTGAGTATTTTTGTGGTTTGTTATGTTAATATTTATTCCGTAGATGACAATGGCTTCGGGGAACAATGTGACAAGTATTGGTAAGTATGTTACTCTATGTTATATGTACTGTATGTCTATGTATGTATTGTATGAATGTATTGTATGTATGTAGTATATATGTGGTATGTATGTATGTAGTATGTATGTAGCATGCATGTAGCATGCAGTATGTATGTAGCATGCATGTAGTATATATGTAGTATGTATGTAGCATGTAGCATGCATGTAGTATGTATGTGGTATGTATGTAGCATGTAGTATGTATGTAGCATGCATGTAGTATATATGTGGTATGTATGTAGCATGTAGTATGTATGTAGCATGCATGTAGTATATATGTAGTATGTATGTAGCATGCAGTATGTATGTAGCATGCATGTAGTATATACAGTGCCTACAAGTAGTATTCAACCCCCTGCAGATTTAGCAGGTTTACACATTCGGAATTAACTTGGCATTGTGACATTTGGACTGTAGATCAGCCTGGAAGTGTGAAATGCACTGCAGCAAAAAAGAATGTTATTTCTTTGTTTAATTTTTTTTTAAATTGTGAAAAGTTTATTCAGAGGGTCATTTATTATTCAACCCCTCAAACCACCAAAATTCTGTTTGGTTCCCCTAAAGTATTAAGAAGTATTTCAGGCACAAAGAACAATGAGCTTCACATGTTTGGATTAATTATCTCTTTTTCCAGCCTTTTCTGACTATTTAAGACCCTCCCCAAACTTGTGAACAGCACTCATACATGGTCAACATGGGAAAGACAAAGGAGCATTCCAAGGCCATCAGAGACAAGATCGTGGAGGGTCACAAGGCTGGCAAGGGGTACAAAACCCTTTCCAAGGAGTTGGGCCTACCTGTCTCCACTGTTGGGAGCATCATCCGGAAGTGGAAGGCTTATGGAACTACTGTTAGCCTTCCACGGCCTGGACAGCCTTTGAAAGTTTCCTCCCGTGCCGAGGCCAGGCTTGTCCGAAGAGTCAAGGCTAACCCAAGGACAACAAGGAAGGAGCTCCGGGAAGATCTCATGGCAGTGGGGACATTGGTTTCAGTCAATACCATAAGTAACGTACTCCACCGCAATGGTCTCCGTTCCAGACGAGCCCGTAAGGTACCTTTACTTTCAAAGCGTCATGTCAAGGCTCGTCTACAGTTTGCTCATGATCACTTGGAGGACTCTGAGACAGACTGGTTCAAGGTTCTCTGGTCTGATGAGACCAAGATCGAGATCTTTGGTGCCAACCACACACGTGACGTTTGGAGACTGGATGGCACTGCATATGACCCCAAGAATACCATCCCTACAGTCAAGCATGGTGGTGGCAGCATCATGCTGTGGGGCTGTTTCTCAGCCAAGGGGCCTGGCCATCTGGTCCGCATCCATGGGAAGATGGATAGCACGGCCTACCTGGAGATTTTGGCCAAGAACCTCCGCTCCTCCATCAAGGATCTTAAGATGGGTCGTCATTTCATCTTCCAACAAGACAACGACCCAAAGCACACAGCCAAGAAAACCAAGGCCTGGTTCAAGAGGCAAAAAATCAAGGTGTTGGAGTGGCCTAGTCAGTCTCCTGACCTTAACCCAATTGAAAACTTGTGGAAGGAGCTCAAGATTAAAGTCCACATGAGACACCCAAAGAACCTAGATAACTTGGAGAAGATCTGCATGGAGGAGTGGGCTAAGATAACTCCAGAGACCTGTGCCGGCCTGATCAGGTCTTATAAAAGACGATTATTAGCTGTAATTGCAAACAAGGGTTATTCCACAAAATATTAAACCTAGGGGTTGAATAATAATTGACCCACACTTGTATGTTTAAAATTTATTAAAATTTAACTGAGCAACATAACTTTTTGGTTTGTAAGATTTATGCATCTGTTAATAAATCCTGCTCCTGTGTGAAGTTTGAAGGCTCTAACTTATTTGCATCGTATCAAACCTGCTAAATCTGCAGGGGGTTGAATACTACTTGTAGGCACTGTATGTAGTATGTATGTAGCATGTAGTATGTATGTAGCATGCATGTAGTATGTATGTAGTATGTAGCATGTAGTATGTATGTAGCATGCATGTAGTATATATGTAGTATGTATGTAGTATATATGTAGTATGTATGTTGCATGTAGTATTTATGTAGTATGAATGTAGCATGTATGTAGTATGTAGTATGAATGTAGCATGTATGTAGTATGCATGTTGTATGTATGTAGCATGTAATTTTTTTTTTTTTTTTTTTTTACATTTAACACATTAGCCGGATGATGGGACTACTACTGTCCCATCATTGGCTAATGTGTCAATCACTGTCATGGTAGCAGGCATCGCCCGATGGGACTTGTAGTCCCATCGGACGATGCCTGCACAGACCCCCGAAGCCTGCACAGACCACCGGCAGGCCGGCACAGCCCCCCGGCAGGCCGGCACAGCCCCCCGGAGCCTGCACAGCCCCCCGGCAGGCCGGCACAGCCCCCCGGCAGGCCGGCACAGCCCCCCGGAGCCTGCACAGCCCCCCGGCAGGCCGGCACAGCCCCCCGGCAGGCCGGCACAGCCCACCGGAGCCTGCACAGCCCCCCGGCAGGCCGGCACAGACCACCGGAGCCTGCACAGACCCCCTGGCAGGCCGGCACAGCCCCCCGAAAGGCCCGTACAGACCCCAGAGAGGCTGTACAAGGGCAGGAAAGGGTTTTTCTTATTCCGATACCGGAAGTCCCATAGACTTGAATGGGACTTCCGGTATCGGAATCGGCGATACCGATACTTTTTTTAAAGATCGGCCGATACCATCCGATACGATACTTTGAAGTATCGGACGGTATCGCTCAACTCTAGTTATCACATTTAATAACAATAAAATATATTTTCATCCTCCATGAAGGAGTTTCTCCCCATGGCAAATTTTTGACAAGAGATAGCATGAATATTATCTCTCAGTTGTGATATAAATAATTTTAAAAAATTGACTTGGGCTCCTCTGAATTTTTGAAACCCAGCCAGGCAAAAATGACAGCTGTGGACTACAACTCTCAGCTGTCAGCATTAGCAAGTCTGGTTATCAAGAATAGAGGGGGTTCCAACACCATGTTTTTTAATTATTTAAATAAATAAGTTTAAAAAATGGCATGGGGTCCTCCCAATTTTTTACAACAAGCCAAGCTAAAGCAGACAGCTGGAGGCTGGAAAGGTGTCATGGATATTGCCTCCCCATATCTAATAGATATGCCAATTCTGGTGCTTTGTGGCAGTGTCAAGTGGGGATCATGTCACTTGCACTTTTGTATTGTCTGGTGATAACACTCCCACGGCTTAGTAATGGAGAGGCATTTATAAGATGCCTCTCCATTACTATTCTCATAGTTATATTGTAAATAAACACACAGCCAAAATAAAGTCCTTTAATTGAAAGAATGACACCGACTTCTTTAATGAATCTATATTAAACCATACCTGCATCATCGCCCATTCCACTGAAGCCTTGGTCTCCTGTAATAAAACAATAATAAAAAAAACCTCTTTTTATATATTTATAGCGCTCTCATTGTTAACAGTTGAAAACAACTCTCAACAATGTCCCCTGTTAGCGCTGATCGCAGCACGAGCAGGGGACAGTGTTGTGAGCTGTCTTCATCAGCACCAGGCACCAGGGAACAGAATAAACAGTACCGCTGATTTCCAGGTGCAGGTACGTGTCACACTAATGATGTGGGGATGTCATCCATGTGTCACCAGTGTGCACGTGTGCATGATGTTTTGCGGCATGTGCTGCTGCTGGAAACATTGGCATCTGAAAGATCCCTTAGTGAACTTGGTTATTTACCAAACTTTGGCAGACTTTTGTCAATTTTTAGGAAAAAATCTCAGGAATCCTAACAAAAATGTGCAGTGTTCGTGCCAAATTTGATATTGGCTAACATTTTCAGAGCAAGCTCACTCATCTCCATCTTGGAATGCCCTACCCCAGAAAATTCAATTAATTCTTAGTATCTAGAGCTTTCAATGTGTCCTAAAAACACATGTCTTTAGGCATGTCTATCACATCAACTCAAAAAAGTTACCCTTCACAGTTCTCCCTTCTTACATTTTCCTCAGAATCTGGTCCTTTCTATCATCTCTTCCCACACAATCAATGCAATGAGTAGCACTTTGTATCTAGGCATATACAGATTCTAGCTGGATAAATGACTAGTTTATAAGGAAACTGTCGCCTACGATGGGCATACAGGCTGTAGACTGCTGATAATAGTCCTCCCTGTATGCCTCATATCAGATGCCTTGTTGTTTATAAATCATCTTTAATCACTTCATATAAATGAACTCGTCCAGGCTATGGGGAGGATGATGCCTGGAAGATAATTCTGCTTTCAGGGCTTATTTTCATTATTTTACATGAAGGAGGAGATACCAGTGTGGGAAAAATAACTAACACAGAACAGGAGAAATTACATTTGTCTTCTTGCAAGCACATTTTTTGTTTCTCTCTTTGCTCTGTTGTATTGCAACAATATTATAACTCTGTCTGCCTGTCATATGGAAGTTGAAGCTGAGAGGAACCTGCCTATGTGTTAGGTATAATCACACACAGCTCTGCAATGAGATCAGGAGAGCAGAGAGCGGCCATTAAACATCACTCTGGTAACTCCCCATTTATGTATAATAATCTCTGGAGGCAGAGTTATCTTCCAGGCACTATCTGTCCCAGAGCCGGCAAGAGTTCATTTATATAAATTGATTAAAGATGACTGCTCAACAATAAGGCATCTGATAAGAGAAATACAGGTAGGACTTTTTCAGCATTCTATAGCCTGTTTGCCCCAATTAATAGTTTAGATAGGTTAAATGAGGTGACAGATTCCCTTTAAGCTGATTTAAATGAAAACCCTTATTTATTATAAAAATGTTTGCTATATACATCATAAGCAGTTTTGACCTTTTGACCTTTTGTCAATCCCAATTTAATCATAGCTTGTAAGCTCTTGTGAGCAGGACCCTCACTCACTCTTCTGTGAATTGTTCAATTATTTGTTACTCTGTAATGACTAATATTGTTTCTATGTGAAGCAAAAAAAGAAGAAACATGCAGCACTCACCAATGTAGCTGAAAAACTGTGAGTCTTTATTTCACATAATTTCCATCAAATGTGTGGACATGCAGGACGTTAGAGGAATGCTAGGGGAGGGAGGTGCCGGACAATGGCCGTTTCGCGATTACTCGCTTCTACGGGTCCAGGTTGTCCGGCACCTCCCTCCCCTAGCATTCCTCCACATCCTGCATGTCCACACATTTGATGGAAATTATGTGAAATAAAGACTCACAGTTTTTCAGCTACATTGGTGAGTGCTGCATATTTCTTCTTTTTTTGCTTCACATTGAAATATTCATGTTTTTTCATGCAAGCACCTCCATTTTTTGTCTGAATCATATGCCGCAATACTTCAGATAAATAGCTCCGTCTGGTAATGTGGTGATTTGTGTGCCCTAGTATGCCGTTCATCTGTTTGCTCTTTGCTGCACTAATATTGTTTCTACATGCACTATCTGAATTATAATTTGCTACAGAAAATGTTAGTGCTACTTAAATAAAATAGTAATAATAACAATTATTATTATTATACTATTTTATTATTATCCTAAATCTGAAAGATTAATGGATGAAACTCAAAAAATCCTTTAGGATTACTATGATAGATATTATATTGGTACAAATGCAGTAAAACACCAAAGAATCGATTGCCACAAGATACAAGTTATTGTAACTTATGCTCATCTAGTCACTTTTCTTGCATCAATACATTTACAATCTGTCTTTAAATAACAAGGAGTCTTCAAGCATTGTCTTCATTTTCCATCATATTCTTCTCTTTGCTAATGTGTGATATATGGAAGAGGAAGACAATAGTTTGCCCCAGTTACCAGCATCATTTAACAGCACTTTGATGTTTTTATAGTGTTAGACCTATTCAGTTTATACTGTTCAGATTCTCCAACCAAATTTCTTTTTTTGTCTCTCAGTTTCTAAAGTCCTCTGAGAGAGGATATCTATGAATTCACAGTTGTCACAACAGAAGTAATATTTTGCTCCAGTTTTTTTTACCACCACTCAACTGACGGCTATTCATTTTACATTTGGGCTAGAAATAATATTTTATAATATTTACTACGTTTCCATTTAACAAGTAACAACAGATTTTTTTTCTGCTAAAAATGATATATTTTACTATTTTGCACAGCAATGGGATTTTACTGCTTCCACAATAGGTTTCCTTCTAAATTGGGAGCATTGTCTCCAAAGCAAAGTCTTCGGAAGAAGGAGAATAAACTGTTATTGTGTTAAATAAATGCACAGAAGTTCCGGAGACTGGATATACAAAATTACTTATTCATAACTAGTCAGGAGAAATATCGCTGCACTTAGATCTGGGCACATGGTGCCCCCTTTGTGTTTAACACACATATACATCAGAGAGAACAGTAAAAGTCTTCTTCGAAGCCAAGCAGAGTGAAAGAATTGGTATGAAAGATTTGTTCCTGGATATTCTTTTTGGCAATGAGAGATAATATATTTCAAGTGCTAACTTGTAATTAAGCCTGAACACATGATTTAAACATAACCTCGACGATGCCAATGCAATACATTCACTATAATACATTCTGCTGCATCCAGAGTAATTAGTAAAGGAAAGTACATTAGTATTTTTAAGTGTTATCAGTGAACAGAAATATTTAACTATAATAGGAAAAAAAACAGAAATCCATGATGGATTTTGTGCATGATGCCATTTATAGTCTACTGACCCTGAGAGCCTTTAGCTGCAATTACAATTATGCTGATTATCAGAAACAGTCGATAAGCTTGTGTCAGAAACCGCTCTAAATGTTTGGGTGGGCTTCTATGATGCAAAGGGAAAATCATATATTTATATATCAGACCCCAGATGAAGCAGTTTGTAAAACGCGCGTCGGGTGGATGTTGGGTGAGCCACTGCACTGTTTTAATGCTTTCTTAGACACTTATCTATTCCATATCTTACCAGGGTGATCTTATTTTTTATAAATTGACTTCGATTACTTATCACCCAGCAAGTCATTAGAGTTTTCTTGACATTGTTTTCTTTGTATATTTTTTCTGTGATTCTACATCCTTATATTTTGTACTTTGTGTCTGTGTATTTTGTCATTTTCTATATGTTTACGTACTTATTTTTCATGAGATTAAAAAATGTATATGCTTTATTGGGATTATTCATATCTTGCACATTTTCTCTTTTTTTTGTTATATTATATATGTGCATTGGGACAAATTAATTTTTGGCTTTTTTCCACCACTTTTTTGTTTTTAACTATTGGAGTATTGAATATTAGAAATCTGGGACAAAGTGAATGTTAGATTTTTTTTCTTTCTTCTTAAAACATCTCTTGTAATTAAATTTAACATAACTTTCCACAAACGCACAATAAACTGGAAAAATGTTAAAAGTTATATGGTAAAATATTAATATAAATGGTATTTATTGTAAAGAGTTGACAATACATTTTTATGAGATCCACAGTGAACATTTCTTACAATACTTTCTATTTCAGGACACTTTGGTAAAAGTACCATATGAGTCTATGTATGTAGTGTATTTTGCCGTAACCCATTCAACAATTTTGTGAAGACAGCAATCAATGAGAGTCCTTCTGTTATAACCTGAAAAGAAAATCATGTCACATTGATGCCAGATGAAAGGAACTTTATCCTTCTTGTGTTACTAAAAGAGATCAGCGTAATGTAGTTTAATGTTAGATAAGTGCATTTCTAAAATAGGTTCTTCTCACTATAGGGAGTCTTGTATCAATGCAATTACATCTGTTTTCTGTGGTAATTTTAGTATAGAAATGACATTTATCACATAAATCATATATTTGAAGATCCCTTTGCACTTTTCACAACTGTGGGTAAGGTCTTTGGCTCTGCCACAGCCCCTCATCTGCCTCTTGTGTCCATATCATATTATATTTTGAAATTTAGCGTCGGCGCTGTCCTAATTGCAGGTGACACTTGCACACGTTGATGTCGTGATGGCCTTCAAGAAAATGGTTCCAGCGTCAGAGCATGCGCAGATTTAAATCTTTGCTCAATTATGATATAAAACGTCATCAATTTATTAATAAAGCTAATAAATCAAGGCAAAAAACTTCACATTTTGGGCATAGAACTGTCTGTGATCATGGCCATATACAAACAGGGTTGAGGATTTTCACAGCCAATCTACGGGTACTGTTGAGCTTTGTACTTTGTGCACATTCATTCAGTTGCCTGACCATTGAACTGATAGGTGAGATGTCATGCTACTTTAGGTGATTACGTATGTCCTCTATGTCAGTCACTAAACCCTACAGCCAACAATTCACTTCAGTGGTCAGTTTCTGGTGGAGACCAGTAGAGCAGCAGGAAGGAGTGATAAGTACAGTAACACTTATTTCATACTTTGTAACGGTCTCATCCTTTTGACAAAATTTGAAAAGTAGTAGAAATCCTTGAACAGGAGGTTTAATATTTGATGTTCCAACAGTCATCGTTTCCTATAATCTGTCTGATTTCCGCTATTGCACTTTCTCTCAGAGTTATAAATTATATCTGATGACTGGATAAACTACATGGACCAAATAGCATTTATTCATACTCACAACGTCCTCATTGATTCTGCAAAAAACTGCACGGTTTATGTGGCTGGTCCAATAAACCATATAACGGTCTATAAAACCACTGACTATCCTCCTCAAGCTGAAATGGCTGACGATTCTCATCCAGCACGATAAACTTTTCCAGCAGAGTGACAAGTGACTAGGCAGAGCATGTGAGGACACATATTAGATTCATCAAAGTAATGAAATACTCTCAGAAAATCTGTTTTCATGTATTATTGCAAAATTCAAGGCAGTCAGAAGAGTTTTTATTAAAGGACTGCAAGATTAAAGATACATAATTTACATAGTTTGTACTACAGCATTTTCCTTCATGACTTTTCCTATATATACTCAAATTTGTTTCCCTGGCAACATTTTTAGTATAACTTATGTGCGCTTGGCTGGCAATCTGTTCTTAAATAACAAGCCAACTTTTTACTCTTCTTCATCTCTTTTTCGTCAATTGTAATTGGTTTTACTTACTCTTTTGTGTTGCTCATATGAGTTCTGCTACATTAAAAAGTCAGGGGAATTAGAAGATCAATCTTTTTACAGTTTACATTATTATGAAGTTCTTTTCTTACATTTGCAAACTATTCCTAGCACTAATAATTCTGTAACATTGTGGTTATATGCAAGAAAGTTATATATCTCCTTGGGAAGCTGTAGATCTATAGAGGTTTATCGAGCAGGATATATGTGTCTCCAATCCCTATACTTGCCAGTTTTTTATTTATTGGAATATCTTTTGAAAATGAAATGCATAATTCCTTCCCTCGTGCCTGTAGAGTGGGTGGACCCTTCCTAGTGTAATTATGTCATTTTCAGGTGCTTCTCACAAAACTGGAATATCATCAAAAAGTTAATTTATTTCAGTTCTTCAATATAAAAAGTGAAACTCATATTATATAGAGTCATTACAGAGTGATCTATTTCAAGTGTTTATTTCTGTTAATGTTGATGATTATGGCTTACAGCCAATGAAAACACAAAAGTCATTATCTCAGTAAATTGGAATACTTTATAACATCAGCTTGAAAAATTATTTTGAAATCCAAAATCTTTGCTTACTGAAATGCATGTTCAGTAAATGCACTCAATACTTGGATGAGGCTCCTTCTGCATCAATTACTGCATCAATGTGGCCTGACATGGAGGCGATCAGTCTGTGGCACTGCTGAGGTGTTATGGAAGCCCAGATTGCTTTGATAGCAGCCTTCAGCTCGTCTGCATTGTTGGGTTTTGTGTCTCTCATCTTCCTCTTGACAATTTGATTGGCGAGTTTGCTGGCCAATCAAACACAGTGATACTGTTGTTTTTAAACCAGGTATTGGTACTTTTGGCAGTGTGGACAGGTGCCAAGTCCTACTGGAGAATGAAATTTCCATCTCCAAAAAGCTTGTCGGCAGAGGAAAGCATTAAGTGCTCTAAAATGTCCTGGAAGATGACTGCGCTGACTTTGGTCTTGATTAAACACAGTGGACTTACACCAGCAGATGACATGGCTCCCAAACCATCAATGACTGGAAACTTCACACTAAACCTCAAGCAGCTTGGATTGTGTGCCTCTCCACTCTTTCTCCAGACTCTGCTAACCACTGAGCCACGGTGCAAATCTATGAGATCCTTGTTCTGGCTCTCTTAGACTTCCATGGAGAGCTTGTGACCATTACCTCTTACTTCTGGACAGTCAGAAGTTGCAGTTACAACAACGATGGACCAGAACAGTGTCGGGAAGAACTGATGACGGCATCTGGTAAGCATAAGATTAGGGTCAGGGACCTTAGATTAGAAGCACCACTCCAGGACTTAAATAAACAGTGGTGCTTTAATGATTGGCTTCCACATAGAATCACCTGTTACTGTAAATGTTTGCCTACATGACAAAAAGGCCTTGAGATGGTTCTTAGCAACTTTTTTCCATGAGTAAGTATACATTTATATTATCTAGCAATTCTGAAGTTTATCTGCAAGTCATCATTGACTTTGTGTTCACACAGAGACAAGAGACTCAAGGGCGGGTCATGCCGTAGGCAGCAAAGTGTATCGGCTTCCCCTGGAGTGTATGTAAAATTTATAGCAAAAATATATTTGTACAGTAACCTATTTATTATTATAAAAAAAATACAACTCGCCACTTGCCTTTAATGAACACTTCTGTTTCATATTGTAGAAGTGAAAGCTGTAATGACAGCTAAATCAGGGCCTGTCAATTATTGCAAAAAATTAATTAATCTGTTAATGCACACATTGATTAAATCGTACTTCAAAAGGCGTGTAGATAGGGGTGATCCATTAATTTCACTTGAGATGACAGGCATACAGGCTGAGCAAATGCTTTTTCAGTGAAAATACTTTATGGGTAGTTGCTTTAGCCGTCGCTGTTAATCTGATTTTATTAGGCAGAGATGCTCGAACAAATTTTGGCTTACAGATTGCGTCTTTGAAGAGGAAAGCATAAATTATTTGTGGAAGGGAGTTATCAAAGCTTTAAGAAATAATGTTTTCTGGCATCTAAGTTTAATGCATAAAGCTATTTAGCAAAATGTTTGATCAAATTATTTTACCAGCTCTTAATTACAGGAGATTTTAGTTGAACTTGTTTTTAGCTTTTCAACTGCGGATCAATGCATATACTTTTCATTTTTCAAGTTGAAGAATTAATTTGCATAAGGAAAGTATTTTTGTCACAATTTTTGTAACAATTTTTGTGGCATTTTTTCCCAATTTAGGTGGAATTTTTGGGTCACTGGCATTTTCCTTTTTCAGAAATGGATCATCCAATGGCTGTTTTTCTTGTAGACTTCTCTATAGAAAAAAGAAAAATTGATTAACCCTTAAAAATATGTGTATATAAAAAATATGCCACTAAAAATGTTTGTGTAAACATAGGAAAATTGTCTGAAAAAATTGCCACAAAAGAACCTTGTGTTAAAGAATTCCTTAGGGTTGTCTGACATTGCAAACCATGGTATACCATTCTTTACAAAAAAAAACAACCTTTCTGATCTATGTACTTGGACTATATTTTGCTATTGATCCTCTTTAATTTGAATATAGCTAAGCTGCAATTATAGACTGACTCACAGACAAAGGGTACCGTATATTGTTTAGCAAAAATGGAAAAATATACACTGTCGTATTTTCTGGACATGTTCTTTAAAGGAGTTGTCCAATCTCAAAGAGGTTGTCTACTAGTTTTACATTGATAGCCTATACTTAGGACAGGTCATCAATGTCTGATCGGCTGGGGTTCGGTACCCAAGTCAATTAGCTGTTAATGGCTGGAAGTACTTATTTGCAGAGCTTGCCATCTACTTACAGTGGCCGGGGCTTGTTATTGCACATCCACTTCCTATTGATTTGTATAGGAGGTGGATGAGTAGTAGCCTTCGGTGGCCAATACAAGTAGACAGTCAGCTTCACATGCTAGTACTTACAGCTGGCAGCCACCAATAGCAGTGGGGGTGCCGGGAGCCAGTCCCTGGCCGATCAGACATTGATGACCTATCCTAAGGACAGGCCATCAATGTAAAAGTAGTGGGCAACCTCTTTAAGCTACAAGTTTGCATTTACTCTATGTGACAGCACACTTGTGAATTCTCAAATTGTGACCATAATGTGCTTTGAGGATCCTCCAGTGTCAGCGCCAGGAGCAGAAGGTGCATGACTGCAAGTATGTGATATGCATACATGAGGTCACATGCTGACCAGATGGACAAGGCCTCATTTAATGCAAATGTGACACCCCAGAGTCCAGTTGTCACAGTGACATCGCCTCCCTCTAAGAGGTGATGTCATGCTTGGAGGCAGAAAAGGGACCCCCATGCCAGGCAGAATAGATTTAATCACAATTTCCTGCTGCAGGTCAGAAAAGGGAGATGCCTTATAAATTCTGGCCAGCAGAGGGGGTTGGTGAGTCAGCTAGAAATCAGCTGAGGGGGTTGTCATGGAAACGAAGCAGCTGTGAGGAAAAATGACAGTTAAACGTGAGGACTGAGGTAAAAAAGATCTTTCTGGAAGATCCTGTCAGATGAAGACAGGGAGCTGATCTGAGAAGAGCTCGAATGGCAGAGCTGATCTGTGAAGAGGAAAAGGACAAGAGCAGAGACTAAGAGACTCTAGGGAAGCTAAAATACTGCATATAGCAGACCCCTGAGTGAAGCGCTAATAAAGAGAAAAGGGACATCAGAGTCCTAGACTGACAGGAACTGTACGCCCTGATAGCCGAATCTGAAAGTACAGGGGATTGTAAATTCCTGTGCACATTAATCACCTGAGGGCTCGGCAGCGGATAAGGAGCCCGGGGCCGACGGTGAAGAGAACGGTACCCGTGGAATAGGCTCATGCTGACAGCCATACAGGTTAGTGAAACCATCACAAATAGAGGGTCGCAGCATAGTTATATACAGCGGAGACCCACAAACAAAGCGCAGAAAGGAAGGTCCTAAATCCCCACCTCTCAGGGTGGATCCCCTGAATGCCTACAGGTGAGCCGGACTCATTCCATCACCTGTATGTGGTACTCCGGACTGCAACCTATTACCAGTAAAAGGTAAAGAAACTGCACCTCTCTGTGTCTTTCTCTCATTTATCTGCACACCATCGTTTACAGCCACTTTTGCTATTTATTTAACATCTTTGCCCTGGGACTACAGCCCTACCTGTGGAGGGCTACAACATCATAGCTGCGCCCAACATCCATCCCAGAGGAACAACACCGCAGCGCTGGTCACCTCTGACTAGAATACCACAGGTGGCGTCACGTATTTCACCATCTAATAACCTTATCTTCATTTTTTTACCACATAAATACCACACAACTTTCCCCTAATTTTATTACTGGACACCTCTGGGCCACAGACCGGGTTCGTCGACGCAGTGACACCGTCCCCCGTGGAAGTCGACGGGCCCGGTACGAGTATCCCCTGGCCCCTCGGGGCGCTCCACAAATATACTGAGTGAGGTTGGATACAGTATAGTTGGAATGTGGTCAGAGGTACGCAAATTGCTTTATTGCGAGCACATGACTGGTAGCTCCCAGTGTTGACATGAGAGAATCACATAGAGAGACTTCACACTTATATCAGAAGACCAGGCAACCTCTTTAAAGCTTGAATTGTCCATAATACTGTATCTGCACTGCACAGCATATACTGTACATTGAGCATACACAGAGATCAATTAAGCAATGATCACACATGCCCTCCTTCCATTTCTGAGGTATAACAGGGCCCATCAGTAAAGACTTAGGTCCTGAGTCATGCCTCTTAATGAGTGTAGTACATATTTTAGCCGCTACAAGAAATGCAGTCAGAGATTGGCAAACATTTCTGTCTCAACTTATATTAAGATTTGAGAGTGCTCAGTGGTTGATTCCTTTTAATGGCTAACTGAAAAGATAGCAATAAATTACAAGCTTCCTAGACTATTCAGTTCTCTTCATCAGGCATAGAATAACACAAAATCTGAAGAGTCACATATTTTTGCAAAAAAGGACACAGGAATAATGAAATAGATAAGACAAGTGATGTGAAACAAAACTACAAATATGGGACGGGGAGAAAACAATTATGGCTGTCAATATTGGAACAGTTCGTAGATAGCAAGTATGAAAGTTTTATTGTCTTAACTTATGCCACTTCTGTGGAACACATTATGTTGAATTTGTCAGTTATGCTTGGCCATGTCCCTCTCTGCTGAGCTCTGCCTATTTTTCACAAAGCTGAGAGTGTTGGCAGGTGCATTTATTTATGAAAAAAATGGAAATTTGGTAAAAATGTTGAAAATTTAGCAATTTTCAAACTTTTCATTTTTGTGCCCTTAAATCAGAGTTATTTCACACAAACTAGTTAATAAATAACATTTCCCACACATCTACTTCACATCAGCACAATTTTGGAAACATAATTTTTTTTTTATTAGGAAGTTATAAGGGTTAAAAGTTGACCAGTGATTTCTTACTTTTCCAACAAAATCTACAAAACCACTTTTTAGGGACCACCTCACTTTGACACCATTCTAAAAACTACACCACACAAGGTGCTCAAAACCACATTCAAGAAGTTTATTAACCCTCCAGGTGCTTCACTAGAACTAAAGCAATGTGGAAGGAAAAAATGAAAATTTTACTTTTTTCACAAAAAAAATTACTTTAGACCCAAACTTTTTTATGTCCAAAATGGTACCAGGAGAAAATAGACCACAAAATTTTTTTGTGCAATTTCTCCAAAGCATGCTGATACCCTGTATGTGGTGGGAAAGCCACTGTTTGGGTGCATGGCAGGGCTCAGAAAAGAGGGAGCACTATTTGACTTTTTGAATGCAAAATTGGCTGGAATCAATGGGGGTGTCATGTCGCGTTTGGAGACCTCCTGATGTACCTAAATAGTGGAAACCCCCCAATTCTAACTCCAACCTTAACACAGACCTACCTCTAATCCCAACCCTAACCACAACCCTAACCCCAACCTCATTACAACCCTATCCCCAACACCACATACAACCGTATCCACAACCATAACTTCAACACAACCCTAACTCTAGCCCTAACCCTAGCCCCAACCCTAACCCTAGCTCTAACCACATGCCTAACCCAACCCTAGCCCAAACCCTAACCCTAGCCTCAACCCTAACCCCAACCCTAACTCTAGTTTTAACCCCAACTCTAGCCTCAACTCTAACTCTAGCCTCAACCCTAACCCTAACTGCAAAGAGTGGAAAAAATATATATTTTTATTTTATTACTTTTACCTAACTAAGAAGGTGACATAGGGGGGTTTGAATTACTATTTTTCTTTATTTTGATCACTGTGATAGGGTCTATCACAGTGATCAAAATTAGCCAATAGGAAAAATCTCCTATTGTTGCCGGGTACCAGCTGGCAGATCTCGACGGGTGTTTTCTTGCAAGAAGAAGATGCGTAGCGTTGGGGGATGTTGCAGGAGGGTCCTGGGATGATGGAGGTACCGGGGGGCCCCATTACTCTCTCCTAGATCATATCAGAGGAGAGAGAAATGAATGGGAAATCAGACTTTTTTTGCAATCACCGTTATTCGGTGAAAAACAGTGACTAGGGATGAGCGAATAGTGAAATACTTGGACTCGCTGTACTAGTTACAAGTAGTTCCTAATACTCGGGTACTCGTAACGAGTAGCAAGTCCAATGTATGTCTATGGGAAATGCGAGTAATGGGAGGAGACTATGTGTGTGGGTGGAGAATGTGTGCGGGAGTCTGTGGGCCTGTGTGCGTGCGGGCTCTGCCGGGCTGATCGGGGGTCTGTGCGGGCTCTGCCGGGCTGATCAGGGGTCTGTGCGGTACAGATCCTCAATCAGCCCGGCAGAGCCCGCACAGACCCCTGATTAACCTGGCAGAACCCACACAGACCCCCGCACACACATATGACATTGCACAGCCAGCCAATCACAGTAATGCCACAACAAAGAAGGCGGTGGCTTTTCTGTGATTGGCTGACACATGCCGGGTGGGAGATCAGAATATTGCGAGGCGAGTAGTGAAATTTACTGGCTAGGATTCAAGTACCGCGAGTACTGAATCCTATCAAGTATACTCGCTCATCCCTAACAGTGATCACTAGACTGGGGACAGTAAAAGCCAACCTGAATCATGTTTTTCTGATACTGGGGGTGCTATAACCTTATTTCTCAGTACTGTTAAAAAGAGGCAATGAGGAATAAGTACCCTTAACTGCCGCCGCTAAAAGGGGGTTAAAGGGTTAATATTCGACACAAGGCACCAAAAAAATTGCACCAAAATTGTGATGCACATTTTTGGCACAAAGTAAGCCAACTGATAAGATTTGTAATTTAAAAATACACCATCTTAAAACTGGACCTCATTCAGATGACGGTCATTTTTATTGTACATAAAATCACAGACCTATGTTCATGATTTCAGTTTCATCAGTAATTGGTAAATGTGTTAATGTTTGCCTTCAGTGTTTGATCACTGATTTTTTTACATATGAAAATATAACAATAAATTGTGCAGCTTCTTCTATACATTACAATATTAATCATGGGCAGCACACAGCGTGTGCACTGATTCCATCCATGCCGTCTGTGATTTTCACTTACTTGTAGACTTGTATTGGTCATTTTATTCTGTGATTTGGATCTAAAAATGGACATGTGTTTGTGATTTACACACATACATAACCTAAGATAGAAACAAAATGAGCATATACCCAGCTGTAAGTAAATAGTAATAGTACCTATAAATTACATAAGGGACTGTTTTTGATCAAAAAAGTGTTAAAGTCATCCCACCACAACAAGGTGTACCTTAATTGGGATGATCCTATCCTCTAGTACTGAAACCTCATCTTGTGTCAGACAACCTCACTGTAGATGGGGGCAGAGCAGAACCGGGATCTGACTGTTAACATGTTCTTATACGTTACGTTGAATGTATACCAACTTATGCTCTGTCTCATTTCTTTCGTTTTACACATGTACATTGTACTTTAGACTTTAACCACATTGGGTAAATGTTCTGTCCGTGAAAATCATGAATAGAACATATACATGATTGATGGATATCTGAATGAGAGCATACGTACATCTATCAAAAAACATGAACCATTTAAAAAATTTGGAGTTTTTTCAGACTATCTAGTCTAAGTTTACACTGTCTAACAACTACACAGTTTTGATAAATTTACCCAATATCTTCCATTCATGAGAAAAACAACAATCTCTGATACATAATACAGACATCTCTACCAGAAAAATGCATAATAAATGTTTCCCTAGCTGGTCATAGAATCATAGAATCATAGAATCGTAGAGTTGGAAGGGACCTCCTGGGCCATCTGGTCCAACCCCCTGCTCAAAGCAGGATTCGCTAAATCATCCCAGTCAGATGTCTGTCCAGCCTCTGTTTGAAGACTTCCATTGAAGGAGAACTCACCACTTCTCGTGGCAGCCTGTTCCACTCATTGATCACTCTAACTGTCAAAAAGTTTTTTCTAATATCTAATCTGTGTCTCCTCCCATTCAGTTTCATCCCATTGCTTCTAGTCTTTCCTTGTGCAAATGAGAATAAAGTTGATCCTTCTACAATGTGACAGCCCTTTAGATATTTGTAGACAGCTATTAAGTCTCCTCTCAGTCTTCTCTTTTGCAAACTAAACATTCCCAAATCCTGCAACCTTTCCTCATATGACAGGGTTTGCAGACCGGTCACCATTCTGGTCGCTCTTTTATGAACTTGCTCCAGTTTGTTGATGTCTTTTTTAAAATGTGGTGCCTAAAACTGGACACAATATTCCAGATGAGGTCTGACCAAAGAGGAGTAGAGGGAAATAATGATTTCACGTGATCTAGACTGTATGCTTCTGTTAATACATCCTAGAATTGCATTTGCCTTTTTTGCTGCTGCATCACACTGTTGACTCATATTCAGTCTGTGATCTATTAGTATACCCAAGTCTTTTTCACATGTGCTGTCACTTAGCCCTATTCCTCCCATTCTATATATGCTTTTTTCATTTTTATTGCCCAGATGTAGTACTTTGCATTTCTCCCTGTTAAAAACCATTCTGTTAGTTGCTGCCCACTTCTCCAGTTTATTTAAATCTTTTTGAATCCTCTCTCTCTCTTCTCTAGTATTAGCTATCCCACCTAGCTTTGTGTCATCAGCAAATTTAATCAGTTTACCCTCAATTCCTTCATCTAAATCGTTGATAAAGATGTTGAACAATACAGGGCCCAGGACAGAGCCCTGTGGTACCCCACTTGAGACATTCTTCCAACTGGATGTGCAGCCATTTACGACTACTCTTTGGGTTCGATCACTAAGCCAGTTATGAATCCACCTAACAGTTGCCTTGTCCATTCCATACTTAGTCATTTTTTCAATAAGGATTGTATGAGAGACTTTGTCAAATGCTTTGCTGAAGTCAAGATATACTATATCTACAGCATTACCTTGATCCACCCAATCAGTGATACCGTCATAGAAGGAAATTAAGTTAGTCTGACATGACTTATTAGTTACAAACCCATGCTGACTCTGTTTAATCACTTCATTCTTATCCAGGTATTGACATACATGTTGTTTAATAATTTGTTCAAAGATCTTTCCTGGTATATAAGTCAGACTCACCGGCCTATAGTTGCCTCGGTCCACCTTCTTCCCCTTTTTGAAGATAGGAACAACATTTGCTCTTCTCCAGTCTTCTGGCACTTCTCCTGTTCTCCAAGAATTTTCAAAGATTATGGAGAGGGGTTCAAAAATTTCTTCTGCTATCTCCTTCAGTACTCTGGGGTGTAATTCATCTGGACCTGGAGACTTGAATTCATTTAGGTTAGCTAAGTGTTTCCTCACTATCTTTCTGTTTATAGGTATACTGGATTCTTCTATTCCCTTAATAGGACAGTGAATAACAGTTGATGTTACATTTCCTTTCTGAGAGAAAACAGATGCAAAATAGGAATTTAAAAGTTCAGCCTTCTCAACATCCTGTCTTACCATTTCATCATTTTCATCCTATAAAAATCCTATAGCATCTTTGACTTTTCTTTTACTTTTGACATATCCCCAAAATCCTTTATTATTGCTTTTGACATCTCTTGCAAGCCTCAATTCATTTTCAGCTTTAGATAATCTGATTTGTGCCCTGCAGGTTCTGCAGACCGCATTATATTCTTCTTTAGATATGCCTCCCTCTTTCCATTTTATAAACATTTTTTTCTTCCTTTTTAGCATGTGCTTAAGTTCTGTGTTCATCCATCCTGGTTTCCTTAAATGCTTCCTATTCTTCCCTCTTTTCGGAATTGTTAACAACTGTGCTTTGAGAATTTCATTTTTCAAGATTTCCCATCCTTCCTGGACATTTTTGTCTTTAAGGATATCCAGCCATTGGATCCCTCCAATTCTCTTTCTGAATCCCTTAAAATCTGCCTTTCTGAAATCTAACCTTGATGTCTGAGTCTTCACAGGTCTTCCGCCTCTAGTTATCCAAAATTCTAAAATAGCATGGTCGCTACCACCTAGGGTCCCAGCCACTTTTACCTCCTCAACCATTTCCTCCCTGTTTATAAGGATTAGATCCAAGGTAGCAGTTCCCCTTGTTTTCTCCCTTACCTTTTGGAAGATAAAGTTGTCAGCAAGAGAGGATAAGAATTTCCTTGACCTGTTAGTTTTGCCTGAGAGAGATTCCCAACAAATGTCTGGATAGTTGAAATCTCCCATGACAACTATGTCATATTTTTTGGAGAACTTAGCCATTTGATGCATAAAGAGTTCATCCATATCTTCAGCTTGCACAGGCGGCCTGTAGTAAATGCCTACAATGGTGTCCTTTCCATTGTTCTGTCCTTGTATTCTTACCCAAACAGTTTCCACAGAACTCCCAGTCTCTGAAGCTTCAATCTCTGTGCAGATTTACGCGTTTCTAACCATACATTGCGACACCCCCTCCTCGTTTATCAAGTCTGTTTCTTGCAAATAAGTTGTATCCTTCTAGTCTTGTATTCCAATCATGTGTATTGTCCCACCAAGTTTCAGAGATTCCAATGACATCATATTTCTTTTCCTGTGTTATTAGTTCCAATTCTCCTTGTTTGCTGCCCATGCTTTGTGCATTAGTATAGAAACATTTTAGTTTGTGATTGGTTTCTCTTTCTCCAATATTTTTATTAATTAGATTCTTTCGTCTTTGTTCTTCCTTTCCACTTCTAATAGCAGAGTTCTCAATAGCATTTGTCAGGTGTATGGCTTTTTCTGGTCTTTTGCTTCCCTTCCCATGTTGATCTAGTTTAAAGTTCTCCTTACAAGTGTAGCAAGGCGACTTCCAAATACATGCTTTCCAGTCTTCGTAAGGTGCACCCCATCTCTAGCAAGTAGTCCATCGTATAAGTAGTTCACTCCGTGATCCAGAAATCCAAATCGTTGCCGACGGCACCATCGACGCAGCCAGTTGTTCACCTGCAGAATCTTATTCCACCTCCTTGTTCCATGGCCATCCACTGGGAGGATGGAAGAGAAGACCACCTGCACTCCCAGTTCTTTCACTTTCTTGCCTAAGTTTTCAAAGTCTCTGCAGATGGTTTCCAGGTCGTTTCTTGCAGTGTCATTTGTCCCCACATGTAGTAGCAGGAATGAGTAGTCATCTGTAGGTCTGAAGAGTCCTGATATCCTGTCAGACACATCTGTAATTTTTGCACCTGGAAGAAAGCACATTTCTCTTGAAGTTATATCCGGTCTGCAGATAGCGGCCTCTGTTCCTCTCAACAGGGAATCCCCCATGACCACCACTCTCCGTTTCTTCGTCACAAGATTTTTCTTTCTCCATCCAGGAGGACTCTGAATGCATACAAGGTTGCTGTTTGTTGGCAAAGTCTTATCCTGATGTATTTCTTCATCGTTTTCCTGCGTGAGAGCCTGGTACTGGTTTCTGAGCAGTATGGGTGCTGACTGCCTCCTGATCCTCCTGCTTCTCTGGGTCACATGTCTCCAAAATCTTTTACTCCAAATCTTTCCCTCCAACGCTCTCTGTTTACCTGGAAATGATTCATGATATGAAAGAGAACTCGTAAGCATCAAGCAGGGACAGTTATTTTCTGAGGATCTGGCTGCTGGGTGTATCCTCCTGCCAAATGTCAATAACCTCTCCTCCTCCAGAAGGTGTTATTTTAGGTTTATAAAACTCACACAGTGACAGTTATCATCACAGGCATTAATGACATCTTCTGGAAGTGAAACCTGCTAAGTATAATCATCCCTAGGTTCCTTACCAACCAAACTAGTGTCTTCATCATACTCCCATTACAAAACAATGTAAAACAACAAGAGAGAAAACGAAGAAAACAATTGCACTGAGGTGAAGCTAGAGAGTATATATAGCTCAATTATCCAAGCTTCAGCAGTGTAATAACTAAAAAGTAAGTAAAACTTAGCACAGTAAAAATTACTAAATTCTAATTGCAGCTTCTCCCTACTCATAGCAGAAATGACTTTTGCAAAATCTAGAATCTATTCTTTTATACAGATTATATTTAAGTAAAGTGCTATTATCTGTAAAAAAAAAAAAATTCTATTATCTAGACTCTGTCCAAGTACATTTACAAATGGCTCTGTATTGCCCACGTTATCCGTAGAGTTCTCATTATTGATTACAAGGGGACATGCTTAGTAAGCATTTTCTTTATACTCTTCCCTTTCTCTGATAATAAGTGCAGTTATAGCTGTGAAGCCTGCCAGGTTTTATTCAACGGAATCTCGAGAAAACTAATTAAGAATCCAAAAATAGCTGTGAAAATTAGCAATAAGGATGCAAATGGGCTATAGACATGAACAATGAGGGATATAGAATCATTTTGTCAGTGGGAGGCATAAAAGTATTTGACGGAGTCTCCAAATTTACAATGTAGGACTACGGTTTTTTGAGCTCACCAGTAGAAATTATTGTGAAGGCTCACTTTCCATCCAGCTATGCATAAAGTGCTTTATTTTACTGCATAAACATATTGTTATTATTGCACACATGGGACATAATGCAGATGTGCTCTCCATAACCTTTTCCAGTATGTCTCCTTAGGGGAGTTCTCAAGTATCCAAATTAAATCCTATACTCTGGTTATCGGATAACTTACTGATTGCTGGGGGTACAACTGCCATGGCTCTGTCACCAATCCTGAGAACCTGGACCCTGAATAGTTAAAGCTAAATGGAGTGGTGGTTGGTCATGTACATTACCACGTTATTCTATGGATCATGAATAAGTTACTGATTGCTCAGGTATGACCACCGTGGCTCTCTTTCTGACCTGAGAACCTGGATTCTGAAGATCCAAGGCTAGATGGAGTGATGGTTGATCATGAGTATTACCACTCCATTCATTTTTAGGCCGGGATCACACTACCGTGTGTAATGCGAGAAACCACTCAGGACCGGAGCTGCTGCTGCATGTATTTTTATGCTGCCGCAGCTCCAGTCCTGAGTGCCTGTGGCAGCGCCGGGTGTGCCCTGGGACTTCCCATGGATGGGATAATATGTCATGGGCAATCAATTTTACCACACGCGGAATGGTATAAAGGTCCCCCCAAAAGAAATTCATCAATTGCTGGTAATTTTGTTCATTCTGCCTCCCAAATATCAGAATAAAAAGTGATCAAAAAATGTCATGTGCCTGAAAAATGGTACCAATAAAAATGTCAACTCGTCCCGCAAAAAAAAGACCTCACATGACTCTCTAAACCAAAATATGGAAAATTATAGCTCTCAAAATGTTGTGATGAAAAAACTATTTTTTTGCAATAAAAAGTATCTTTTTATGTGTGACAGCTGCCAAACATAAAAATCTGCTATAAATAGTAAATCAAACACCCCTTTATCACCCCCTTAAGGAAAAATAATAAAATAAAAAAAGTATTTATTTCCAATTTCCCATTAGGATTAGGGTTGGGGTTAGGGTTAGAGTTGGGGCTAAAGGTAGGGTTGGGGTTAAATAAGAGTTAGGGTTGGAACTAAAGTTAGGGTAAGAGTTAGGATTGGAATTAGGGTTAGGGTTGGGATAAGGGTTAGGGGTGTGTTAAGGTTAGGTTTGAGGTTAGGGTTATGGTTAGGGTTGGGGTTAGGGTTGAAGTTAGAATTAGGGGCTTTCCACTGTTTAGGCACATCAGGGGCTCTCCAAACGCAACATGGCATCTGATCTCAATTCCAGCCAATTCTGCGTTGAAAAAGTCTAGCGGTGCTCCTTCCCTTCCAAACTCTGCCATGCACCCAAACAGTGGTTTACCCCCACATGTTGGGTAACAGCATACACAGGACCAATTGCACAACAATTTTGGGCATCCAATTTCTCCTGCTACCCTTGGGAAAATAAAAAATTAGGGGCAAAAAGATCATTTTTTCTAAAGAAATAAGATTTTTTATTTTTACGGCTCTACATTATAAACTTCTGTGAAGCCCTTGGGGGTTCAAAGTGCTCACCACACATCTAAATAAGTTCCTTAGGGGATCTACTTTCAAAATGGTATAACTTATGGGGGGTTTCCACTGTTTCAGTACATCAGGGGCTATCCAAACGTGACATGGCGTCCGATCTCAATTCCAGCCAATTTTGCATTGAAAAGTCAAACGGCACTCCTTCCCTTTCAAGTTCTGCCATGCGCCCAAACAGTGGTTTACCTGCAGATATAGGGTATCAGCCTACTCAGGATTGTACAACAACTTTTGGGGTCCAATTTCTCCTGTTACCCTTGGTAAAACAAAACAAATTGGATCTGAAGTAAATTTTTTGTGGAAAAAAGTTAAATGCTCATTTTTTTAAAACATTCCAAAAATTCCTGTGAAGCAACTGAAGAGTTAATAAACTTCTTGAATGTGGTTTTGAGCACCTTGAGGGGTACAGTTTTTATAATGGTGTCACTTTTAGGTGTTTTCTATCATATAGACCTCTCAAAGTGACTTCAAATGTGTTGTGGTCCCTAAATAAAAAATGGTGTTGTAAAAATGAGAAATCTCTGGTCAAATTTTAATTTTGGTTCCAAAATTGTGCTGACATAAAGTAGACGTGTGGGAAATGTTATTTATTAACTATTTTGTGTGACATATTTCTCTGTTTTATGGGCATGAAAATTCAAAGTTGGAAAATTGCGAAATTTTCAAAATTTTTGCCAAATTTACATTTTTTTCACAAATAAACGCAAGTCATATCAAAGAAATGTTACTACTATCATGAAATACAATATGTCATGAGAAAACAATGTCAAAATCACTGGGATCCATGGAAATGTTCCAGAGCTATTTCCTCATAAATGGAAAGTGGTCAGAATGGTAAAAATGGTCATTAACATGCAAACCACCCTTGGGGGTAAAGGGTTTAGGCCTGCAATCCAGGTAACCAGTGCACAAAGCTGCATCTTCATCAGTGTTCAAAATGGCACAGGGCATTTTTTGTGATTCTTTCAAAACAAATCTTAAATTTAAAAAAAAAATTGCAGCAAGTGGTGAATTTCAGAAAATTTGACTATAAGTCGATTTACAGAGGATAGATCCACTCAACTCGTTCAGATAGATTGATAGACCATATTTTAAAGGGAATCTGTCACCAGTTTTGGCTGATATGAGTAAATGCCATCGCCTTTCTGGACTTATCTACAGCATTCCATAATGCTGTAGATAAGCCCCCGACCTGTAAGAGAAGAAAAATAAGTTTTATTATACTCACATGTGGGGCGGTCCGATCCAAAGGGTGTTGCAGATCCTGGTCTGGCACCTCCCAACTTCTTGCGATGCCGCCCTCCTGTTTGCTTAATGGCTCACCGGCATCGCGCACTTGTGCAGGCATACTTATCTGCCCTGTTGAGGGCAGAGCGACGTACTGCAGTGCGCAGGCACCGTGGGTCTTTGACCCTTTCCTGCACCTACACACTGTGCATTGGGGCTGCCATTCTGCTGTGCATTCTCACAAGGGCAATTATAGGTAAAATGTCCGCATCATGACTTTATCTTTCTTTTCCACCACAATTATTTATGTGGCTCCCCCTTTGCATACTTTGGCATAGGATCAATATACACCATGCTACTTACATATTTTTGAATTACTTCAAATGTGGAGACTATTTGATGTATGTGTTGCATACCTAATACAGTAATGAGACATTTAAACAGGTCATTATTGTGTGAAGTTATCTGTTATTTTCATGGAGATATGCTTGTACTGTGGACACTAGGTTCCTGGCATACCCTGTCAATGTGGATATAGGTCTTTTGACTTACCCGTACCCTCTACAGTTTTGTGTGAAATTGCATTTTTGTGACATCCTGTGCCATCACCTATTGCTGTTTTACTTTTATACTTGTATTATTAGTTTTTGGGATTCTTCTTTTTGTATTAAACTTTGATTTTTTTTACATGAAAGTTCTCTGGACTCTTTTTTACTCCCAGTCACTTAAAAGTCTCAGGAACTGTACATTTCCATTATTATGATGATATATCACTACTGATTGTGAATTCTAGTGCAAGCAGAACTTCTGTAAGTTTAATATACTTTCTCTATAACGTGGACAAGCTATTATTGACATCACATGGTTTTGCCTTTAAGTTCCCATTCTAAAGAATATGAGCCATCAATGTATTTACTACACCAATCTGGTTTCAAGGAAGTAATTGCTACCATTAATCCATAAACGACCAGGGGTATTTCTGTTTTTTAATTTCTGTTTTTTGCTCCCCTTCTACCCAGAGCTACAATTTTTCTATTGTTTGGTCAATATGGCCATGTGAGGGTTTGTTTTTTGTGGGATAAGTTGCACTTTTGAATGACACCCTTGGTTTTAACATATCATGTGCTGGAAAATGGGAAAAAAAATTTCACGTGCGGTGAAATTGCAAAAAAAAATGCAAATCCATAATTGACCTGCCATTATGATTCTCCAGGTCATTATGAGTTCATAGACACCAAATATGTCCAGGTTCTTTTGTAGTTAAGTGGTGAAAAAAAATTCCCAAATTTGTTTTTAAAAAATAGCGTCATTTTACTATACCTGTAACGTCTTCATTTTTCATTATACAGGGCTGGGTGAGGGCTTATTTTTTGCCCGATGAGCTAACATTTTTATTCATACTATTTTGGTGCAGATATGATCTTTTGATCGCCCGTTGTTGCATTTTATTGCAATGCAGTGGTGACCAAAGAAAGGAATTCTGGTGTTTTGAATTTTTTTCTTGTTACGCCGATTAGTGATTGGGTTAATTCTTAAATTTATACTGATAGATCAGGCATATTGAAGGAGTTTGAAAGCGGCAATACCAAATATGCATATATTTGATTTTATTTATTGTTTTATTTTGAATGGGGCGAAAGGGGGGGGATTTAAACTTTTATATTTTTTTTAATTTTTTTTAAAAACTCATAGCAAACTGACAATCAAAACCAGAGAGGTATGCTGCAGACCTCTGTTTGTCTTGCCAACCCATCGATGGCCTGCGATCATATGACAGGTTTACACACTGACCACTGGGCGAGATTAGCGGAGCGCTTCCAGCAACAGCAGTATTTAACTAGTTAACAGCCATGGATGGATTGCGATTCCACCCACGGCTGTTGCGGGCACATGTCACCTGTATAGATCAGCTGTCATGTGCCCAGAAAGATGTGGGCTCAAAGCCATAGGCTGCACCAAACAGGAGGAGTCTGACATAGAAATACTATTACAAACAATGTCATAAAGGGGATCTAATACTGGAAATGTTGCAATTCATTAAAACTGAATATAAGTGTAGAGATGACAGAAATGGAGAAATGGAAGGCACTTGACGGCTTTGTCTTAAAATTATTAAATAGCAGGATTTATACATACCAACAATATTTTCAGCCTTGCTTTATCAGCTAGTGTCACCTTGTGCTGAACTGGTACTGTGACAAATATCATGGGACAAAGCCCAGCAATGTAATACATTACAGTGAATTGAATATGCTACAGCTATATTGCTTGATTTTTTCCAAATGTGTTTGTTTATTGTTTTAATACCTTTTATTGATGCATAGCTATTATTCTTGTAGCTAGTGTTGAGCAATACCATCCGATATCGTGAAGTATCGGATCACATTGGATCGGACCGATACCCAAAAAGTATCGGGTATTGCCGATTCCGATACCGGAAACCCATGCAAGTCAATGGAGCACAAATATCGTAATAAAAAAAACCCTTTCTTTACTTGCACATCCAGTTCGGGAGTTGGGAAGAGTGTGGGCGGTGCGTGAGCGGACACTGTGCGTGTCTGTGTGTGCAGGCAGGGTCTGTAAGGGCCTCTCGGGGGTCTGTGCGGGCCTGGCTGGGGCCTGTACGGGCCTGCCGGAGGTCTGTGCGGACCTGCCGGGGGTCTGTGCGGGCTGCCGGGGGTCTGTGCGGGCCTGCCGGGGGTATGTGCGGGCCTGCCGGGGGTATGTGCGGGCCTGCAGGGGGTTGTGTGTATGTGCAGGCATCGTTCGATGGGACTACAAGTCCCATCGGGCTATGCCTGCTACAATGACAGTGATTGACACATTAGCCAATGATGGGACAGTAGTAGTCCCATCATCCGGCTAATATGTTGAATGTAAAAAAAAACAACAAAAAAATATACATACTACATACATACATACTACATACAGTCATATGTAAAAGTTTGGGCACCCCTATTAATGTTAACCTTTTTTCTTTATAACAATTTTGGTTTTTGCAACAGCTATTTCAGTTTCATATATCTAATAACTGATGGACTCAGTTATATTTCTGGATTCAAATGAGGTTTATTGTACTAACAGAAAATGTGCAATCTGCATTTAAACAAAATTTGACCGGTGCAAAAGTATGGGCACCCTTATCATTTTCTTGATTTGAACACTCCTAACTACTTTTTACTGACTTCCTGAAGCACTAAATTGGTTTTGTAACCTCATTGAGCTTTGAACTTCATAGCCAGGTGTATCAAATCATGAGAAAAGGTATTTAAGGTGGCCACTTGCAAGTAGTTCTCCTATTTGATTCTCCTATGAAGAGTGGCATCATGGGCTCCTCAAAACAACTCTCAAATGATCTGAAAACAAAGATTATTCAACATAGCTTTTCAGGGGAAGGATACAAAAAGTTGTCTCAGAGATTTAACCTGTCAGTTTCCACTGTGAGGAACATAGTAAGGAAATGGAAGAACACAGTTACAGTTCTTGTTAAGCCCAGAAGTGGCAGGCCAAGAAAAATATCAGAAAGGCAGAGAAGAAGAATGGTGAGAACAGTCAAGGACAATCCACAGACCACCTCCAAAGACCTGCAGCATCATCTTGCTGCAGATGGTGTCACTGTGCATCGGTCAACAATACAGCGCATGCATAACGCCTTTTTGTATGACCAAACAACTCAATCTTTGTTTCATCAGTCCACAGGACCTTCTTCCAAAATGTAACTGGCTTGTCTTAATGTGCTTTTTCAGACCTCAAGCGACTCTGTTTGTGGCGTGCTTGCAGAAACGGCTTCTTTCGCATCACTCTCCCATACAGCTTCTCCTTGTGCAAAGTGCGGTGTATTGTTGACTGATGCACAGTGATACCATCTGCAGCAAGATGCTGCTGCAGGTCTTTGGAGGTGGTCTGTGGATTGTCCTTGACTGTTCTCACCATTCTTCTTCTCTGCCTTTCTGATATTTTTCTTGGCCTGCCACTTCTGGGCTTAACAAGAACTGTACCTGTGTTCTTCCATTTCCTTACTATGTTCCTCACAGTGGAAACTGACAGGTTAAATCTCTGAGACAACTTTTTGTATCCTTCCCCTGAAAAGCTATGTTGAATAATCTTTGTTTTCAGATCATTTGAGAGTTGTTTTGAGGAGCCCATGATGCCACTCTTCATAGGAGAATCAAATAGGAGAACTACTTGCAAGTGGCCACTTTAAATACCTTTTCTCATAATTTGATACACCTGGCTATGAAGTTCAAAGCTCAATGAGGCTACAAAACCAATTTAGTGCTTCAGGAAGTCAGTAAAAAGTAGTTAGGAGTGTTCAAATCAAGAAAATGATAAGGGTGCCCATACTTTTGCACCGGTCAAATTTTGTTTAAATGCAGATTGCACATTTTCTGTTAGTACAATAAACCTCATTTGAATCCAGAAATATAACTGAGTCCATCAGTTATTAGATACTGTATATGAAACTGAAATAGCTGTTGCAAAAACCAAAATTGTTATAAAGAAAAAAGGTTAACATTAATAGGGGTGCCCAAACTTTTACATATGACTGTATATACTACATTCATACAACACACATACATACATACATACTACATACTACATACATACTACATATATACTACATTCATACAACATACATACATACATACATACTACATACATACTACATACATACTACATATATACTACCTTCATACAACATATATACATACTACATATATACTACATTCATACAACATACATACATACTACATACATACTACATATATACAACATACATACATACTACATATATACTACATTCATACAACATACATACATGCTACATATATACTACATATATACTACATTCATACAACATACATACATACTACATACATACTACATATACTACATTCATACAACATGCATACATATGTACTACATACTACATACATACTACATACATACATACATACTACATTCATACAACATACATACATACTACATACATACTTTATATATACTACATTCATACAACATACATACATAACTACATACATACTACATATATACTACATTCATACAACATGCATACATACTACATACTACATACATACTACATATAAACTACATTCATACAACATACATATATACTACATACTACATACATACTACATATATACTACATTCATACAACATACATACATACTACATACATACTACATATATACTACATTCATGCAACATACATACATACTACATACATACTAAATACACTCACTGGCCACTTTATTAGGTACACCATGCTAGTAACGGGTTGGACCCCCTTTTGCCTTCAGAACTGCCTCAATTCTTCGTGGCAGAGATTCAACAAGGTGCTGGAAGCATTCCTCAGAGATTTTGGACCATATTGACATGATGGCATCACACAGTTGGCGCAGATTTGTCGGCTGCACATCCCTGATGCGAATCTCCCATTCCACCACATCCCAAAGATGCTCTATTGGATTGAGATCTGGTGATTGAGGAGGCCATTTGAGTACAGTGAACTCATTGTCATGTTCAAGAAACCAATCTGAGATGATTCGAGCTTTATGACATGGCGCATTATCCTGCTGAAAGTAGCCATCAGATGCCTGTTCTTAGCTGAGAGGAGTGGTACCCAGTGTGGTCTTCTGCTGCTGTAGCCCATCTGCCTCAAAGTTCGACGCACTGTGCGTTCAGAGATGCTCTTCTGCCTACCTTGGTTGTAACGGGTGGCAATTTGAGTCACTGTTGCCTTTCTATCAGCTCGAACCAGTATGCCCATTCTCCTCTGACCTCTGGCATCAACAAGGCATTTCCGGCCACAGAACTGCCGCTCACTGGATTTTTTTTCTTTTTCGGACCATTCTCTGTAAACCCTAGAGATGGTTGTGCGTGAAAATCCCAGTAGATCAGCAGTTTCTGAAATACTCAGACCAGCCCTTCTGGCACCAACAATCTTGCCACGTTCAAAGGCACTCAAATCACCTTTCTTCCCCATACTGATGCTCGGTTTGAACTGCAGGAGATTGTCTTGACCATGTCTACATGCCTAAATGCACTGAGTTGCCGCCATGTGATTGGCTGATTAGAAATTAAGTCTTAACACACAGTTGGACAGGTGTACCTAATAAAGTGGCCAGTGAGTGTATATACTACATTCATACAACATACATACATATTGTGGGGAATAGATAGCTCAGCTGGGATCTTTGCTTTGGCACAAGCGTGTGGCTATGAAGTCACTTCAGCAGACTAGCCAGTTCCACATGAATATGGACACGGCATATTTATTGTGCAAACTTGTTATTCAATGATACACATGCCAAACATGAAATAAAACATCTAAGGCCGTCTGGCCACTAACTAACAATAGCAGGCTAACTACAAAATAAACCTATATAACAGCAAAGAAGTCCATGTTATCTTACTGTGTCAGCTCCCAGCTCAGCCGACGAGATAGACTGAGAGATCCCAGCTCCTCCTGATTATATCAGCTGGACCAGTCAGGAAACCAAAACCTGGATTGAATAAGTGGAGGGGGAACTACCAGTCCTTTCCATGCTGATCACTAAGGAAACCAGGACTGGATTACAGTGAAATAAACTGGCTTCATCATCAGTACAGGGAGACATATGAAATGAAACGGGGAGAAATATACCTGTTTTCTAGTACCTCTCCCCTTGGCACCTCACACACCCCCCTCCTCTGTTCGAGCCCAAGCAGTTCTAGACAACGCATCTGCATTTCTGTGCGCTGTGCCCGCCCTATGCTCAACGGAAAATGTAAACCCTTGTAATGCTAAGAACCAGCGTGTCACCCGCGCATTGCCTTCTTTTGCCTGAGACATCCACGTTAGTGGCGAATGGTCCTTCACTAGTCTAAACTGGTGACCTAGTAAATAATAGCGCAAGGTGCACAGGGCCCATTTCACAGCCAGGGCTTCCCGTTCATCTACACTGTAGTTCTTTTTTGCTCTCGTAAGCTTTCTGCTTAGATAGGCCACTGGGTGTTCCTCGCCATTTACTTCTTGAGACAAAACAGCGCCGAGGCCCACCCCAGAGGCGTCCGTTTGGACAATAAACTCCTGTTTAAAGTCTGGTGCAACCAACACTGGTTGGTCACAGAGGACTGTTTTCAATCACTGAAAGGCCTCCTCTGCTTCTGCGTTCCACTTTATTGTGACAGATTTCGACCCCTTAGTAAGATCTGTGAGAGGAGCTGCGATGGTCGCAAAATGTTTGATGAACCGCCTATAATAACCAACGATCCCTAAAAAAGCTCCAACCTGTTTTTTGGTTACCGGTCGTGGCCAATTTTGAATAGCGTCCACTTTATTGGCTTGAGGCTTCACGACGCCTCTCCCTATGCTATATCCCAGATAGCGAGCCTCTTCCAATCCCAACGTACATTTCTTGGGAATGGCAGTCAACCCAGCTGTTTTTAGGGAGTCTAAGACGGCTTGTACTTTTGACAAATGCGTGTCCCAGTCATCGCTAAAGATAATGATGTCGTCCAAGTACGCGGATGCATACTGGCCATGGGGTTTTAGGACAATATCCATTAGACGTTGGAAGGTGGCTGCGGCACCATGCAACCCAAATGGCATATCTCGGTACTGGAATAATCCCTGGGGCATAACAAAGGCAGTTTTCTCTTTGGCTGATTCCGTGAGGGGAATCTGCCAATAACCTTTTGTTAAGTCAATAGTGGATATGTACCTGGCCGAACCCAGTCTCTCTATCAGTTCATCGACTCTTGGCATCGGGTAGGCATCGAATTTCGATACTTCATTTACTTTCCGAAAATCGTTACAAAATCGGATAGTCCCATCGGGTTTGGGAACCAGTACGATAGGGCTAGCCCAATCACTCCGGACTCCTCAGTGACCCCGAGCTCTAACATCTTCTTCACTTCCTGGGCAATGGCTTGTCTCCGAGCCTCCGGAATTCGATATGGTTTTAGCCGTACCCGCGCCTGTGGATCAGTAACAATGTCATGTTTAATTAGGTGAGTCCGGCCAGGAAGTTCCGAGAAAATATCTGCGTTCCTCTGTATGAACTCCCTGGTCTCTCGTTTTTGGCTTTCGGATAGCGTGTCTGCAATACCCACTTCTGGCGGAGCTACCTGGGGGTCCATTACCTTAGAAGGTGGTGCCCCTCGAGGCCCATCCTCAAGGGCAGCTCCTGCCACCAGACTCTCCCTGTCCCGCCAGGCCTTAAGCAAGTTTATGTGGTATATTTGTTCGGGCTTTCTCTTGTCTGGTTGGTGTATCTTATAATTTACTTCACCTATTCGTTCCAGCACTTCGTATGGTCCCTGCCATTTCGCAAGAAATTTATTCTCTACGGTAGGCACCAATACCAACACCCTGTCTCCGGGTTGAAAGACTCGTGTTTTTGCCGCTTGGTTGTGTACCGTGCTTTGGGCATGTTGTGCGCGCTCTAAACACTCTTTAACTATTGGCATAACTGCTGCAATGCGGTCCTGCATAAGTGTTATGTGTTCAATTACACTGCGATAAGGAGTCACCTCTTGTTCCCAAGTCTCCTTGGCAATATCTAACAGGCCTCTAGGACACCGCCCATAAACCAACTCAAAAGGTGAAAAGCCTGTGGAGGATTGGGGTACCTCACGTATAGTGAACAGGAGGTATGGTAGTAGGGCATCCCAATCTCTCCCATCCTTATCCACCAGCCTTTTCAACATTCCCTTTAAGGTTTTGTTAAAGTTCTCCACCAAACCGTCAGTCTGAGGGTGATATACTGAGGTACGCAAATGGGAGATTTTTAGTAGTTTACATAAATCCTTAAGTATACGAGACATAAAGGGGGTCCCTTGATCCGTAAGTATCTCTTTCGGAATGCCGGTGCGGGAAAACATATTAACCAGCTCCTTTGAAATTGATTTTGCATTGGCATTCCGCAAGGGCACTGCTTCGGGATAACGCGTGGCGTAATCCAATACTACCAAAATGTACTGATGACCCCTGGCAGATTTAACTAATGGACCGACTATATCCATTGCTATCCTCTCGAAGGGCACCTGTTATGATTGAGTCACCGTAGGAGGCAAAAACAGAAATGCTAGCTAAGTCCAGAAAACCAGAGAAGTTGGCAGCTATCGGATTGCAGACCCCTAACCTATCAACACAACTAGCAGTAGCCGTGGGGGGTTCTTACGATGCCCTAGACCCCTCGTTCACAGCCGGAGAATTAAATAGGCCTAAAGAAAGAAAGGGGAAATCTAAACTGCCCCAGAGCAGACCCCAAAGCAATAGGCAGCCCCCAACATATAATGACGGTGAAGCAAGATGAAAATACTAACGCGGACAGAAAGATAGACTGAGCAAAGAGGGGCCCAAGCTAACTAAATAGAAAAGGACAGGAAGGCTGCTGTCTGCAATCCGTGAAAAACCCTATGAAAATAAGAGCCAACAGACTGACAGTGAAAAAGGCCCTGAAGATGCTAGGCTTCAAAAAAGCTATGTCAGTACTCAGGAATATACTGAAGACAGAGCTACAGGCAAAAGGAGATTCAGCTCACCCCAGCAGGGAATGGCAGAATCCTGAAAAGCAAGGAAAACAAAACAAAAAGCTAACAGGCAAAACAGAAACTTAGCTTTAGAGGAGCAGGAATCAGACTGGTGTCCTAGGAGTCCACAGAGAAATCACACGCAGGGCAGAAGGGCGTCGGCAGCCTTATATCCAGTCCGTGACTCCACTCAGCCAGTCATCCTCATTAGACTCAGGTGCCTGATAATCAGGCTCATTACCTTCCTTTACCAGAATAGGGAGTTCACCAGACCCCAGTGACGAAGGGGAAAATGAACTCACAACAGTACCTCCCCCTTGAGGAGGGGTCACCGAACCCTCAACCACGCCACCAGGGCAATCAGGGTGAGCCCGATGAAATGCACGCACCAATCTTTTGGCATGAATATCAGAGGCAGAGACCCAGGAATTATCCTCCTGACCATAACCCTTCCACTTAACCAAATACTGGAGTCTCCGTCTAGCCAGATGGGAATCCAGTATTTTCTCTACCTCATATTCCATGTTACCTTCAACCAATACAGGTTCTGGAGGTGCCACCCCAGGAACAACTGGTTCAACAAACCTCTTCAACAAGGACTTATGGAACACATTATGGATTTTAAATGTGACAGGAAGAGCCAAACGAAAAGAGACCGGATTAATAATCTCCAAAATCTTGTAAGGTCCAATAAATCTAGGCTTAAACTTAGGAGAAGCCACCTTCATAGCAATATTTTTTGATGATAACCACACCATATCACCAATCTTAAACTGGGGACCAATGGTCCTATGTCGATTGGAAAACCGCTGGGCCTTTTCCTGGGAGAGAGATAACTTATCCACCACTTGGTCCCAGATCTGGTGCATTCTCTCCACCACAGTGTCAACACCTGGGCAGGCAGAAGGCTCCACCTGCCCTGAAGAAAATCGAGGATGAAACCCAAAGTTACAAAAAAAAGGTGACATCAAAGTGACAGAACTAGCTCTATTATTTAAAGCAAATTCGGCTAAGGGCAAAAACGAAACCCAATCATCCTGATCAGCGGAAATAAAACATCTCAAATATGACTCCAAGGTCTGGTTTGTTCTCTCTGTCTGCCCATTGGTCTGAGGGTGAAAAGCAGAGGAGAAGGACAACTGAATTCCCAGCTTGGAACAGAAAGTCCTCCAAAATCTAGACACAAACTGAACTCCTCTGTCAGACACAATGTTCTCAGGAATCCCGTGTAAGCGAACCACCTGTTGCAAAAACAGGGGCAACAACTCAGAGGAACATGGCAACTTAGGGAGTGGTACAAGATGAACCATCTTAGAGAACCTATCACAAATCACCCAAATAACAGTCATTCTTTGAGAGACCGGCATATCAGAGATGAAATCCATTGAAATATGGGTCCATGGCCTCCTGGGGACAGGCAAAGGCATCAACAACCCACTAGAGCGAGAACAAGATTTAGACCGGGAGCAAGTCCCACAGAACTGCACAAAATTCCTGACATCATGAGACAAGGTGGGCCACCAAAAAGAGCGACTCACCAGATCTCTAGTACCAAAAATACCTGGATGACCAGCCAATGCAGAGCAATGAACTTCAGACATCACTCTCTTCTTCCACTGGTCAGGAACATACAACTTTCCACTGGGACAATGCTCAGGCTTGTCCTCCTGGAACTCTTGCAGAGCAAGTCTCAAATTGGGCGAGATGGCAGAAAGAACTACCCCTTCGCCTAAGATGGTAGCAGGCTTGGTCACCACAGGAGAATCAGCAAAGAAACTCCTAGAGAGGGCATCTGCCTTGACATTCTTAGTTCCAGGAAGAAAAGAGACCACAAAATCAAAACGTGTAAAAAACAAGGCCCACCTAGCCTGTCTAGGGTTCAAGCGTTTAGCCGACTCTAGGTAAATCAAATTCTTGTGGTCAGTGAGGACCACAACTTGATGTTTAGCTCCCTCCAACCAATGTCTCCACTCCTCAAATGCCCATTTCATGGCCAACAGTTCCCTATTCCCCACATCATAGTTACGTTCAGATGGAGAGAACTTTCGGGAAAAGAAAGTACAGGGATTCATTTTAGATGTTACAGGATCCTTTTGGGACAAAACAGCTCCTGCACCAATCTCAGAAGCATCCACCTCTACCTGGAACGGGAGTGAGACATCAGGTTGCCGCAAAACCGGGGCGGAGGTAAATCTTTGCTTCAGCTCCTGAAAGGAAGCAACAGCCTCAGGAGACCAATTCAACACATAAGCACCCTTCTTAGTCAGATCAGTCAATGGCTTGGCAATACTAGAATATTTTGCTATAAATTTCCGATAAAAATTAGCAAAGCCCAAAAACTTCTGGAGGGCCTTCAAAGAAGTGGGCTGAACCCAATCATAAATGGCCTGTACCTTGGCCAGGTCCATTTCAATAGTTGACGGAGACAAAATAAATCCCAAAAATGAAATCCTCTGTACTCCAAAAAGGCATTTCGATCCTTTGACATACAGGGAATTCTCCCTCAAGATCCGGAACACAGTTCGAATATGTTCCACATGAGAATCCCAATCCTTGGAGAAGATCAAAATATCATCCAGATAGATAATCAAAAATTTATCGACAAAGTCTCGGAAAATATCGTTCATGAAGCACTGGAAGACAGAAGGGGCATTAGTGAGCCCAAAAGGCATCACCAGGTACTCAAAATGTCCCTCCGAAGTATTAAACGCCGTCTTCCATTCATCCCCCTGCTTAATGCGGATAAGATTATACGCCCCCCTGAGGTCAAGCTTGGTAAACCAGCAAGCACCTCTAACTCTAGAGAATAGATCCGAAATCAGGGGTAACGGATACTGATATTTAATAGTAATTTTATTGAGGGCACGATAATCAATACAAGGCCTTAAACAACCATCCTTTTTGGCCACAAAAAAAAACCCGGCACCTAAGGGTGAAGAGGATGGTCTAATATGACCCTTCTCCAATGCCTCCTTAATATAGGACCGCACAGCCTCGTGCTCGGGTACAGATAAATTGAAGAGCCGACCCTTGGGAAATTTACACCCCAAGCTTAGTTCAATTGCACAGTCATAACTCCTATGAGGAGGCAAGGACGCAGACTCATTCTCACTAAATACATCATAAAAGTCCGCCAAATAGTCAGGAACATCATGCGACGGAGGAGAGGTGGAAAAAACCGGAGCCTCACTAAAGGCACACCGACAACCCCAACTCACCACAGACACAGATTTCCAATCCAAAACTGGATTATGAATTTGCAACCAGGGAAACCCCAGAACAACGGCATCATGCAGATCATGCAATACCAAAAATCTGCAATTTTCTTGATGGTCTGGGGCGACCCGCATGACCACCTGGGTCCAAAACTGAGGTTTATTTTTAGCCAAAGGAGTAGCATCAATCCCCCTCAAAGGAATAGGCGTCTGCAGAGGTGTCATCGGAAATCCACAACGTTTAGCAAAATCCAAGTCCATTAGGTTTAGCGCTGCTCCCGAATCCACAAAAGCCTTGGCGGAAAATGTGGACAGGGAGCAGATCAGAGTAATTGCCAGAAGAAACTTAGGTTGAACACCACCAACAGAAAACGTGTGTGCAAAGCATTTCTCTCGTTTAGGACAAACAGAAATAATATGCGAGGCATCTCCACAGAAAAAACACAGCTTATTACGCCTTCTGAACTCCTGACGTTGCGCCTTAGACAAAACTCTATCACATTGCATAGGTTCAGACGTCTGTTCAACCGGTAGCAACACCTCTTGTGCAATCCTGCGTTCACGTAAACGCCGATCAACCTGAATGGCTAATGACATAGAATCATCCAGACCAGAGGGAACAGGAAATCCCACCATAGTATCTTTTACGGCTTCTGACAAACCCTTCCGAAAGAGAGCAGCCAAGGCATTATCATTCCAGGTAGTAAGGACCGCCCACTTTCGGAACTTTTGACAGTACAACTCTGCAGAATCTCGACCCTGGTTCAATGCCAACAGGGTCTTTTCAGCCTGATCAATAGCATTAGGTTCATCATACAACAACCCCAAAGCTTGAAAGAATGCATTCACATTAGTCAGAATAGGATCATCTGGTTTCAAAGAAAACGCCCAATCCTGGGGATCGCCACGCAGCAAAGAGATGACAATTTTAACCTGCTGCGCGGAGCTCCCTGACGAGTTAGGCTTCAAGGCAAAAAATAATTTACAATTATTTTTGAAACTCAAAAATTTAGATCGATCCCCAAAAAATACATCAGGTGTAGGGATCTTTGGTTCAACAGCATGCGAACGAGCAAGGTAGGCGGAAATTCCCCGCACTTCCGCAGCTACATGGCCAAGCCCGCGACATCGCCAACATTGTATAGGCCCTTGTCTCCTCGATGGAGATCCCAGACGAGGTCTGCTGGTTTGATGTGAGCCCGTACCACCTCCATAGTCCTTTGTAGGTCTGCTACCCTTCATTGTGACGTTCTCTTCTTTTGAAGATGAAGTAGGTTTCGCAGGACTCTCCAGCGATTTCTTGGGGAGCCAGTGGGGTGCTAACATCCCTTGGAGTATGCTTTCAGAAGCATTGTAGCGTTCGACCATATTCACCAACTGGTCAGCGGTAGTTGGGTCACCCTGTCCAACCCACCTCTGGATCTTAGCGGGTAAGGACCGCAGGTACTTGTCTAGAACAACACGCTCCACCATCTGTGCGGACGTCAAAGCCTCTGGTTGCAGCCATTTTTTTACTAGATGGATGAGATCATGCATTTGTGAGCGGGCTGGCTGATGCTCCACAAAATTCCATATATGCACCCTCTGTGCGCGTACATACGTGTTTACTCCCAGCCTTGCCAGGATTTCGCCTTTGAGTTTGATATAGTCCATAGCATCCGCTCCACTCAGATCGTAATAGGCCTTTTGTGGATCTCCGCTCAGAAATGGAGCAACGACCTCAGCCCATCTGTCCAGTGGTAAGTGCTCACGTTCTGCAATACGTTCAAACACGGTGAGGTATGCTTCCACATCATCGTCTGCGGTCATTTTAAGCAAAGTCTTCTGTACGGCTTTCTGCGCACTAGCAGCGCTTTGTGCACGGTCTCCCTCATCTCGGGGTTGTCGAACCAAGGCCTGTTTTATTGCCTCCAACTGCTCTTGCCTCATCTGGTGTTGCTGCTCCAGAGCCTTCTGGAAGCAAGTATTAGTCTGCTGTTGTTGCACATTTGCTTGCAATAACTGCTTCACTAGTTCCTCCATATTACTGGACTCTTGGCTCTTCAAAAGCGCAGAAGCTTTCAGCCAGGACATACACAGCGTTTTCTCTGCAGTCACAGTCCAGCAGCCACAAGTGCCCGCATTCGAAACACCATTTGTGGGGAATAGATAGCTCAGCTGGGATCTTTGCTTTGGCACAAGCATGTGGCTATGAAGTCACTTCAGCAGACTAGCCAGTTCCACATGAATATGGACTCGGCATATTTATTGTGCACACTTGTTATTCAATGTTACACATGCCAAACATGAAATAAAACATCTAAGGCCGTCTGGCCACTAACTAACAATAGCAGGCTAACTACAAAATAAACCTACAGTATATAACAGCAAAGAAGCACATGTAATCTTACTGTGTTAGCTCCCAGCTCAGCAGACAAGATAGACTGAGAGATCCCAGCTCCTCCTGATTATATCAGCTGGACCAGTCAGGAAACCAAAACCTGGATTGAATAAGTGGAGGGGGAACTACCAGTCCTTTCCATGCTGATCACTAAGGACTGGATTACAGTGAAATAAACTGGCTTCATCATCAGTACAGGGAGACATATGAAATGAAACGGGGAGAAATATACCTGTTTTCTAGTACCTCTCCCCTTGGCACCTCACAATATATACATACATAGTACATACTACATACATACTACATACATACAACATGCATAAAACATGCTACAGACATACTACATATATACTACATACATAGTACATACTACATACAATGCATTCATACAATACATACATATAGACATACAGTACATACAACATAGAGTACATAATCACCATCACTTGTCACTTTGGTCCCCGAAGCCAGTGTCATCTGTAAAAAACATTAAAATAACAAACAAGCAATATACTCCCTGACCGCAGAAATCCACGCGTGTCCCACGACGATCTCCCGTGGAGAACAGCAGCATCAGTTGATGCGACCGCTCTCTGGGAGCCCCAGGAATACAATGACGGGAGGTAGGTATCCTTCCGCACTGTATTCCTCCGCCACTGTAAAAAAATAGTCCCTAGTCTCACTTTTGGCATTGCTGTGTGAGAAAGTTCCCATGCAACTTTTGCCATAAAGTGAGACCAGTGAACTACAGTAACCTCTCAGTGATGCACTGCAGGAGATCGTCATGGGACACTCGTGGATTTCTGTGGATCAGGGAGTATATCGGTTGTTTGTTATTTTAATATTTTTTACAATGAGATGACACTGGCTTCGGGGATCAAAGTGACAAGTGATGGTGAGTATGTACTCTATGTTATATGTACTGTATGTCTATATGTATGTATTGTATGAATGTATGAATCTATTATATGTAGTATGTATATAGTATGTATGATGTACAGTATGTATGTAGCATGTTGTATGTATGTTGTATGTATGTAGTATGTATGTATGTATATTGCATGAATGTAGTATATATGTATGTATGTATGTATTATGTAGTATGTATGCTGTATGAATGTTGTATATATGTAGTATGTTTGTAGTATGCAGTATGTATGTTGTATGAATGTAGTATATATGTAGTATGTATGTAGTATGTATGTATGCAGTATGAATGTAGTATATATGTAGTATGTATGTAGTATGTATGTTGTATGAATGTAGTATATATGTAGTATGTGTGAATGTATGCTGTATGAATGTAGTATATGTAGTATGCATGTTGTATGTAGTATGTATGTATGCTGTATGAATGTAGTATATATGTAGTATGTAGGTACTATGTAGTATGTATGTTTGTAGTATGTATGTTTTTTTTTTACATTCAACACATTAGCCGGATGATGGGACTACTACTGTCCCATCATTGGCTAATGTGTCAATCACTGTCATTGTAGCAGGCATAGCCTGAAGGGACTTGTAGTCCCATCGGACAATGCCTGCACACACACACAACCCCCGGCTGGCCTGTACAGACCCCCGGCAGGCCTGCACAGACCCCCGGCAGCCCGCACAGACCCCCGGCAGGCCCGCACAGACCCCCGGCAGCCCGCACAGACCCCCGGCAGGCCCGTACAGACCCCCGGCAAGCCCGCACAGACCCCTGGCAGCCCGCACAGACCCTCGACAGGTCCGCACAGACCCCCGGCAGGCCCGCACAGACCGCGCATCATGATGGCATCATTTCAGCAGCCAATCACAGCCACAACACTGGCTCATTCCAATATGGGAACTTCCGATTCCGGTATTCGATATTGTAAAAATATCGGTACTCGGTATTGGAATTCCGATATAGCGAATATCGGCTGATACCGAATATTTGCAATATCGGAATGCTCAACACTACTTGTAGTGCTTTGTTTCTGGTAATGAGTTCATCTCAATCTAAAATAGTCACGTGCAGTTCATAGCTTTTCCCTTACGTCTGTTGATGCCAAGAATGATTAGAATGATACATTACAATATAATCTCGCTGATAAAATGAAAACTAATATATACAAATTACTTTTTTTAAAACACTCCAAAGCTATCCTTTAGAAATGTGTTTAAGCGATATTGCAAATCATATGGATTATCGAAATATACTTTTTAAAAATTGCAACAATTAGAATCAATTGGAAAAATCTGAGCACTTACTAAATATTAACAGCATTGCATAATTATTATAAATAGTACAATTATAGTAATATCCATTTCTGCCCACGGCCGCACCTGCCATGAGGAGTATCTTGTCACAGACAGTTGTCTGAGCTATCAGACAGGGGAGTGACAAAATGCTGCTGCTCCCCTCTTAGTCTCAGATGCTGCACACTGAAAAGCAGTCAGTCGCAGCATTTCAGAGGGGTGTGATGATTGTTGGCCCAGAGTAGAAGGTGGCCAACCAGTGTCAGTGATGTTTTCAGCTGGATGGGTGTACGCGGATGCACATACAGTTGAGAATTATTGCAGAGCAGAGAGCCACTGGCTCCTTGCCCAACATTACTTGTAATTTCCACAGAGGCCAGCAGTAAGTGATGTCAAGCAGTCTTTCACAGGTGGTGAATAGACATCCCTGAATTGCTCTGCCTGCACTGGGCGATGGAGGAACAAGAAGGAGCTAGTCTTTGTGGGAGTGGTGACAGATGAGCAGAATTGTTCTGTTTTTAATTGCTATATAAATATCATCATAGAGGGGACATAATTACTATATTGGGTCCATAATGGGAGACAATATTATTGTTTGTTGTCCACAGAGGGGGACATTGTTACTGTTTGGGGGGCAAGAATGTGGGACTTAGGCCTCTTTCACACATCAGGTTTTCACCGTCAGGCGCGATCCGGCGCTTTTGACAGAAACCGGATCCGGCGAAATGCAATGCCGGATCCGGTTTCCCCCCCATTGACTTGCATTTGCGCCGGATCGCGCCGGATGGCCAAGCGTTTCATCCGGTTTTCGCCGGATCCGGCAATGTGTCGCGATCCGGCGTCTGGAAAAAACGTCTACTGTAACGTTTTTTATCTCCGGCGAAAAAGCCGGACACGCCGGATCCGGCGCGTCCGGCTTTTTCACACAATGAAAGCCTATGAGCGCCGCAATGCTCCGGATCCGGTTTTTTGGTCTGAGCATGCTCAGTAGCTCTGCCCACAGGAGATATATAAAAGCAAGACAATGGGACCCTCAGCCACACCCAACATGCCACCCAAGCCAAGAACCAGGAGCAGGAGAAGGCAGCAGACATCTGCAGCAGCAGCACCATCAGCACCACCCCAAATGGAGCAGCAAATGGAACATGCTGAGGAGGGGAGTCCAGCAGCAGATGAGAGACGGTAATTATCAAATCCCCCATTCCTCCAAACTAGGGCCATGGAATATCAAGATATTCATTGGCCCTTTGTTTCTCTTTATTCAACAGCCGCCAAAGAGATGCAGCAGCAGCAGCAGAAATGGCATCACTGGCAGCAGCAACAGCAGCAGCAGTACCCACAGCCATGGAGTCTGGCCATCAACAGGACAGCACATCTTCTTCTGGGAGCCTTCCCTCGTATCGTCAGCGTTTGACGGTAAGTTTTTATTTCCAAAATCCATCATCTCTGTAATATATGTCTATTCATTGACTTTTATTTCAAAACAGGAATCACAAGATGAAGAGGAGCTCCCAGAAGAAGAAGGAAGGGGTGGACAGACACCTGGAGTGGGCTCACAATTGGTAAGTTTTTTGCATCAAACGCAGAAACACAACATCACACTACACACAACACATAGAAAACAATGTTCTGCAGACCACACACAGCAAACAAATGCCTACATCCAAAGACATAACATTTTTTGTTTTCTTCTCTAGTCTTCCCAATCTGGTGCTCGGCCAAGAGGTCCTCGCAGTGCCTCCCAGGGTCGTCGGCGACAGCAACGCGGCGGTCGCCAGCGTGTAAGTATAAATATTTTTGCTTTGTTTTTTTGCACTTTTTATTTCATTTCTTTTGTGGAGGCTAATTATGTTATTTTTGTCTTTTTCTTTAACAGCCTTCACAGCGTGCTCCCGACTCTGACGGTGAGGATGGAGGGATTGATGTGGACCGCCTCATCGATCTCGTCAGAGAAAGGGAGCCGCTCTGGAATATGGCTGACCGCCACCACGCTGACCTGATCGTTACCCGACGACTCTGGGAGGAAATCTGTTCTCTCCTTGTGGGCCGCTGGGAGGACCTCGAAGCTCGGGCCCAGATTAAAGAGCGTAAGTATATACAGTACCGGTTGCTTGATGTAAACCAGTGTTTCCCGAACTCCAGTCCTCGTGGTCCCCACGGATCATGTGCTCAGGATTTCTATTTACTATGGAAATCCTGAAAACATGACCCCTGGGGACCATGAGGACTGGAGTTTGTGAAACACTGATGTTGTATACTAACCACTCCTTTCTCGTTTCAGGGAACAGAATTGTGAATCGGTGGCGGTCTGTGAGGGATCGTTTCAAGAAGGAGTTCAATAAAGAGATGCGGGCCCCGAGTGGATCTGGAGGACGCAGGAGCAAGTACAAGTACGCACAAGCCCTGTCGTTCCTCCGGGAAACAATGCTCACCAGAAGGTAAATATTACACACCACATGTGAAAAAAATGTTAGATGTAACTTTTTTTTTTCAGCCAGGGCCATACCATGTCAGTATTTTAATTGTTTTTTTTTCTCTTTATTACACAGCACGGTGAGCAGCACTCGGGAGCCTGCACGATTGGACCCTTCTGAGGCGATCCCTGAGGAGACCGGCACCGAGGGACACTTTGACCGCCCCGGTACATCTGCACCTTCCCAGCCTTCCCACACATTCGACCCATCTGTCCCATCCACCAGCACAGGAGCATCGTGGCCGCCTACATTACATGAAGCTGCTGGTGAGGAGATCGCTTTCCCTTTACCCCACCCTTCTGCCCCTGCCACCCCTAGTACACCTGCGGGTACTGGGCGGCAGCGGCAGAGGGGTCAGGAAAAGAGTTATGCGCAAGAGTTCTTGCATCTGAATGCATCTTTCCAGAACTGTCTCAAAGTCTTGTCAGAGCAAATCTCCGCAGGCTTTCAGCAGATCAACTCCAGCATTCTGGAGGTGAAGACACTTCTGCAAACCATGCATTCAGAAGCAAGATCTTCGCCAAACCACACCTTTTTCAGGTCTGTTGTGGAGCGCATGGCAACACTATCTCCTACCCAGCAGATGCATGTAATGCATTCGTGCCACGGTGCTCTACAGCAGGTTACCTCCCAACCTCCACCTCCCACCACTGTAGTTCCTCCACCTGCACCCCCTCCAGCCACTTTCCATCCTCCCCCTCCTATTACATCTGCACCCCCTCCAGCCACTTTCCATCCTCCCCCTCCTATTACATCTGCACCCCCTCCAGCCACTTTCCATCCTCCCCCTCCTATTACATACCAGCAACCTCACCAGTACCAGCAACCTCCCCAGTACCAGACATCTCCCCACTTCCAGCAACCTGCCCCGTACCAAACTCCTTCCCCGTACCAAACTCCTTCCCCGTACCAAACTCCTTCCCCATACAACTTTCCATCAACATCATCTGATCCTACAGTCCCTGCCCAACCTTCCACTCCACCGCCCACCACCTCTTCTGCCTCCCACATGTCCACCCATTCTGTAGCTTTTTCCACACCTTCACCTCTAACTGTTCCTTCCCCACCACGATCCCAGTCCTCTCTCCACACACCCAGTGTCGAAGTGTCCCGCAGCCCCTCCAGCAGTATTTCCACCCCACAGTACACAGATTTGTAATGTGTGTTTTTTGTAATAAAAATGCCCATTGGGTTTAAAACCTTTATTAAAAAAGTTTTTTGCACTTTAAAAACATTTTACAAAAAAAAAAAAATTTAAATAAAAGTTAAATTATCGTTTCACAATGGTTGTCTGTCATTTCTTTCTGCGGCGAACTATGTTTTAAAAAAAGGTTAAATACAGGGTATTTCAAAGGTAAAAAGGTATTCAAAACCAGGTATATAACTGTGGGTAAATTTTAGCTTTTTTCCACAGGTGTGTTCCTGGTTGTGTTTGAAGCAAAGTATTTCACCTAAAAAGTTGTGTTTATTGTTGGTGATTTCCTACCAATGTACACAACTTTTGTTAAAAGGTGAAATACTTTGCATAAAACACAACCAGGTACACACCTGTGGCCTAAAGGTAAAAATAGTAAGACCATGACAAGATAGCCAACTTTGGTTGGCAAAGGTATATACTGTTGGTCCAGAAGGTACACAAGTTTAGGGCACAAATCTTTCACACTCTGTCATCCCAGTGTACTCTGCCTTGAGGTGACATAAAGTATAGTGGAAAATTGTCCCTGAAACCGTCACAGAACTTCTAGTGGTAATATTTCCAATGACAACATCCATCTTCGCCAGTAACTTGCTCTTCTCTCCAACCTGCACTTTCTTCTCTACAACCTGTCAAAGAAGGGCTGTAGGAACATGCTATATCTAGTTTTCCAGTAGCCAATCCCGTTCGGAAGGCCACAAGGGTCAATTTTAAAAACCGGATCCGGCGTAATCCGTCGAAAAACGGATAGAAAAACGTATAGAAAAACGGATGAACCGGATGAGACGGATCCGGTTTTGTCTGTCAAGAACAAGACGGATCCGGCAGAAAACCGGATCCGGCACTTCAGGTTTTACAAAACATTTGCCGGATCCGGCATTCCGGCACGACGCCGGATCGCGCCTGACACCGAAAACCTGATGTGTGAAAGTAGCCTTAGTTACTATAATGGAACCAGAATGGAGAACATTATACTATATGAGGGTCAGAATGGGGGGACACTATTACACCATGAATTCCAGAACTGGAGACATTATACTGAATGGGGGCCACATTGAGCGACAATATCAGTGTATTGGGTCTACAAAGTGGTACATGATGAATGTATGGGTGCCAAAATGGGAGACATCTGCTGTAAGTGGTTTTCAAAGGGGGACCTCACTACTGTAATATATTTTATTTTATGATGTGCTGTTATAATTGGGGGAACAAAAGCTGCCTTATATAAGAAGGACAGTAGCTTCCTCTGGCTGGCGCACTATGATAGTTCGCGCATGCTGGATGACCTGGATGACCGGCTGCACATTCGCATCTTATGTTTAATGTTTTGTGTGGCTGCTGCTCTCAGAGCCACACACTTGTAAAAATATTATTGTGCCACTTATTGTTGGCTTCACCTGCCAGAGAACTGCACATTGATTGGCACAGCATTAATTGCCTGTTAACTGCATCCGTTTAATTTTTGAGTACTATATCATGCAATCTGGTAGCTGAGGCTCATTATTTTAAGATTATTAAATCTAGGACATGCCATGATTACTGTCTCTGGTTATGGGTCTGAAGAGCCCCAGTTGAGCAATATGGTCGGTCTCCATGGAATATGCCCCTTTCTCAAAGGATTTATGCATTAGAGAACAAAATGACATGGCTTTGAAATATTTGATATTCAAACGTATCCTTCCTTACCTTTGCTTTTGACATATCTAGATTACCCCAATCTAAAATAAAAACAAAATTTTGTGATAATCTGTTGGGAGATTTTTATGCTATTTGTCTCTTCAGCCAGTAGTGGTTGTGATAGGTATTATATCCTGTCAACGGTATTGATAGGACATTGTGATTTAATTTAACATAATTAAAGTTCTTAACGGGATTAAAGTAAAAGTACAGTAAAGGTAGATTGTAAATTATACATTAATTATGTAAATTGTATAATTTTTTAACACTCCCACAAAAGACATTATTGCTCTAGAATATCATCCAGATTGGCAATTATATTTCCTTAAATTAAAACTCAATTTAAAACCAAACAGCAGAACATGTGGGTGAAAAACAGTCATTTTATAACAATGAACTTATATGGAGGTTATAATTTGGTTTACTGTTCCAGCTAATCAAGTCCAAAGGAGAAAGACAATAACCGTGTTTAACGGTGTGTAAATAACAAGGACTACTTTATTTATCAGGAATTGGTGGAGACTGTAACTCCAGGTTATGAAGCAGTAAGCAATATATATTCTCATCATGACCTTCCACCCGTGTGCTGCTGGAGGGTCAGGCTTTAGATATTTATATGTTTTACTTATTTTTTTTATTTCACTGGAATACCATTGATAAGAGAACAAAAGCAGATTCTGTTAACTAAAAAAGGGCAACAGGCAACCATTGACACTCCAAAAGCTATGTGCAACACCTTTAAAAGCATTTCTCCAAAAGAGGATGTTCTGTGTTCAAAATGGAAAAATAGCAACAAAAAATAAAAGAGGAAGACGCAAGATAATATTTGCAGTTGGTGGAGACATTGCATATCCTACTTAGCTGGACATCACTAATAAAGTATTTTTATCTTAGTAATAGACCATAATCCTGTTATTGAGTTTTAAGTTTAGGAAACTTTTGTTTTAAATAAAGATGAGTGGGTCATGCAAAATTTGAATCTTCTGATCCCAGCCAGTCATGCTGAAATCCTTGGACCATTCACATTGAGCTGGGATGTCTGGCTCTAATTAGGCCAGGGAGAGTTCTCCAGAAGTGTAAAAAACAGATGTCATAAAATCACGACATGAGTCATGACTTAGCATGAGCATGCCCAGAACCATTTTGAGCCTCTTCAAAACTAGAAGTCCCAGCTCATTGTGAGAAGGTCGTGGATTTCAGCACGAGGATTATGAGGGTTGGAGAGGTGAGTTGGAAGGAGAATAAAAGGATTTTTTTACCTTTTCATGGCCCTTTGCAGCTCAGAAAAAAATGGCGGCCAGTGGCAAATTGAAGGTTTTGAAAATTAGTATACCTATTAAATTGCCACAACAGATTTGGGCAATTTCTTTATTATGTCAATAAATTGTTCCTGTTATTTTGCAACTAGCAAGCTGTATGTCTCTTAGTTATAAATTCTCAAGCTCTATTCTTCAAGATGGAAGCGTAACCATCATACTTATAGACTATTCCTGTGGTAACATAGATGCCAAGCTTATTGCCTCAGTTGTAATGTGTAATTAATATTATGTGAAATTGTGCTGCTTCATAACCATTAAAGCTTGTGCCCTCATGGATAGACTATTGCATTGCTTTCTTATCCTTCTAATGGGAATTCCTAGGGGAGCATTTCCTGGTACACAAGTCTCATGGCACCAAACTTGAGAAACTTTACTCCTTACACTGTCAGTGGTGTTTTACCTAGTCAAAAAAGCTCTTTTGTTTTGCACTGATGTGGGGCAAGCACCTCAAAACATATGGCTGCAAATAGAGTTCCTGACTTGTTTTCTTATACTAAGTCATGTATCAAGGTCTTTAAAAGAGTTGATATTGACTTTTAGGTTTAATATTTCAAATTGATGGCACTAGAGTTTATCTCCTCTTCCTCTCTGAAGCGGTAATTTTCATAAGGACAATGGGGTATCATTGGTTGGCCTGCCAATTCTGTTGTTCCCTGGTGAAATTCAATTGAGCTGCACGGTGCTGGACTCTGAGCACAGGTTACACCAGAAAACGTTCTACCCATTATGCCACCATCACGATGACAGTTTTATCAAAAGCATGCATAATAATTGCCAGCTGAAGATCACTTTGTAGATTCTAGGTAGTACTCATCCAATTGTTTCCATAATAAAGAAGCCCACATTGGTCCTTCTGCAGGTTTTGGTGCCCTTTCACAGCACTTGCAGAGTCTTCTAATGTAATGGCCCATATTCTGGTATGTTGCATGATCTTGAGGTTTTGGTGAGAAATGAAGGAAACATTCTTGTGATGGCACATCTGGATATAGTGTTCTAGAGTAGCTGGACTATCTGTGCAACCTGTACATGCCTCCTAATACTGTCAGTTGTGCCACTTGCAAAATGAAAAAATAGAGAAGAATCTGCCTGGAATAATAAGGAGATAGCAGTTGTCTGTGGACACCACCTGCAAAACTTTCCTACTGGTGGGTCTCTTGTGCTGTTGCTTTTGCAGTTATTACTTTTACTTGCACCAAAGCTGCTGAAGTTGATAAATTATTGATTATGCACCTTAAAGCTGTATTCACATGTTGCAGCCGAACACAGCGGAACAGAACGCAGATTGCCATTCCTAGAGTTTAATTGATGTCATACGGTGATACGCAAGTGTTCCTTAATGTTTTTAAGCAGTGTGAAAGAGCTAACATCCATGACTTCAGCGTTAGCACAAGTTTTCACATTGTAATACTATAATCGTTCATCCTAAATATAACTTATCACATCGTAATACGATATTCCAGTACAACATACCTTACTGTCAGCAGGAACCTGTCCATCCATCTCTGTTCCATTAAAATAATTTAAGATTTATTCTATTTGCTGATTAAAATCCACCAGTTTTCTTGATATATAGACCCATGAAACTGTGTCTTGGATTAACCTCATGTAGTTCATCAATGTCCCAGCGAAATGGCTCTAAATTCTTTGCAGAGTATCTATCCAGTGGTCTGTAAAAAAGAGTCAGCAGTTCTGTGCGTAATTTGTTAAAGCTAAGGCAAATACGAGCCAAATTATCTGCACCGAACTAATGCAAAATGTTTTTTCCCTCGCTTTTCATTGACAGATTTAATCACTAATGCATCAGTTAAAGTAGCGCTGTGGGAAAGTAAGAAGTTGAGAAATATAAAACTATAAAAAGTTTGAAATCTTATAAACATGTCTAATGTTTATGAATCTATTGTCAGATCACTGCAGCATCCTATACTGTCAAGGGGATAATGTGATTTTAGGTCTACAAAGGATTCTCATTTCAAAGTCTTTCCAGTACATTAGCTTCCCTAATGATATCAATGCAAGGACTTAAAAATACCGCATTAGTGAACGATTCAGCACTGTAAACCGATCAATCTTGTTAGACATCAAGACTTCATATGGTAGTCAGGGATAAAGAGTAAACAGGTGGGAGTTTGTATCTCATTAAATATAATGGAAAATAAGAGCCGTATTTAACTCCGCTCATTCAATGCGCTGACTTAGCTACAGTTGTGGAAAGGGTGATTTTTTTTGCTTTGGAAACATAAGTTATGTCCATGACTGTTAATATCTAAATGTGCCATATAAATGTCAGATCCAATTTTAGGACCATTTTATAGAAATATTTACAACGCGCCTCAACACATGAAAGGATAATGGAACAATTGGTATAGGGGTGGTGGGCGTCCATTTCTTTGTCACAGTCTGAAAGCTCTAGAACAGAGGCATTTTCAAGTAGGTTGTTACTTACTCTGCTGGTCAGTAGTGTCTTTTGTACTATAGTGTAGCTCACGTTCAGGCACTGAAATGCTTGGATTCCAGAGTGGGAAAAGTACATTATGACTGCAGATACTTTTTAGTGATCAGTGTTTGGGTTTGCTAATGAATGGAGACCTGATTCTACAGAGTCCATTAACTTGATATGGAATAGTACACAGCACACATATAAAAACATTCATATACATTGTAGACATTGCACATGTACTAACAAATTGGTTCTCGGCATTTTTATAGACATTTTGTGCTCAAATCCAGATTTTATTGGAGCAAGAACTTCAATTCTATGAGGTACTAATTACTAGTTTAATAAAGAACTGCACTATAGTTTAATATCTGATAAGTAAGTATGAGACTTCCATCTCTACTCTCACTAATGGCCATTATATGATTCTAGTTACAGGTGGCTGTATGTAGGTGATTACTTTGGAGTTACATACACTTAGAATTCCAGTCAACAAAACGCTCATTTATAGAGGTTCTCCATAAAAAGTAATATAATAAATAAAATTAAACAATACATATTTAAACATTAAAATATTAAACATTTTTACCAAAACCTTTATTTAGCAAAAAGGTATTATTTGCATAGTGTCAGGTTTTAAAAATGGCAACTGCCATCTATCTCATTTTGCAGCCCATCTTAGATTTCATCAGACATGCAGTAAGATGGGCTTCTTGGAGCCCAAGACAGACATGCTAATATGTAAAATTGTCAGGCTGACTGAGATGAATGTTCATTCTCAATCACCTAAACAAAGGTGTTTATGTCTCCTAAAGGCCCCTTCACTCAGTGTCCTGTCAGGTTGACCAAACAGAAGAATGTGCGTTCACGATGCCTGACCGGACGCTGTTCTGACCTGTCATCGGTCTAAAGCAGATATTCTTCACGTAATCAGTCCTACTGCATGTCCTAAGAAATCTAGGACAGGTTGTCCTAGATTTGCTGACTTAATTGTTTCTAAATTCTCCAGATATCAGTTGAAAAAGTTTGACTGAAAAGGACTCAGATTATGCCAGGGTATTGAAAGGCGACTCCCACCAAATTGTTGGCCAAAGGAATTCAATAGCCTTAACCAAGTTATGGAAACTAGTCCTCATTTCATAATAAAATGCATGTGCAGCTTGCACTACTCCTCATAAGTAAAGAAGGATATTTCAGAAAAGAAGATAGAACGAGCGCCTGTGGGCTATGGAAATATGCACTTTAGATTTTTGGCCTGAGCATCAATCTACTACTGTCTTATTCTTTTGCAAGAAGAGTACCATGATTCATTTCTTCATTTGCATATATTTTCAGCCTTAAATCTAGAATATTTATTTAATCCATAGAGATGACCAAATATATATGAGTAGAATTGATTTGTGCTTGAATGTTACAAAAATCTTCACTCGGCAAAATGATAATTTTATGCATTCGCTTTTGTGCGGATTCACCAAAATGGCAGCCAGTCATTAACTTATAACCATGGCTGAAAACTGAATCCCAGGCCTCTTCTTGTTAGACCTTGACTTAAGGCTTTGATGAGGCCCAGGACATTTCCGCCCATGTGTGTGCAATGTTACATGATGTTTTGATGTTACATATACTTGTGTTGAAATTTCCTGAGCCTCATCAGAGTCAGAAGTCCTGGCCAAGTATGAAGAGGCTTGGGGATTCAGTGCTCAGCAGCGCTGATGAAAAGATCTGGTTGGGAGATGGCGAAAAGGCAGGGGCAGGACCGGTGAATAGTGAGGTGAGTATAAGGATTTTGCTTTATTTTCTACATCTTACTTTTCTTATGTTTGATGAGGCCCAGGACATTTCCGCCCATGCGTGTGCAAGGTTACATGATGCTTTGATGTTACATATACTTGTGTTGAAATTTCCTGAGCCTCATCAGAGTCAGAAGTCCTGGGCAAGTGTGAAGAGGCTTGGGGATTCAGTGCTCAGCAGCGCTGATGAAAAGATCTGGTTGGGAGATGGCGAAAAGGCAGAGGCAGGACCGGTGAATGGTGAGGTGAGTATAAGGATTTTGCTTTATTTTCTACATCTTACTTTTCTTATGTTCATGGGTCTGGAGAGACCCTGGAGCATAACAAAGCACATTCAATTCGTGGGAAATAACTTTACTGTGAATCAAATTTCTGAGTAAAATCCTCATGATTTGGCTCATCTCTAGTCGTCTATTATTGTTTTGGCTCTGAGTTTAGTGTGGTGATTTACTTTATTTGTATACTGCATACTAATACATACTACTACCTAAATCATAATGTATAAGTTCTGAAATTCAAGGATTTTGCTAATTAGGATCATGCATTTGCCTTTCTATGTAAGCTATCAGACAATTAGCTAAGCTAAGTTTAGAAATTCATTATTACTGTGAGTAGTTAATTTTAACTCTAGGGATTTAAGTGTCTTAAAATATTAAAAGTAGCTCTGTTGGAACAAAATAGTTTTGCCATAGTAGTCCGGAGATCTAGAGTTTATCTGTGATAATACAGCACTTATTCATTCCCTTAATTGCTCGTGTCTTTGTCTTATTATATAATGAAAAATGAAAAAAACCCATTGTATGATAAGCATGTCTCTGAATGTCCAATATAATAGCAACATAACTCTAGCAACATAGATTTACATATATTCACTGTTTATGTATTATGCAAAAGGAAATTGAGACTATTAAAGCTCCGTGTCACTCGAGTAGATGCCTCAACATGCCAAGGCCCTTTATTTGCGTCTTCTCTTGCTTACATAAATCACACAAGACAGTAATGGCTTGTCAGAAGTTTTATGACAAATACGTGACGTGTCGGGGGGAAAAAATCCTTGTCAGTGACTAAAACCGTCTCAATTTACATTCACATGTTTTCTAGATATGAAAATATATCTCTATTGAATGCTCTGACATGGCTTGTTATCTCGACGTTCTACCCCCTGCAGGAGCCTCATGTCCTTTCCAAATAAATGAGACGGTGCAGTAAATGCGTTCTACAATTCTAACGCTCCCCACATAGACATCTGCGGTATACAGAAGATTCAGTAACAGATATCACACCTCCGTCTGACAGAGAGAGAAGTGCAGAAGCTGCCTGGGATAATTTGCTGCAACGTTCAAAATACAGAATGTTAATTACAATAATATTTAAATTGCAGACATGCTTTTACTGTAGGAATATCACTGTGTGGCATAAAGATGACACTCCATTCATTTCAGCTCCATCCTAGCCGTTACCTAATCTATAGCCGAATGATTCTCAGCTTTATATACACATATGCAGCATATATATATATTCTTGCACAGTAGGACGTCTTACTAAACACCTTGCCACTAAAATGTTATTTCAACTATAACACCTTTCAACAGTCTAAACTTACACACAAAACAGGTGAATTTGCAAACACTTTGTTTTACTAAGTTTATACAAAGTTTGAGTTTGTTTTCAATCTAGAAGACAAATTGTTGATACAGAAGAAAACAGCAGAGAAAATACAGATGCGGGCTTATTGCTGCCATCTGTTGAATACCTAGAGTACATATTGACCTGTGGGCTGACATGGGAAGAGGAATTTGACAACTACTCTGAAAAGTAACCACCAATTTTCTGACCCATAAATGTGCTCAATCATTTAAATCAGTGACTGAGACGGAAAACTTTAATGGTTTATGGGAATTTTATGTCTGCTGTGTACGCTAGTGAGAGCTAAGAGCTCCCGTGTTTGGTAACCAAGATTCGTGACAATCTGCAGTAAGGAACGCCCTGTATTTCAGCTGCTATATATTGAGGACATGAATACAGTTTGCTAAACTCTATTTTCCATTTTAAGCCTCTGTTTAGATCTTGCATTTGCAGCTTTTACATGTTCTTGTAGAAAACGCAGATACAATACATAAAGAAGAATAGTGTGCACAGGTCGAGGTGTCGGTAGGTGGGATGTGGAATCCCCAGAATCAATGCAGAGGGAATCACCACACTCTATTTTCAAAGTGCAGTAGTAGTTTAATTTGTAGATGTACAAATAGACAAACTTACAGGGAGAAATGCGACAGAAAATACACATTTTGACCCTTCCTGGGTCTTATTCACAATGTCACTTAAACAGGGTAGTATGGAGGTGCTCCCGCAAGTAGGTCTGTCTCTACAGAGAGCCTAATTCCAGTGCTGTTTCATTTACTGGACTGCTTGGTGAAGTTTTGATGAACTCCCTGTTTCCTCTACTGTAAATGTAGCTGATCTCTGTATAACTCTGCCCACACCCCTGATTGGCAGCTTCCTGAGCACACTGTACATTGTCAGCAAGCTGCTAATCAGTGGTGGGTGGGATTACACGGATTAGCCTAACTCTGACTCCTTGGCATATGACACAGAGTCCTACAGTGATATTCTCCTGCTAATAAAACACTGATTGTATTTAAACTAAAGCAAGCTGCTGAGCAAATGACACATCCTTGGAATCAAGGGAAAAGCATGTGGTTGTCAGCTCACCAGTCTAGGCGTGATGTATCGGGAGTCCTGAGAGCAACACACAGATCAAGTTGCAATATATCATGGAATCATGGTCTTACCATGGTCCGACCATGAATAAGGCACTTAGGCAAGATTCATAGGCCTGGTAACAGCATCCTTCATGCACTTTAGTTGTATTGCCCTCGAGTTCTTTTTAACATGTCTAATAAATGAGACAATTTACCTACTTGGAATGCAGTCTGAAGCTGGATCGAAAACCCATCTGCCATCCTTGGAATCAGGATCACTGCCCCTACATCTCATTAAATACCAAAAATCTGCTGACAGAGTCCCTTTAAAGAGGACAAAAGTGGTCAGGAGAAGAGATGAGCGAATTTGTTCAGATTCGATCGCTGAATCTGAATTTGCCATATTCATGCCAAATGTTTACCCTATTCATGCCGAATGAAAATTGATGATCGGCTCCAAACATACCGTATTTGGTCATTTCTACTCCCATTGACGCTAATGAAGTTCGGCTGTGTTTGACGAATATTGCAAAAACAATTTTCGCTGCCGATCATATTCGGAACCAAATCCGAACAAATTCGCTCAACTCTAGTCAGGAGTGGCCAATTTTCGCTCTTACTTTATTCCTGCTGTTCCCCTGATTGTTCCAAATTATTCCTAATAATATTCCTAATTATCTAGTGTTAATTTCAGGGTTTTTCTTAGTTCATCTAAGGGTAATTATGCAGACCAGGCTAAATACGACTCACTCCAGAGAATTCTGTGAGCAACACCCCCTTGTAAAGACCATCAAAATAGCACTAAACCTAAAGCCCTATAAATCTGGAACTTTATAGTGGATATATTATAAAAAAAAAAAAAAAACTGGAATACTTAAGTTAGTAGAGGGAATAAAATAAAAGCAAAACTCTCTCCATGTTATTTGTTCACTGGTTCACTTTAAGTTTATAGTGGGAAATATCAATTATAAGGTGGGGAACAAACCTATATTTCAAATCAGCAGCAATTCCTTAGGCCTCTTTCACACTTCCGATTTTGACAATCAGTCAAGATCCGCCAATTTTGAAAAAAAAACGGATCCGCCATTTTTCTTTGCGGATCCGTTTTTTTCCCCATTGACTTTCATTACTGGCGGATCCTGACTGATTGCCGTCCGTTGCATCCGTTTTTTTGAGGATCTGCCACAATGTTAGTGTCCGTCAACATCCTCAAAGATTTCCAAACGGAGCTTGCAACGTTTTTTTGGCCGGCGGATCCTCCAGACACTGAATTAACCCCAAAATCTGTCTGGGTGCCGGACAAAAACAATTCTCTCTCTCTCTCTCTCTCTCTCTCCCTCTCCCCGGCCAGCGATTCCTTTAAATCTCCTCATTTTCAGGATCCGTCCAAAAACGGATCCTGTGCCATCCGTTCACATCAGTTGAGAACGGATCCGCTTGTCTGCCTTTTTGGTGGATCTTAACTGATGCAAATAACTGAAGTGTGAAAGAGGCCTTACTGTGCGGATTTACTCTAAATGTTAATAAATTATAACAATTATGGAATAGAATCTATAGTATAGACACTAGAGAGCCACCTAAAGTCACAAAACACAATACTGTACCTAAATTGTCTACAATATGAAATCGTTTTTTCCTATGTGACAGTAAATGAGTATAAATGTCACGTTGTAGCAATGTTAGTCTAATTTCACTCATTAACATTTCCAATTAATGTGGATATCAGAGCAATGCCATAAGCTGGAAATTGGAAAGTAACTAAAATTGTATTTCATTACATTTCTGCAGAAGCAAGCGATTTTACTGCTACTAGTCATATAGTGACCCGGATTTCTGCTAACTATATGTGTGTTTTCCCTGTGCCAACTAATTATTTTCATCTAGTGAAGGCCAAGGGCAAATATAAAGAATTCAGCAGATCATGTAAAACAAATATGTTTAAAGTTGTAGTGTCATATAACAGTCGATATACAGTGGGGGAAATAAGTATTTGATCCCTTGCTGATTTTATAAGCTTGCCCACTGACAAAGACCTGAACAGTCTAAAATTTTAAGGGTAGGTTAATTTTAATATGGAGAGAAAGTATATCAAAAATAAAATCCCGAAAATCACATTGTATAAATTATATAAATTTATTTGCATTTTGCAGTGAGAAATTAGTATTTGATCCCTCTGGCAAACAAGACATAATACTTGGTGGCAAAACCATTGTTGGCAAGCTCAGCAGTCAGATGTTTTTTGTAGTTGATGATGAGGTTTGCGCACATGTCCACTCCTCTTTGCAGATCATCACTAAATCATTAAGATTTTCAGGCTGTCGCCTGGCAACTCGGAACTTCAACTCCCTTCATAAGTTTTCTATGGGATTAAGGTCTGGAGACTGGCTAGGCCACTCCATGACTTTAATGTGCTTCTTTTTGAGCCATGCATTTGTTGCCTTGGCTGTATGTTTTGGGTCATTGTCTTGCTGTAAGACCCAGCCATGACTCATTTTTAATGTCCTGGTGGAGGGAAGGAGATTGTCACTCAGGATTTTACGGTACATGGCTCCATCCATTCTCCCATTGATGAGGTGAAGTAGTCCTGTGCCCTTAGCAGAGAAATACCCCCAAAACATAATGCTTCCATCTACATGCTTGACAGTGGGGATGGTGTTCTTTGGGTCATAGGCAGCATTTTTCTTCCTCCAAACACGGCGAATTGAGTTAATGTCAAAGAGCTCAATTTTTGTCTCATCTGACCACAGCACCTTCTCCCAATCACTCACAGAATCATCCAGGTGTTCATTGGCAAACTTCAGATGGGCCTGCACATGTGCCTTCTTGATCAGGGGAACCTTGCGGGCACTGCAGGATAGTAAACCTTTTGGGCATAAAGTGTTACCAATGGTTTTCCTGATGACTGTGGTCCCAGCTGCAATGAGACCATTAACAAGTTCCGCCCGTGTAGTTTTAGGCTGATCTCTCACCTTCCTCATGATCAAGGATACCCCATGAGGTGATATTTTGCATGGTGCCCCTGATCAATGTCGATTGACAGTCATTTTGTATTTCTTCCATTTTCTCACTATTGCACCAACAGTTGTCTCCTTCTCATCCAGCATCTTACGTATGGTTTTGTAGCCCATTCCAGCTTTGTGCATGTATATGATTTTGTCCCTGACATCCTTATAAAGCTCTTTAGTCTTGCCCATGTTGTAGAGGTTAGAGTCTGACTGATTGAGTCTTTTATAAAGGTGACTATGTAAGACAGCTGTCTTTAATGCAGGTAATGAGCTGATTAGGAGCGTCTAACTGGTCTGTAGGAGCCAGAACTCTTAATGGTTGGTAGGGGATCAAATACTTATTTCTCACTGCAAAATGCAAATAAATGTATAAAATTTATACAATGTGATTTTCTGGATTTTATTTTTGATATTCTATGTCTCAATGTTAAACCTAACCTACCCTTAAAATTATAGATTGTTCATGTCTTTGTCAGTGGGAAACTTACAAAATCAGCTTTTTATATTTGTATTCATCACTCACTGCTACGAAGTATTAAAAGACTGGAGCTGCTTTTCTATATATTAACCACTTTGCAATGTAACATATTAATTATAGATGAGTGGATCGATCGATTGTGGTCAACTTTGAGTGGAATTTCCCCAAATTTTTATTCCTCCTGCAAATTCAAACAAATCAAGATTCGATTTGTGAAGATCGCACAAAAAAAGTGCCATATCACACACTGATGAAAAATGCAGAAGCCAGAGAGCAGAATAATGATGTCAGGTATGACCGCATGGACATCCTCATAATGTCTTGCAGCTATCATGCAAAGTAGCAGACAGCCTTATTCATGGTCAGACCATGGTGCTACCATGATTCCATAATATATTGCAGCTGCTCAGACTTCATCCGTACGTGGCTCCCAGGACTCCCGATACATCACGCTCAGTCTGGTGAGCTGACAACCACCTGGTTTTCCCTTGATTCCAAAGATGTGTCACTTACTCAGCAGCTTGCTTTAGTTTCAATACAATCAGTGTTTTATCAGCAGGAGATTATCAATGCAGGACTCTGTGTCATATGCCAGGGTGTCAAGCTAATCTGTGTAACCCCACTCGCAACCGATCATGCATCACATAATCTAGTGCAACCAATCAGGGAGACTATCATAGTCAACATAAAATATGAAGGTTGACAAAGCAGCATTATTTTATGAGTATACAGACTAAATTAGGAGGTCAGATAGCACAAGTTATTTCACATAGGGATAGAAAAGACCAACATATGATTATGATGCACTACTGCAGTGCTGGAGCACACTGGAAGCACGAGTGGAAGTCTGTCTGTGAATAATAATCCAAAAATGCAAGTGATATTGGGGGGTGCAGTACCTTCATAGTCAGTGTCACTCTGACTTGAGCTGTACATGTTACATGAATATCGATGTTGTTTAACCCCAGGTACCAGTCATTTTCTCCTAGCCAGATAGGATGAGGTCACATGGATATTAACAAGACTGTGTGTCTGCATGAAAGAGTTCAAAAGTTGTACAATACAATACAAGGAGCCATCCATGTATTATATACATATTTTTCAGGCAATTAGATGGTTTGCAGTATTTAAATTTTTAAGCAAATTTATCCTCTGTTCAGCAATTATTTAAAAAAAATTGGCACAGTTGGCAAACTTGAATTTCAGAAGATCCGCTCATTGCTATTGCTAAAGAGTACCTTTCACCAAAATGTTCATGTTGATCTGGACGCACAAGGTCCAGTGGAAGATCTGGCATTAGCATTGGTGCAATCAATGTTTCTAATTAGTTCACAGTGTTCAAATTTGATCTGGTCCCTCTAGATTGCAGGAGTAGGAGCCTTAATCCCATGCCTTATATTTACAAAGGCACATGATAAAATCCCTCTGTCATCTACCATTATGCCCTTTAATTTACATTTAGTCATTTCTTCTAGTAAGATAACATTACAGATGGAAGCCAAGAATATTGGTAGATCCGCCATGTCATAGAATCATGGAAAGTTAGAGATGGAAGGGACCTCAATGGTCATCATGTAGAACCCCTGCTCAACGCAGGAGGTAATATAGTCCAACCACTTCAGCTTATAAGAATCTGACTTTCATAATAAACTCCAACTTCTATATTACATTTGTGAAAAGAATTTCAGGTCAAATTGGTCACTTTTTATTTTACGGAATTATCGCGACTTTGGAATAAAAGGCTGCAAAGGTCATCTTCTCTCAGATCACATGTTGCATGTTTTTAAAGGAAGTCCAAAAACATCATTTTTCAACACACATATATATCATTTTGCATGTTTATTTTACATTTTCTTAGTGTCTGGGGACGTTAAAAATGGAGACTGTTCAGCAATTCCAATAATTTATGAAGGCAGAAAGGTACATTTTTGGAGTTGCTATAGTAACATTGTGGGGAAACTGCTTTCTAGCTCCATTTTTAAAACACTAAATGCCAACGTGATCTGTAAGGAGTATTACAAAATGCCAAATTCCATTTTAATAAGCCAATAACTGCTAGCATTTTGCTGTCGTTTCCCAATGGGGGTTTAAGTGGGATTTCTGCTGTTTGAACAAAAATGTAGAAACAAAGCACAAACCGTAGGTGGAAACACGAGAAAGTACAATTGGTTCAGAAGATGACTTTTCTCTCCAGATAGGATGGGAGGTCTCATACATAAAACATAACCTCTGCTTGACAAATTACACTGCCAAAAAAACACATCACAACCCATTACAGCACAAAAGAGAGAAATCTTTCATGCACTTTTTAAATGTTTCCAAATGTCATTTCCACAGAGAAAAAATATGTTTTGGATCCCATTGTATATGTTTCATCACAACAATTTTCTAATCTCCAGCCCTATCCATGGTGAGAGATGAATTCAAGAAGATAACAAATGGGCCCATGGTATAAATCTATTACATAGATACAAACGACAATTTGTTAATATTATTTATAGACTAACAATACTATGTTTTAAAAATCCTGTTTCCAATTTGACAAAAACAATTTTGTATCAATTAATATTCTGATATTAGGAGATTTTTTTTTTACGTTTTCATTTTACAACATTTTTTCGCTCTTTATAGTTAAACGGTAACCACCATTTTAAGTTTTATTTCACAAATCAATAGCACACATGAAATAAGCATCTTTCTTATATATATTTTATCAGCGGAATATGCTTTGTTTCTCCTCCTGGACTGATCTTTCATTTTCAAAATTCTCAATTCACTGGTAAAATCTGTATTCGGGGGAACATTTTTTAAGAACATCTCAGCACATGAATGTTCTGTTAATATATCCAAAACTGGAACTTATTTTTATTCCAAGATCTATTCATTAAAATGTACTTTTTTCATGGAAAAATTCCTTTAAGTTTAGAAAAATTTCAAGTAACTTTCTAAAATGCAAAGCTATATTTACCATTAAATAATTTAAAGGAATAGTGATGAGCGAGTATACTGATTACTCGTGATTTCCCGAGCGTGATCGCCAAGTATTTGGATGTGCATGGAGATTTAGTTTGTGTCGCCGTAGCTGCATGATTTGCGGCTGCTAGCCAACATGAATGCATGTGGGGATTGCCTATTTATTAGGAAATTCCCATTCAGGCTGTCTAGCAGCCGTAAATCATACAGCTGCGGCGACACAAACTAAATCTCCAAGCACATCCAAATACTCTGAGACCACCCGAGCATGCTCTCGAAATCATGAGTAACGAGTTTACTCGCTCATCACTATGAAGTAACTTTGTTTTTTGCATCTAAGTGTCATATACATGACCATACATTAGCTTCATGCTGTATTGACCTACTGCTGTATAATAACGCACCCATAGTGAAGTCTCACTGAACCTTTGTACCTTTGCATGCCTTGGATATTCCACTGAAATTTTTATGTTTGGAATCCCATGTGCTATACATTGCAATTTATGGCTGAGGATTGGATGCTTTTTATTCGCAAAAAAACAATTCTACTTCAAAAAACAACATCGACCACCCCAATGTATTTGTGGCTGTTGATGGCTATTTTATAGCAAAAAAAATTGAGGCAAATTTGATTCAGTTCAATGCAGTTCTCACACCTTTTCATCCATATACAGTTGTGGCCAAAAGTATTGACATCCCTGCAATTCTGTCAGATAATACTCAGCTTCTTCCTGAAAATGATTGCAAACACAAATTCTTTGGTATTATTATCTTCATTTAATTTGTCTTAAGTGAAAAAACACAAATGAGAATGAAGCAAAAAGCAAAACATTGATCTTTTCACACAAAACTCCAAAACTGGGCCAGACAAAAGTATTGGCACCCTCAGCCTAATACTTGGTTGCACAACCTTTAGCCAAAATAACTGCAACCAACCACTTCCGGTAACCATCAATGAGTTTCTTACAATGCTCTGCTGGAATTGTAGACAATTCTTCTTTGGCAAACTGCTCCAGGTCCCTGATATTTGAAGGGTGCCTTCTCCAAACTGCCATTTTTAGATCTCTCCACGGGTGTTCTATGGGATTCAGGTCTGGACTCATTGCTGGCCACCTAAAAAGTCTCCAGTGCTTTCTCTCAAACCACTTTTTAGTGCTTTTTGAAGTGTGTTTTGGGTGATTGTCCTGCTGGAAGACCCATGACCTCTGAGGCAGACACAGCTTTCTCAAACTGGGCCCTACATTATGCTACAACATTTGTTGGTAGTCTTCTGACTTCATAATGACATGCACATGGTCAAGCAGTCCAGTGCCAGAGGCAGCAAAGCAACCCCAAAACATCAGGGAACCTCCGCCATGTTTGACTGTAGGGACCGTGTTCTTTTCTTTGAATGCCTCTTTTTTTCTCCTGTAAACTCTATGTTGATGCCTTTGCCCAAAAAGCTCTACTTTTGTCTCATCTGACCAGAGAACATTCTTCCAAAACGTTTTAGGCTTTTTCAGGTAAGTTTTGGCAAACTCCAGCCTGGCTTTTTTATGTCTTGGGGTAAGAAGTGGGGTCTTCCTGGGTCTCCTACCATTCAGTCCCTTTTCATTCAGACGCCGATGGATAGTACGGGTTGACACTGTTGTACCCTCGGACTGCAGGGCAGCTTGAACTTGTTTGGATGTCAGTCGAGGTTCTTTATCCAACATCCGCACAATCTTGCTTGAAAATCTCTTGTCAATTTTTCTTTTCCGTCCACATCTAGGGAGGTTAGCCACAGTGCCATGGGCTTTAAACTTCTTGATGACTGCGCACGGTAGACACAGGAACATTCAGGTCTTTGGATATGGACTTGTAGCCTTGAGATTGCTCATGCTTCCTCACAATTTGGTTTCTCAAGTCCTCAGACAGTTCTTTGGTCTTCTTTCTTTTCTCCATGCTCAATGTGGTACACACAAGGACACAGGACAGAGGTTGAGTCAACTTTAATCCATGTCAACTGGCTGCAAGTGTGATTTAGTTATTGCCAACACCTGTTAGGTGCCACAGGTAAGTTACAGGTGCTGTTAATTACACAAATTAGAGAAGCATCACATGATTTTTCGAACAGTGCCAATACTTTTGTCCACCCTCTTTTTTATGTTTGGTGTGGAATTATATCCAATTTGGCTTTAGGACAATTCTTTTTGTGTTTTTTCATTTAAGACAAATTAAATGAAGATAATAATACCAAAGAATTTGTGTTTGCAATCATTTTCAGGAAGAAACTGAGTATTATCTGACAGAATTGCAGGGGTGTCAATACTTTTGGCCACAACTGTAGTCTATATATAAAGCCATTGTTAGGCATTGCTCACCACATGACGTTTTAAAAAGTTGAGTTTCAAACTTAGTTCACTTTTTCCATGTGTATACGTTAGCAAATGTCCACTGTTTTATCGTTTTAGCATCTTGGCCCATTGTTGTTATACACATAAATTTTCAAGGCTGCAGGCTGTTAAACATGAGAAATCTTCCAGAAAGTTGTACATTTTTCCTAGCCAAATCAGCAGCTTTCCCCGAATTTATCATTCATTAAACATACGTGTCATATCAGATGAAAATAGCTGCCTTTTTAACTGATATTTTCTTGGCTTTTATTTCAGATGGTTTAATCAATTCTCATGTTTTCAAATCAATAGAGAAGGCCTTTTTTAATATTTGTTCATCCATGCTTATAATACAGTTTTTGTTTAGCCTTTGTATGAGATTAGAGTAGTTTTTGACTTGTGTTTGGCAATGAATGCGCCTGGCATTCAGTTCAATGAATGTTGCTGAACTGCAAAATTATGGACAACCTATTGACATGAATGGCGTTACTTGAAGAAAAGAAAGTAGATGTTTTTTCTATGAAGAGTACTTGCAGCAATCTCATTCATATTAAGTGGGCTGTCTGATGTGGATAGCTCTTTCTTTGTTACGTGGGTCCATCGATAGAAACTTTACATTCAACAATCAACTTTAACCTGTCATCAAGTGGTCATTTCTCCTGCAGATCCCTCACAGGAGAAATACAGTAAAGCGTTATACAGTTTTAATGGATATCAATGGTCTACAAAAACATAGGTTTCCCAGAGAGGGCACACCAAAACTAAAACTTAATATTAAAGGGGTATTCTCAAATTGTCTCTTGAGAAGTTCAGAACAATGCAATCTCCTTACGGTTTCCTTATTCCCTGGTTTCTGGACTCCTCTTCTTTCGTGACAGAAAAGGTGAATACAACTATAGTATTAAAAGAACTTTAAAGTTCAGCACAAGTTCTGCTATCTCACCAACAAGATGGTGGAATTGGAATTAATATTTTGTTAAAATAAAATTAAAATATGGTGGGGATAACGAGGACCTGGCTGGATGAGAGCTTTGACTGAGCTATTAATTTGCAGGGCTACAGTCTATTATGGAATTACTGTACACATAAGGAGGGGAGGGGGTCTGTGTTTATGTAATCTCATCACTAAAAACCATGATACATGATAATATATGTGAGGTTAGTGAGAATGTAGAGTGGATATAATGGGAGGAAGAAGGATTAATAAAATATCGATAGGCGTATTTTATATGTCTCAAAATATAATGGATGTTGAAGAAAATATTCTCATAAAACAAATAGATGTGGCAGCAAATCAAGCAGAAATAATCACTATGGGAGACTTCAACTAAATTGGGAAGCAAAAACCTGCAGGTCAAGCAAAGGAAACAGGGTTTTGACAACAATGAAAGACAATTACCTATCACAGCTTGTTCAGGACCCAACAAGAAAGGGGGCACTGCTGACCTAACATTAAATGGGCTGGGCCACACATTAAATATGTCGGTTGGGGGCCACTTAAGTAATCGTGATCACAAAATAATACATTTTCATGTATCTATCCAAAAATAAAATGTATAGTAGAGGGGTTACTAAACTTCAAGAAGGTGCGTTTCCAACGACTGGGGGATTACATATATGAGGGGACAGTACCAAGATCTTTTTTCTATTAGGTCTGCAACAGGGACAAGGGGGCATCCTATATGTCTAGAGGAAAGAAGGTTTAATCATAATCACAGACACAGATTATTCACTGTAAAAGCAGTGAGACTTTGAAACTCTCTGCCACATGATATTGCAGGGGTTGATTCATTAGTAAAATTCAAGAAGGATCTGTATGTCTTTGTTGATACATACTCAGTGGATGAAATATCAATATTTGATACACTGCCGATTTTGCATGTGTTCCCACCTACAAGGAATAAAGAGGTCTGTAATATTTATCATAGGGACACATCATTCTCATTTGCACAAGGAAAGACTAGAAGCAATGGGATGAAACTGATGGGAGGAGCCACAGATTAGATATTAGAAAAAACTTTTTGACAGTTAGAGTGATCAATGAGTGGATCAGGCTGCCATGAGAGGTGGAGAGTTCTCCTTCAATAGAAGTCGTCAAACAGAGGCTGGACAGACATCTGTCTGGGGTGATTTTGCTAATCCTGCTTTGAGCAGGGGGTTGGACCAGATTGCCCAAGAGGACCCTTCCAACTTTACGATTCTATGATTCTATGATCAACTGTGAGAGACAGAATTTTTAAAAATCCAGAAAATCACATTGTATGATTTTTATATAATTTGCATTTTTGCATGAAATGAGTATTTGATACAATAATAAAACATAACTTGATATTTGGTACAGATACCTTTGTTTGCAGTTACAGAAGTCAAACATTTCCTCTAGTTCTTGACCAAGTTTGTACACACTGCGGCAGGGATTTTGGCAGACTGTTTCTCACAAATCTTCTCCAGATCATGTTTCAGGGCTGACACTGGGCAAAATTAAGTTGCATCTCCCTTTATCCCTTCAAAGATTTTCTGTTGGTTTCAGGCCTGGAGACTGGCTAGGCCACTCCAGGACCTTGAAATGCTTCTTACGGAGCCATTCGATAGTTGCTCCGACTGTGTGTTTCGGGTCATTGCCATGCTAGATGACACAGCCACAACCCATCTTCAATGTTCTTACTGAGCAAAGGAAGTTGTGGGCCATAATCTTGCAACACATGACCCCATTCATCTTCCTTTTAATACGCTCCAGTTGTCCTGTCTCCTTTGCAGAAATAACACCCCCAAAGTATGATGTTTCCCCCACCATGCTTCATGGTTGGGATAATGTTCTTGGAGTTGCACTCATCCTTCTTCTTCCTCCAAACACAGCGATTGGAGTTGATACCAAAAAGTTCTATTCTGATCTCGTCTGACCACATGACCTTCTTCCATGTCTTCTCCGGATCATCCAGATGGTCATTCTCAAACTTCAAACAGGTCAGGATATGTGTTGGCGTGACTAGGGGGATGAGTGTGATTGATTGATTGTGTGGATAGGTGTCTTTTATACAAGTAGTGAGTTCACATAGGTATAATTAATAGAGGTAATGAGTGAGATGACAAGGGCTTTTTTAAAAAAACTAACAGGTCTGTGAGAGGCAGAATACTTGCTGGTTGGTAGGTGATCAAATACTTATTTCATGCAATAAAATGCAATTTATTTATTTAAAAATCAAACAATATGATTTTCTGTTTTTATTTTTAGATTCTGCCTGTTATAGTTGAAGTGTACCTACGATAAATATTACAGACCTCTCAATTCTTTGTAGGTGGGAAAAATTTCCTAAATCGTGAGTGTATCAAATACTTATTCTCCCCACTAGAGTTGAGTGACATTGGTCGGATCGAGTTTCATGAAACAAAATTTGTTTCAGATGAAACTGGTCCGATTAGGGCAAAAAAATTTTTTTGCCCTAATCGGACCAGTTTCATCTGAAACAAATTTGTTTCATGAAACCCGATCTGACCAAAGTCGTTCAACTCTACTCCCCACTGTTATATTACAGACTGTGGGCACTAGATTTTGTGATGGGATGCTGAACCAGTGAAATAGTCTGACTGCCTTATGAAGTCGGGAAGGAATTTTCCCTTAGTATGGAGCTATTAGGCTAAGCTCACATGCAGCGGAACTCTCGCGGAAGTTAACGCGAGAATACCGGAATTCCATTGTGCGGGAAAATCGCATTTTAAATTCCTGTGGAAAAACTAGCGATTTGCAAGCGTAATTAGCTTGCAGAATGCTAGCGTTTTTCAAGCAATCTAGAGCATCGCTTGGAGAACTGATTGACAGGTTGGTCACACTCGTTAAACATAGTGTTTCACAAGTGTGACAAACTTTTTACTACTGATGCTGCCTATGTAGCATCAGTAGTAAAAGATAGGATGTAAAAAATAATTTAAAAAAATGTTATTCTCACCTTCCGGTGTCCCGCTCAGCCTTCCCGCCTCTCCCCGTGCTCCCGGCATCTTCCGGTCCCAGTAATCCTTTGCGCGAATGACTGCGAGACGCCGCGCTCCCGCAACGTCATCGCGAATGACCGCGAGACGTTGCGCTCCCGCGAGACCGCGACATCATCGCGGTCATTCACGCAAAGGATTACTGGGACCGGAAGATGCCGGGAGCGTGGACAGAGGCGGGAAGGCTGCGCGGGATGCCATAAGGTGAGAATAACAATATTTTTTATTTTAATTCTATTTTTTACAGGGATATGGTACCCACAGCCTGAAGAACAGTCTCCTCTCCTCTGGACCGTGGGCACCATCTGCAAATGTTCTGCTTACTTTTCGCATGGTGGGCACAGCCACAAGCGGAAAGTAAGCAGAACAATGCATTCCTATGTGGGTGGAATCGCTATGATTCTGCTAAATTAATGAGCATGCTGCGTTTTTTACCGCAAAGCGATTCCGCCGCGGAAAAAACCGCAGCATTAGCACAGCATTGCAGAATCCCATAGGGCTGCATGGGATGCTTATTTTTCGCGTTTTCGTGGCAAAATCGCACTTTTAAAACCACCACGAAAATGCGAAAAAAACTCGACGTGTGAACGCAGCCTAAATGTCTGTTCCATGGGTTTTTACCTTCTCTATATCATCATGTTAGGCTATAGGTTTCCCTTGGTGGATTTAGGTCTTCCTTCAATCTTAAAACTATGAAACTATGAAACATTCAGTTATCAGTGGAATTTTAACAAGCACACTGGTCCAGACAGCAAGAATGGAGAGCAGAGATTTGGAGACCTGTCGTGAAAGATTCTGGGCTGGCTATTTACAACTGTGTCTGTTCAGAAGATGAGATGAAGATGACCAGCTAACTGCTGTATTGAAATCAGTGGACTGAAGAGAGCAGACTGGGATGCTAAGAGTCAACCACTCTCCTGGAATGTAACTGCTGTACACCAAAAGCCAGGCAGTAGAGGCCGGGCTGCATGGAAACAAGCTGTATTCTACAAAAGATACAATCTGTTATTGAAAGAGAATGATAACAGGTAGAAAAATCAGGTCAATGGCGAAGTTGCCTATTTTCATGCTGTCTAAATAATTATAGCAATTTAAAAACTTGAGAAAAACAGGAAAATATGTGAGTCTGGGTTTTGTAAACCACACATTAACTTTAAATAGTTTCATATAAAGTGAAAAAGACATAGAATAAGGAGTTTAATTAAATCATGTTTGACAAAAAATCTATGCGTCTTACCAAACTTTTGTTTGCGGAATTACAGATATTCTTTTGGTGATACAGAGTAAACTTTATGCACAGTCAAGTAATATGGACAGATGCATTGCTGAATTAATATGCTGGATTAGAGTTGTAATATTAATCTAACAGCAGAAATTGAAGCTATGCTTATGCAAACAAACTCAAATCTGTTAGGGTGTTACATTGTGACAGTGTTAATATCTGCAATTAGGTTCTTAAAAACAGAATTATAATTAAAATAGATTTTTTTTCAGTTATCATTGGGATAAAGGAATTGGAGTGAAGGTCCTCTTTGCATTTTCTGAAAATTACAATTTGCATTAAAGGGAACCTGTTACCTTAAAATGTCACTTACTTGTAGGCAAGATTAGTAATCTGCAAGTAAATAGCATTTTACCCATGTTTTACTGTGTTCCTGGAGGCACGGCTACAGGTAGAAAATTCAATAAATCTTGCAAAAGTTACACAAGCTACAACAATAAAATACAGGATAGAGGTAGGGGCATGGAGAGGACACTGTGAGCACCGGTTTGGATAAATTAATGTCATTGCAATGATGATTATGTTTCATATCCTGTAGCAAATATTCAATCATGTCTTGGATTTAGAGCCATATTTATGCGTAGGCACCTTATTTGTTCTGCATTTTACTGAGTGTATTATAATGGTATGCAATCTCATGAATTGATCTACTATATATTGACTTTCTGATATGAATTTTCACCCTTTCCCCTGACATGTCCACTTGAGTGTTATGATATTTCCCGGATATTTAATAATTAATTATGTATGTGCATGTTTTGAAGTTTTATAAATATTTTATATTTTATTTTTGTAAGGGGTGCTACTTTTATCATTTTTAATATATTTTACACATCAATCTACTAATGTTGATAGTATGTTATTTAGGTAGAAAATGAAGGTATATTCTACCAGCAGCTGCTCTCTTCTAGCCATTGGAGTGGTGCAGAATATATTTTTAAACTAGAATTGCTTGTTATTATGCCCTCTGGTGTTCTCTAATATGAACATTAAAGTGGAAAAAACATAAAGAATAATTTAACTTCTTTTCTTTTTTTCTGTTTCTAATTCTATCCAGCATTTAAAGTTTTTTAAATTTACAAATCACTTTATTAAACGATTTGACTTCAATCCCGTAAATAAACTTGACTCTAAGTGGCCTCCAAATTACTGGTTACTACTTAGGCTGGGGTCACACTGGCGAGGAATACAGGCGAGTGAGAGGCGCTAAAAGCACGCATTAGACACGGACAAATGATTCTCTATGGGGTCACTCGCACCAAGCGTATATTTCTCATCCGTATCCTACGCTCCGTGCCAATCGCAGCATGCTGCGATTGTCAGCGTACTACGCCGTAGTACGCCAATGCAAGTCTATGGGCGCGCAAAAAATACAGATTACACACGGACCAGATGTGTGACCTGCGAGCAATACGCAGGTCTTTTGGCTGGTGACAGGAAATGGGCCAATCCATCATCAGGAAGCCTAGACATGCAAATGAGCTCAAAAAGCGCTCCAGACATCCCAGAAGTACGCCTCCATGGAGTACAGCTGCAGCATGGCGTCCACGTACATAAATGTTGAGATGCTCATTGTACTGGTGCAGGAGCATCCCGAAATCTGGGACCAACGCGATGCAAATTATGCCAACCGGGCAAGAAAGGAGGCGTCATGGAGGCGCATCTGTCGCCAGATGTACCATGACTTTTGTGACCGACCACGTGAGGAGCAGCATAAAATTCGTAAGTACAACGCAAAACATCAGTAACCTTAGCGCGCAAGAAAAAACGAATATAGATTCAGCTCCCCCCTTCCTGTGCATGTACTTTTAGCCTCATGAGGCCATTACATTTGAATGTGACACGTGGCTTCACACAGCCATAATTTGGGGTTAGGCCACAAGCTCCTCATCCTCCTAGAAAAAACAATTATTAAGTGTAGCTAAAGAGACCCTGTGTATCTGCCCAATTACATATGCCACCATGGGTAGAAAGCACACCCCAGAAGGCCCCATGCCTAGACTACTGGTAGAAAATGTGACCTCTCAAATATGTGAATTTGACAATATTTCCTGTCACATTGCAGTGGAAGATGTGATGAAACGCTTGCGAAGCATCCGGGACCAATACCGCCGGGAACGCCAGCAGTGGTCCAGGAGTGGGGATGCTGGATATGTTAAAAGGAAGTACATCTACTATGATCGGCTGTCCTTCCTCGCCCCAATTCTGGATCTGAGACCGTAAGTAGATACCTCACACCACATTACACAAATACTTTACAGGGCCAAAAATATTGATGTATTTTTGCCTCTGTTCTATTTCATAACAGAACTCAATCCAACCTTACGGATCGAGGAACGGCCTCAGAGGCAGAGCCCATAATAGGTCCTGTAGGGGATGAGGTGGCTGGCCCATCTTCTCCCCCTACAAGAAGGATGGCAGAAGATGAGGCATCACAGGACAACCCAATGGCTGTCCAACACACAACACCACCAGGACGGTCTGCTGCTGCCCACCCATCCTGGAAGAGCCGGGCAACTTGAGCAGCAGCCCAACTGGCCAGATCAGGGCCTCCCCACAGGCTGCTCTTACATCACACAGAACACGAAGAAGGTGCCAGCTCACTATTCAAGAGAGCAGGACCAATGTGGACACAGGGGTGCTCAATTATTTATCTAGAGTAACTACAGATGATGGGGAGGAGGCCTACGCACGTAGCCTCACCCTTTATCTCCATGCCCTTACCCGTGAGGTCAGGCTCCGTATTAGGGGATGTATTCAGATCCTGCTTGATGCAAGCACCCCCCCCAATACCCCATATGAGGTTTTTGAATTTCTGGAGAGGTGGTAGCTCTCCCCCCGAAATCTAATGCGCATGAGACCATCCACACAGATGCTTGCTCAAGCAGGGTCCGAACAGCCCCTATTACGTGGGCCAACACCTCAACCCCTTCCTCCCACTACCCAACCTTCTATTCCACAGCACCAAATGTCAGCCTCTAGCCAACCCCACCAATATGGCCACTTGTACCCACCCAGTGTTGGAGGCTGGTCCCAAACTGGTTGGGGACGATCTGGCTATCTTGGTGGGTATGAGCCACGTGCCTACCACAGCCAACAAGATGCCCCTCACCATCATCATTACTCTGGCCAGTATCCCCAACAGTCCCAGGAGGCAGGACAATTCCAGCATCATGGTCAACAGTATGGCCCCACACAGGGTGATGTTGGCCACAGTGTCCAGCAGCACCCACAGGCTGCTCTTCCATGTTCCCCTTCCCCAACCTATGAGGATTTATGAGTCTGATGGCCGGAGATGTCCAGTGCGGTTTAACTGGTGCTCAAAATAGAAAGGAAAAAACAGGTGTTCTCCATCACCAAACTTTTTTACATAATTTAACATTCTAATTTTTTCACAATGTTTTCCAATCATATGAAAGAATCCATCATGACAGGCAAGGCTACCTCATGCCTTTCAGACAGATATTACATGTGTGTACAAAAGAGAATATTTCAACGCGCTATACTGTAAAATGAAAGGATGAAAATACACTGCTCACTTGCTAATGCCTAGGAAAGGCGTGCTGGCCTTAGTGAAATAGTCACCTTTTTTGCTAGCAATCTCTAGTAAAACAAATCAAGGCGACCAGCCTTCAGAATATCACGCTCTCTCTATGTCTTAACAAGTGAGTTTTGTTTTGTCATCCTTTCCACTATAGCATGGTTAAATATTCTCTGTTCTACAGACAGGTACTATCTGTCTGAAAGCCATGAGGTAGCCTTGCCTGTCATGGTGGAATCTTTCTATGATTGGAAAACATTATGAAGAAATGTGAGTGTTATCTTTTAGCATTTATTTTGGTGATGGAGCTCACCTTTTTTTTTCAAATCTAGTTTAATATTCTCATGCAGCAATGTTGTTATTGCCTAATCTTTTTTTGGGTTATGTTATGTAATGTTGCTTTTCAAAAAAGTTAAAGAAGGCACAAAGGGTGATTTTGCCCATTGCCCAAATGTTCTTATGGCAATATTATGTTTGCCTTTAAGCCAAAAAAAAAAAAAAGGCAAAACTAAAAATTTGTCTACTATACTTAACGTCTCTGTGTGATTTTTCACAATCCCTCACAACATACTAACATACACTAACCAATGCAATGAAACAGTCACAGAATCATAAGGGGTTGAGTAATATATATTTAAACACACTAAAACAAACAAATTATAACATAGACACAGCATGCTCTTGCCAAGAAGTTGCCCCCTCAGATGAGATAAAGTAATTATTGACAATATCACGCACTTTGAGGCCAGAGAGCGGTCTACATTGAGGGTTCATAGGTGGTGTCACCCTGCGCACATTGTCCGGCCTACGCACAACACCATCAGAGGAGGAACAATCATGTATCCTGGTAAAGTTAGGCAGAACAACACAGGCTTTCACAACTTCATTCACATTTTGTTCACTCAACTGAATGGCAGACTGTAGTACCCGCCATTTGGCACAAAGAATCCCAAAGGAACACTCCACCAGTCGCCTAGCTTGTCATAGGCGCAAGTTAAAAATTCAGCGCCTGTGGTCAAGGTTGCGCCGGGGATATGGCCTCATGACATTGCACGATAACAGAAAGGCCTCATCTACCACAAGGACATAAGGGACTGATTCTTCAGGGGATCCTGGTAGCTGGCGTGGTGGTGGTAGATCCAACTGGTTGGTGCGTAGCCGCCGAGCCATTATGGAAGTTTTGAAGACTCTAGAGTCTCCCGTCCTTCTATAGGCCCCAATGTCACCAATTATAAACTTGTATTGAGGGTCTACCAGAGACAACAATACAACAGGAAATTATTGTTTATAATTGAAGAATTGGGAGCCAGAGTGGATTTGGAGTACGCACCCGGATATGTCTGCCATCCAGGGCCCCAATACATTTTTGAAACTGGCAGTCCTCCTCAAAGTCCCTTGATATCCTCAACCAGTCTTCCATTCTGGGCTCGGGCATGACCACTTGATGGAGTCTTGTCCAGATTTCTGTACATGTAGACCTCACTATGCCTGAAATGGTTGATCTTCCAATGAGAAACTCATGGTGGAGGGCGGCATAAGACAGGCCAGTGGACAGGAAGCTGTAGAACAACATAAATTGATAAGTTTACAATGCCTAAAGTCCAAAAACATCAGTTACATGCCGACCAAACTTGGGAGGAATTGAGATAGAATAACACACACATATTTGGTTGACTAAGTGATATGCAGTACATATTACAGCTAACATTCTGGTGTGTAAGTTGAAACATATTTGGAGTAAGATGAGGGCATAAAACTTTGTCCAAGAAGGCCAAAAAACATACTTTAGCACACACATTATGAACATAGAGAATGTGGTTGTGTAGTACATACCGTATTGTGAGTAGAAGTCGCTCCTCTGCAGATATCGCTTTGCGCATTCTTGTGTCCTGAAAGGTTATCCCAGGGCGCACTGTCTCCAAGAGTCGATCAAATGTGGAAATGCTCATGCGACAGTACTGGTAAAATTTCTCAGGATGTTCCCACAGAGAAGAATAGAGGCGGTGAAAATGACCTCTTGTGAGTCGTTGCCTCAAAAGTGGATGGACCCACATGCGTCTCCTCCTCCGCGGATCCACTATCACTATCACTGGGTATGGTTGCCCAAAGTGCCGTGACAAAAGCCAGTTAAAGAGAACCTGCTCAGTTGTATTGAATCTCAGACCCTCTGCAATGTTGCACAAAGAACACCAACACACCTCGTGAAAGCAAGCTCACAAATGGACAGTATGGAGGCAGCCACCTGTTTCTGAGTGTAGAAATAGGGTGCAGGCTAATGATTTAAATAGTTGGCAGGCCTCAAAACCGTTAAATGTCCATTTTGCAAGGCTGCGAGAAAATCTCGCCATACGGATTGCATACGGACACCATACGGATTACATACGGATGTAGACATGCGCAAAATACGCGACCGCACTTGGCTTACGGATGACCTACGGAGCACTATTTAGGGGTCATTCATCCGTATTACGCATGTAAACTACGGAGCATATTTTGCGCTGGTTAGTGTGACTCCAGCCTTAGTCTGATTTTCTGGCTTTTCTCTGCTCTGTTACTACTCACTACGAGTACAAACTCTGGCAGTAGAGGGGGAGGCACATTAGGAATGGGTTCGTATATTATGCTGTAAGGCATAATTATTATGCAGGACACACAACACAATCCTCCTCAGCGCTGAGAGAAGAACAAGTACACTCACTACTTTGCAGTGGAGTGAGCACACTTCTAAAGTGCTTTCCCCTCCACTGTCAGAGTTCATGCTTCAAATAGTTTTATTTACTGACAAAATTACTTTTGCACAGTCATATCTTTGGCAGCTCCAATACTAAGGCTGAGTTCACACGTAGCGTTTTTTTGCGTTTTCGCGGCGATTTTAAATGCGCAATTTTACTGCGAAAACGCAAAAAAAGCATCCCATGCATTCCTATGGCATTCCGCACATGCTGTGCTAATGCTGCGGATTTTTCCACAGTGGAATTGCATCGCATGCTCATTCTTTGTGCATAATCGCGGGAAAATCCTGAAAATCCGCACAAATAGGAATGCATTGTTCTGCTTACTTTCCGCATGTGGCTGTGCCCACCATGCAAAAAGTAAGCAAAACATTTGCAGATGGTACCCATGGTTTCAAGGAGAGGAGACTCTCCTCCAGGCTCTGAGTACCATATCCCTGTATAAAATAGAATTAAAATAAAAAAATTGTCATATTTTCACCTTCCGATGTCCCTCGCAGCATCAGCAGGCCTCAGTGATGCTCCCGACAGGTCCCGTTCCCAGTGATGCATTGTGCCAATGACCTTTGATGACGTCGCGGTCTCGCGAAACTGCACGGTCTTGCGAGACCGTGACGTCATCAAAGGTCATTGCTGCAATGCATCACTGCGAAAGGGACCTGCCGGGAGCATCGCGATGATCGGGAATGCTGCGTGGGTTATGGGAAGGTGAGAAAAACATGATTTTTTTTATTTTTTAAATATTTTTAACATTAGATCTTTTTACTACTGATGCCGCATAGGCAGCCTCAATAGTAAAAAGTTGGTCACACTTGTCAAACACAATGTTTGACGAGTGTGACCAACCTGTCAATCACTTTTCCAAGCAATGCTACAGATCGCTTGTGAAATGCTAGCATTCTGCAAAATAATTACGCTTGCAAATCGCTAGTTTTTCCATGGGAAATAGGTGGGAATTAAAATGCGGTTTTCTCAAATATTTACCACGGAATTGAATTCCCACGGAAATTTCCGCGGCAATTCCGAAACGTGTGCACATAGCCTAAATCTTTAATAGAAAAGAGCAAATTTTCATTTTTAAATATTGCTCATTGTTGATGTCAGCAAATTGGAAGATGTACATTTTTTTCACCGTACTATTGCTCTGATACCGTGTGAATAATATCTGCTTTCGCAGCGACCAGATGCACCATCAGCATCAGTTCCTTTGACCTCATGATTCTCATTTGGTCTGACATGCACTGTGAGCTGTGAGGTCTTATATAGACAGGTGTGTGCCAATGATGGAGGACACACACTGTGGGCAATGCAATGACATGGGCAACGGCAACCATCATCTTAGAGAAGGGCATTGAAGTGATTGGCTGGCTTTGTGTGGCGTCACAGTGGCTATAAAAGGCCGTGACCGCCGACCGCCATCTTACTTATGACGATCTTAGAATAGGGAGAGGTGTTGCTGATTCTGAATAAGGGAGAGCATTAGGCAGGGAAGAAGTACAAAAAAATTGCTTCTGCTGATAGCGCTTTTCACTGTACAGTTAGTGTGCAGTGAAAGGGGAGGATTTTTGTTGTGTGCAGCAGCGCTGGTGGTGATTAGGCTGCCTTTAAGGCTATCTGATAGCTGCATTGCTGTGTGCACACTGCTGTTCAAACTGATTTTTTCAAAGCACTCCAACTTTTATTACCGTATTTTTCCGACCATAAGACGCACTTTTTTCCCCAAAAATTTTTTTGGGAAAGTGGGGGGTGCGTCTTATGGTCGCAATATACTAACCTGCGGTGCGGTGGTGACAGCGGGTGGGGCTCTGCGGTGCAGTGGTGGCAGCAGGTGGGGCTCTGCAGTGCCGGGGTGGCGGCGGGCTGTGCTCCGGTGCAGGGGCGGCGGCTCCGCCGGCATTTCCTCGCAGCCCGGAGGCCCCTGCACATCCCTTGCTGGCCGCCGCCATGTTGCAGTGGCCTCTGGGAACATGGACGCCGGAAAGATGGCCGCTGGTCCAGGGACGGCGCATGCGCGGGTTCAGATGTCGTCCCGAGATCTCGGGGGACGAGATTCAAATCTTGCCACCCTCACCCCGCAGATCCCACCTGCCCCAGCTCAGCACAGGCCACCTGCCCCAGCAAAGCAGCCCCAGCACAGCACAGCTGCCCCTGCCCCAGCACAGCTGCCCCTGCCCCAGCACAGTTGCCCCTGCTCCAGCACAGCTGCCCCAGCCCCAGCACAGCTGCCCCAGCCCCAGCCCAGCTGCCCCTGCCCCAGCACAGCTGCCACTGCCCCAGAACAGCTGCCCCAGCCCCAGCACAACCAACCTGCCCCAGCACAGAGCCGCCACCGCAAGAGCCTGGACCACTGAATGACCCCTGTGACTACTCCTCCACCTGTGCCGGATCCCTTCCCAGGTAAGCTGAATTTGGACTGTAAGACGGACCCCCATTTGACACATTATTTTTTTCCCTATTTTCCTTCTGAAAATTGGGGTGCGTCTTATAGTCCGAAAAATACAGTATTTTGTTCTGGTGAGTTACCGAGCGTTCATTTTTTCACACACCGTATAGCGGTGTACGCTCCTCACACACTACCGTGTACTGGCTGGTATGACGGACAAATACAAACTATCTGTGTGTGACTCTGGAAAAACAAGCCGAGGAGATTTTCCATTTTTCCAGACCTACACCTTATAGAGCTGTCCGCTTTTCACCTTATAGAGCTGTCCACTTTTCAGTTTTGTGTATCTGCTGTTTGGTCATAGTCAAAACTATATAGAGACAGCATGTGTCACTCGGTATAAAAATAGACGGAGATTGACAATTTTCCATACAGACACCGTATAGCAGTGTACGCTCATCACACACTACCGTGTACCGGCCAGTATCACGGACAAATACAAGCTGTGTGTGACTCTGGAAAAACAAGCCGAGGAGATTTTCTATTTTTCCAGACCTACACCTTATAGAGCTGTCTGCTTTTCAAACAGTTTCGTATATCTGCTGTTTGATTACAATCAAAACTATTCAGAGACAGCGTGTGTCACTCCGTATAAAAATAGACGGAGATTGCCAATTTTCCATACAGACATCGTATAGCGGTGTACGCTCCTCACACACTACTGTGTACTGGCTGGTATCATGGACAAATACAAGCTATCTGTGTGTGACTCTGGAAAAACAAGCCAAGGAGATTTTCCATTTTTCCAGACCTACACCTTATAGAACTGGCCACTTTTCAAACAGTTTTGTATATCTGCTGTTTGATTACGGTCAAAACTATACAGAGACAGCGTGTGTCACTCCGTACAAAAATAGACGGAGATTGACAATTTTCCATACAGACACCGTTTAGAGCTGTCTGATTCTCAAACAGTATTGTATACCTGCCATTCGCATTACAGTCACATCTATACAGAGTCAGCGTGTGTGTGTGACACTCCGTAAATACATATACGGAGATTGTTAGTTACACAAAAAACGTATACAGCTGCACACTTCTGATACAGTTCCGTATATCTGCTTGTTGAATTACGGTCAAATACATACTGGGAGAGCGTCATTGACTAACAAAATATATACGTAGATTTAATGTTTTTAATACACCTTACATGGCTGGACGCTCGTCATACAGTACCATCTCTCTGCTGGTATTTTTGGTACATTTTCCCAAACATGAGGAAGTATGGTGGAAGAGGCTGCGGACGTCGGCAGGGGTCGCAGCTGGTAATGATGGTGGTGGTGCATCGGCTGGTTCTGGCAAAAGCATGATAGCAGCTAAGGCAGCAGGTGTTGTGCTGCGTCATCGTCTGGCCCAAGAAGGCCTGTAAGGTTCCCTTTTCTTGGAGTAGGAAAACCGTTTTTAAAGCTGGAGCATCAGGAACAGGTTTTGACTTACATTGCCGAAACAGCCACCAGCTCTATTGCCTCCTCAACTGAACGTTCGAAACCTGCAAGCACGGAATCAGTGCAGGGTTCTGGCCAGGAAAAACACCTTTCCTTGTGTCCTTCACCCCCACCAAAAGTTAAGGATGTGGGAGCCCAGACTTCAGATTACTCTAAGGAGCTCTTTTCACATACCATGCCTGGGTTATCCAGTAAAATCCTAAATTCCCCTGTCCAAGATGAATCTGACATGGAGTGCACTGATGTACAGCCACTGCTAGATGATTCTGCTGGTATATTGACCCAGAGCACTACATTGTCCTCTCAGTCTACTGAGCAAGAATCTAACCCTGATGAAACTCAGGTGCCCCTTCCCGCATACTATACCTCCTTACACGGTGACACAGAGGAAGGTAAAGAGGAAGGTGCAGATGACTTTGAAGAGGAGCTGATGGATGACCCAGTTCTTCACCCGGATTGGCATCCATTGGGGGAGGAGGGTGGCGCTGGCAATAGTTCAGATAAGGAGAAGGATCCGCAGCAGGCATTGACATCGCAGCAGCGATTATCTGGAAGGCCCATAGCTGTCCAAAAACATGTACCAAAAACTAAAAGAGTTGCAGGACAGCTTGGCCAGATGGTCAACTTAGCACAGCGTGAAAGGCTAGAAAATGTATACCATAGTAGGAAGAATGCAGTGTGGCACTTCATTGTCCAAAATCCTACTGATGAGGCAAAGGTTACCTGTAAGAAGTGCAGAAAGACCTTTAGCGGAGTTAAACAACTCATAAATTTGAATACCAGTTGCGTGCTTAGATATTTAATCTACATGCACTTACAAGCTTGGACAGACTACAAAACCACAGGTAGCACATGTGCACCTACTCCGACTGAAGGTTTCCAGCAACGCTCCATCGCTTCCCCCACTGTAAGACCACCGTCATCGTTAAGCACACCACCAGCACTAAATGTTAAGTTGTCGTCGCAAGACCAAAGCACTCAGGAAATCACAATGGTTTTGCAACACAACACTGAATCTAGGCCATCACCACCAATACTATCACCAACCCCCTCTCACTCCATCCGGTCCACCGCTACTTCCCCCATATGCAGCTCTCCAGTCCAGCTCACCCTACCAGACACTCTGAGTAGGACAAGAAAGTACTCATCCTCTCATCCGCGTACACTGTGTTTGAACGCCTACATTGGCAAACTAATCTCATTAGAGATGATGCCCTACCGTTTGGTTGAAAGCGAAGCTTTCCACGAGCTCATGGCCTACGCAGCCCCATGCTGTGACCTACCAGTCGGCACTTCTTTTCTCGAAAAGCCATCCCAGCCCTCCACCTGCATGTGAAAGACCGCATTGTCCATGCACTCAAGCAATCAGTGAGTGGAAAGGTGCACCTCACAACAGATGCATGGTCCAGTAGGCATGGCCAGGGCCGTTACGTGTCCATCACTGCACACTGAGTTAATGTGGTGGATGCAAGCTCCATAGGGGACAGTGGCGGTGGAACAGTGCTGCCTCTCCCATGGTATAGGAAACAGTTGGCTGTAGGCTTTCGATCCTCCTCCTCCTCCTCCATAAGCGAAAGCTCATCACAGAGCGCAGTCGTACGAGCACTCCATCCACAGCTGGCAGTCTTGCACACAAGGTGTCCCACTATTGAACAGCTAGTGGTAAGCGTCAGCAGGCTGTGTTAAAAATGATGTCTTTGGGCGACAACAGACAAACCGCGGAGGTGCAGTGCTTCCTTAATAATTATCCAGAGTTAACATCCCTGCTCCATAAGTTGCGAAGACTGTGCTCGCACATCCGTCGCTCAAACATCCACTCCACTCGTATGCAGAAGCTGCAGCGATTGCTCCACCTCCCCAAGCACCGCCTAATCATAGACAATTCAAGAAGGTGGACCTCCACCCTGCACATAGTTGAGAGGCTGTGCGAACAGAGGCAGGCTGTAATGCATTTGTGGGAGGATACACGGGCAGGCAGTTTGAGGGAAGACATGGAATTGTCGGGTGTGCAGTGGTCAAAGCTGAAAGACCTCTGTAAAGTCCTTCAGTGTTTTGAGGAATGCACACAGCTGGTAAGCGCAGATGATGCCATCATAAGCATGAACATCCCACTTATGCGTCTGCTCATGCAAAGTTTGATGCACATTAAGTATCTGGCATCTGCAGCGGAGGAGGAACAGGAGGAGGAGGGGGAGGATGGAAGCCTTGCTGTCAGTCAGCCATTGTCTGGTCAGGGAACTGTCCTGGATGAGGTGGAGGAAGAAGAGGAGTAGGATTAGGGGGATGATTATTTTGGGCAGGAGGATGCTTTTCAGGGTGCAAGAGAAAATGTTGGCATTCCAAGGTCAGGTACAGTGTTTGTGCGTGACTGTAGGGATGTGGATTTGCCAGAAAGTGCTCCTCCACTCAGCTGTCATAGTGCATTATTGACACCTGGAACATTGGCCCACATGTGCAATTATGCCTTGCAGATCTTAAAAAGGGACCCCCGCATAGCCAAAATGATGAAGGATGATGACTACTGGCTGGCCAGCATCCTCGATCCACGCTGCAAAGGCAGATTACACAACATCATGACACAGGAGAACCTAGAGATAATATTGGCTAACAAACAAGCAACTCTGGTAAACCGTTTGTTTGAGGCTTTCCCAGCACACAGCAGTGGTGCTCGTTCTCCCACGAGCCATAGTGGGCACAATGGAAGAGGAGTTTGCGGTGCACACAGCCGAAGTGGCGTTGGAGACAGGGGTTTAATGACCATGTTGTGGAATGATTTCTCAAGTACCGCTGACACGACTGCTAATACTGCATCGATTACAAGTGACAGGAGACAGCAGCTGTCAACTATTGTTACAAACTACTTCTCCTCCCATATCGATGTTCTCCCTCACAGGTCATTCCCCTTTGACTATTGGGCCTCTAAACTGGACACCTGGCCTGAATTGGCACACTGTGCTTTACAGGAGCTCGCTTGTCCTGCTGCTTGTGTGTTATCTGAAAGAGTCTTCAGTGCTACTGGACCATTCCTGACAGAAAAAAGGACCTGTCTGTAGACCCAAAATGTTGATGATCTAACTTTCATTAAAATGAACCATGCATGGGTTTCAAAGGATTTTGTCCCACCTTCCCCTGATGACACATAGGTTGCCAGAAAGCTGCCTTGCTTTGGTCCTCCTCTTCATCGGACTTGCCCAATCCCGCCATTTGCAGCAGCTGAATGTCCAGCCTACACATCAACATATGCCATTTTTTAAACCTCCCTAACTGGGCTGCCCACCCCCCAAAAGGCTGGGGTCAACACCTGGCGCACACGGTCAAGTGCCGTTGCTCTGAACAGGTGGATGGGCCCACTGATGGCCGACGGAACTGGCACAGGGCCCCTCATAGTACAATACAGTGTCTCTGACGGTGGGGGGGCCCACTCGCCGTCAGACACACCAGCGTACTATGAGGGGCCCTGTGCCAGTACTGTCGCCCACCAGTGTGCCCCCTTGCTTGGTCATGGCCACAGCACTTGCAAGTTGCAATACTTAGCTCTCTCTGCTCCAACGCTGTGTAGTCTGGGCAGTTAAATCCTTCACAGGGACAGCCACTAGAAATTTGGTGTATTGATCAATGATGGTTAAGATGTAGCTTTGGCCTGTCCTGCTGGCCTCTACCTTCAGATGATCAATGGCTACCATTTGCAATGGACATCAACTTACAAGCGGATGCAGTGGTGCTTTATGATCACCTTTCACAGTTGTGATAGTCACAGACGTGTGACATTACTGCCACCATTTTTCAAAGTCTCCTCTCATGCCAATCCAATAGAATCACCTATGGCCTGTGGTTTCTGTCTTTTGCACTCCAAAATTACCAGACACATCATGATAGGCAGTGAGGACCATGTCTACATCTCTCCCTGTGATCACAATTTGATGGAGATGAGTAACGGTGATGTGATCCATGCTACTGCGATAAAGCAATTCTTTCTTCACAAAAAAACATTTTCGCTGTCTCCACAGACACAGTAATTGTGGGTCTGCATCGCCTCTGCAACATCTACCGTGAGGTTTACCCGGGATGAGTAATTCCCAAATTTCTGCTAACACTCGACTTTCCATCTGTACTTGTATCCATGTAGTTTCCAGTAGCGTAGAGTCTGGACTGGCTTACTGAGATTGAAATATATACAAAGATTCAAAAGTACCACAACACTGTATACTATTGTACGCTTCGAATACCTTTCCCTTTTTCTACTTTTTAAATTCTGGTGTAATATATAGTGAGCCTGTGAGTGTCTGTGTCTGACTCCGGAAGTATAGATGGAAATTTGCAAATTACCCCTAGACTGGATACACCTGGTATGTGCTGACACAGTACCTTTGTTCAAAATGTTTTATTACGGTATCATCCATAGTGAGTGAGCGTGTGTAGTTTACGCCTTCTATATATACGGTGAATCGGAGATACCAATTTTTACCCTATACTCGATACAGCTTGTATCTTGTTATACAGTACCTTTGTTCGACATTTAGTATTACAGTCAAATCCATACTGACTAAGCGTCTGAGAGTGGCTACGGGACTATGTATACGGAGATTTCAATTGTACCCTATAATATATATACTTGCTATCTTGTTATCCAGTACCTTTTTTACAACATTTTTGATTTTGGTCGAACCCAGACTGAGTGAGCGTCTGAGGGTGACTCCGGAAATATATACTGAGATTTCAAATTTGGCCCACACTGTATACAGCTGTACGCTTCTGATACAGTAACCTTTTTTGCTATTTAGATTCTGGCGTAACCATAATGAGCCTGTGAACGTCTGTCTGTTACTCCGTAAATATATTTGGAGCTTTAAGATTACCCCAACACGGTATACAGCTGTACGCTTGTGTTACATTACCCATTTACAGCTTTTCATATTCTTATGTAATCCACACTGGGCCTGAGAGCGTTTGTGTCTGCCTCCTGAAATGTTTACGGATATTCATAATGTTTACACTATACTATATATACCTTGTAGCTGGTGATACTGTACCCCTTTTCAACTTTTTATTTTATTGGGTAATCTATACTGAACCTGTGAGCATCTGTGTATGACTCATGAAATATATACGGAGATTTACTGTTATCCCTTGTTTCTATAGAGCTGTACGCTTCTGATACAGTACCATATATCTGTTGGTATTTTGGGTCCATTTTCCAAAACATGAGGAAGTATGGTGGAAGAGGACGTGGACGTGGGTGTGGGGGGGCACCTGGTACTGATGGTGGTGGTGGTGCATCTGCTGGTAGTGCCAAAAACACAATAGCAGCTAAGGCAGGAGGTGTTGAGCCTGCATCATTGTGTAGCTCTGGAAGGCCTGTAAGGCTCCATTTTCTGGGAGTAGGTAGACTGCTTTTATAGCCGGAGCATCAGGAACTATTTTTGACTTACATTGCTGAAACAGCCTCCAGCTCTATCGCCTCCTCTTCTGAAGTTTAAAAAAATGCAAGCACTGAGTCGACATTGCAGGCTTCTGGTCAGGAGCAACCCTTTTCCTTGTGTCCTTCACCCACACCAAAAGTGAAGGATGCGGCAGCACACACTTCAGATTACTCCATGGAGCTCTTTTCACATACCATGCCTGGGTTAATTAAAAATGGGGCCCATCATATACTGGAGCATTCCAAATGGGGGACATCAGACACTGGAGCAGCATTTACGGGGCCCATTATACACTGGAGCATTAGAAATGGGGCCCATTGTATATGGAGCATTATTTGGACCCATAACACACTGGAGCATCGTCCACAGGGACCATAATATACTGTAGCATTATGTGGAGCTCATCATATACTGTATGGAACATTATATGTGACCAATTATTCTTTATGGAGAAATATATGGGGCTCATTATTCTGTATGGCGCACAATGTGGTGGCCATAATACTGCATGGAGTAATATACTGTCCTTTTTTTGAGCTATTGTACAATTTAAAATATATCAGTCATGTCATGTAAGGCCTCTTTCACACTTCAGTTTTTTACAATCAGTCACAATCCGCCAGGTTTTGAAAAAAAACGGATCCTCAATTTTTTTTTGAGGATCCGCTTTTTTCCCCATTGACTTCCATTATTGGCGGATTGTGATGGATTGCCGTCCGTTGCATCCGTTTTTTTTGCGGATCCGCCAAAGGTTCCTGTCCGTTACCATCCTCAAAGATTTCAAAACGGAGCTTGTAACGTTTTTTTCTGTGGCGGATCCTCCAGAGACTCATTTAACCCGAAATTCTTTCTTTCTCTCTCTCTCTCTCTCTCTCTCTCTCTCTCTCTCTCTCTCTCCTTTTCCAGGCTGCGATTCCATTAAAAATGTTCATTTGTCGGATCCGTCAAAAAAACGGATGGGTGCCATCCGTTGTCATCAGTAATAAAACGGATCCGCCATCCGTCCTTTTGGCGGATTATAACTGATGCAAAAAACAGAAGTGTGAAAGAGGCCTAAGCAGTGAAGTATTTGTCATTGTACTATACCTATATTTCTGTGGCGTATTGGAGCATCATTAGTTGTGGTATGTGTTAAAGGGGCGCACTGACACTCTTTGGCCCAGGGCACACGAAAACCTGGAGCCAGCCCTACCCCCCACAACTTTAGCCAAATAACCCCCAGTTTTCAATGCGTAACTATTATTATGAAGTAAATTAAGGTTGACAAGCTTCAGTAATAAGAATTGATGTTTTTGGCATTGAAATGGGCACTGTAGGTGTGTTTACTGTCCTCCACACCCTGCCAATTTTGCTTCCCCATTGACATGAATTGGGTTTCGTGTTTCAGTCGGACCCCGACTTTTCCTTATAGTAGGCCGATTTCGTTCGACTTGACTTTTGCGAAAGTTGGGTTTCATTAAACTCGACTCGACCCTAAAAAAGGCAAAGACGCTCATCTCTACTTTTGACCATATGATATTTCAGTTTTTCTTTTTTAATAAATATGCAAAAATTTCTACATTTCTGTTTTTTTTTTCAATCGAGATAGGGTACATTAATGAGAAAAAAATGAACTTTTTTTAAATTTACCAAATGGCTGCAATGAAACAAAGAGTGAAAAATTTAAACTGGTCTGAATACTTTCCGTACCTGCTGTAAACTAATTTAATACAATTAATAAACTAACATTAAAGAATAGTTGACTCCAGTAATAAAAAATAACATATTTTGTTTTGTTCTAGTGGAAAAATATGCTATAGTTTATGAGTGAACGCGGTTTCAGAAACTGCAAAAGAGAAACACAGATAAACATGGAGCTAAATATGTCTCAGCAACAAAAGATTCCTAAGACAATCTTAAGGGCCTGTCACACTAAGCGATATCGCTAGCAATATCGCTATAATTTCACTGGTTTTTGTGACATTATAGCGATATCGCTATGCCTGATACTTACCTCCGACCGCTCCCCCGCTGGTTATCGCTGATCGCGAGAGAACGTCCTGCTCATCATCAGCTGCTGCTGGGCTACAAGCGACGTGTGGATGCTGGCGGGAGGACATCAGGATCGCCTTATCTGACAGGTAAGTAGCAACCCCCGACCCCTGCGTTGTCGCTGGTGAGATCTGCCTATGTGGCAGCTCACTAGCGACCACTTAGCGATGCACCAGCGATCCTGACCTGGTCATATCGCTGGTCGGGATCGCTGGTGCATCGCTAAGTGTGACAGTACCTTTAAACTAAAAGGAAAGCTCTGAAATGAGGTTTTTCCATTGTTTTATGTGTCTGTTGATTTGTACATAGAGCAAATATAATCCCCAGCATGATATCTGTCACCGTCTTACAGTATGTACAGTATGGCACAGGAACAACAGGCGCCGAAGATGCCTCCAGCTGAGACATGATATTAGTATTCCCAGCTTTTGGTATCATTAAATATTATCTCCTCTAGAAATGTGGAAATGACTTGGCTCGGCAATGCATCGAGCTGTAGGAAGTCAGTAACAGTAGTAGTGTTACTGTTCTGGCAATAAGCTGAAATAATTTATCCTTTTGCTCATTACAGAATACAAAATAGTTGGCAGAATGCACCGTCATTAACAGCTAACCCTGAGCATAGCTCTCTGCTGAATGAAACATGATGCATTGCTGATCATAGTCCACAGAGCAAAATGACTTATTGTATAAGGAGCCATGAAGGAGGAGGGAGAACATTGGCCTCCAGACAGAGGACATTAGTACACAGTGCAAGGTCTTCAGTTGTAAAATCGCCCTCGCTCCCTGGGCATTTGATGCTACAAATGTGATTAAAAGTCTTAAGAATAGGGATTGATTGGTGGGAACAGCAGTAGAAGAGTCAGTTGTACTCATGTTATTGAAGAATAAGACCATTTTAGCTACGTTAAAATGTAACTCCTAAAATACAAGGCAAATATTTCCTTATACACTATGGGATATTTTTAATACTTGCCTGCTTATATTCCATTAGTCATATTTATTTATTGAAATCAACACAAAGACAAATGAAATGTGGCACAGCCCCTGTATACGCCGTAATAACAGGCAACACACAAGCGTGGCTATTTAAAAGACACCTATCTTAAATATCCAAAAAAAGTCCATAGTCTTTGCAATACGCATATATAAGAAAAACGATAGATGGCACTCACCGTCTTAAAATTCCAATGCTTTATTAGGACATCTTAAAATTGCAGAGGCAGGAGAGTTTTCAGTGGATACTGAGTCAGGACGACGGCCATTTCGCGTAAATGTGCGCTTCTTGGTAGAAGGGCACATTTGCTGTGTCATTATTAATAAAGTTGATTCATATTTTTTTTATATTGAAGTGTGCACTTTTCATTAGGTAGTCCTTTCTCTCCTTTTGGTTCCGAACCCAAATAGTAACACAGACTTCCTGGAGAAGTCCGTGTTTGGGGTCCGTTTCCGAACAGTAGTTGTTCGGTATGGACACTGAACTTTATTGTTCGGGTTCGCCAATCACTATTCATTGTTAAATTACAAAAAGTTTGGTTTTATTTTCCAGTGTTATCTAATGCTTCAAATTGTTTATGTTTGAATTAAATATAGTAATGTATAATTGCTTTAAATAGTTTGGTTCATTAGTTAAATATTTTTAAACTTTCCAGTTAATAAATAGGTGTCTTTCAAGTTGCATATGTACTTTAATAAGGGACAAGTTTTTAATAAATGGAATGGAAACATGAAGACATTTTCCAGTAACTTTAATTACTGGAGTGAAACCAATATTGGAGGATTCCCTAAGTGCTTCTTAGTAGGATCAAAATATGTGTAATATAATTATGAGATAATTAGCTGTCTGAGAAGTGCATTCATACTTAAAGGCCCGGTAAGTAAAATGCACATTATTAGCCCAGAGTGGATGTGACTTAGAAATTTCTCATAAATTGTGTAGTTTAAAAGCTTTTGCAAGTCCAAATATGATAGAAATTAAAGCACAACTAGCAATATCAAGAATTCTTGAGGCATAAATGTTGTATCAACCAATTTTATTGCAGTTATATTTTTAGGAAACTGTGTACATGCAGGTAGTGAGACAATTGGATATAATTAACAGCACTTACACTTTTATTCAAAAGAAGTTCAAACCAGAAATCCATAATGCAATCTTGCCATTTATTTAAATATCTTTCCAATACAGGGTGGACTGTAGATGCTTCTCTGTATCACTGGTTAACCTACATTACTATATAAGAGAACCAGCATTTTATTCTACTCCCATGAATGGGCAACAGGCTACTTTTCGTTAGCATGGTTCATGCATCTAACACAAATGTACCATGTTGTAGAATAAGACTGTAACAGTATTGAAAACAGAAAAAGACGATGATTGATTAATATATCTATACAAGCACTATGCAGATAATAACTACAGCTAAAGGGCTAAAAAATTTGTAAAATTGCCAGATACCTTATCCCCTTCACAGCATTGAGCTCACATCTTTCTAAGCAAATGGTAGCTCATATAATCAGCCGTCATATGCCTTTAACAGCTGCGGGTGGAGTTGAGGTACACCCGCAACTGTTAACCTGTTAAATTCCTCTTTTGTGAGGACGAATGGGCCAAAATTACACCTGAATAATGTGTCATGCTGTGGCGGTCTTTATTAAGGAAGAGGGGCCTCCAACTAGCCCTAGAACTGGGACCCTAACTATCCCTGCCCTGAGGCTGCTCTTAAAGGTAGAGTGGCCCGAGTCTCCGACTTTATATGCTCATGTAAAACCCTTAATCTGTCCCCTCTTGTACCCAATGACGCATGAGGCATAAATGAAAGGAAAACTAGATGCAAAGACAAAACAAGGTTAACAAAAAACCTCTATCATAAAAAGGCACCAACCAATAACAGGGAGGGGATAGGGGCAAAAGGGAATAAACTAAAAGGGAAAAGGGAACAGAATATAAACAAACACACCAATCTACAATAGCAACAACCAACTCCTATTCAGCACAACATCTCCTAAAAGCAAGAAAGCAGAGCTTTCAATTGCAGGATCCAAATACACAGGATAAATGGAAGGTTTGCAATTCACAATACACAATGATCTACACCCTCGGAGCCCGGTTTTACCCAGATAGGCCAAATGAAAGGACCATATCAATTTACCGGCATTAACTTCAAATGCCGGCATGTACATACTCTCCTTTGGACCATATCCTTTCCAATGTACCAGTACTAGACAGAGTGGCAAACCTGAAACTCTAAATTGCCATCAACAATAACCGGTAGCCGGTGTAAAGGTAACGGTTCCACAGGCACAACAAATTTTTTGAGCAAAGATCTCTAAAAAACTATGGATCTTGAGAGTCAATGGAAGCTTGACATGAAAAGCTACAGGGTTGATTAAGATGATCACCTAATAAGGACCAATAAACCTAGGATTTAATTTTCTAAGATGGAACTTTCAGTTTAATATTTTTGGTGGATAACTATACTAAATCATTCACCCCCAGATTCAGACCTAACAATCATTTCTTATCAGCCACACATTTATGTTTGTCCCCTTTATCCTTAAATTATTCTGAACCCCTTCCCACACATAAGAGAGTGAAGAAGAAAATTGTCCATCCCCAGGACCCTCAAAGACTCATCTTTACTGAAGGTACAGAATTGTGGATGGTTATCATATGCTCCAAAAAATGGCAACTTACCAGTGGATTCACTACGACGATTGTTTAACATAAACTCAGCCAGTGGTAGAAAAGAAGACCATTCCTCCTGGTTATCTGACACAAAACATATGAGATAAGTTTCCAAACTTTGGATTAGGTGTTTAGTTTGAGAATGGAACGCCGAAGAATAGGATAGATGCATCCCTTAACGAGCACAAAATGCCTTCCAAAATTTAGATACAAATTGGGTCCCCTGATCTGACATCACATCAGAGGGAACCCCGTGAAGCATCACAATTTCAGTGATAAACACCTGAGCAAGTGTCTTGGCATTAGGGAGAGCCGGTAAAGCAATAATGTGCGCCATTTTACTGAACCTATCCACCACAGCTAAGATAACAGTTTTACCAGATGATGAAGGAAGATCCGTAATGAAATCCAGGGAGAAATGAGTCCATTGTCAATCAGGAATGGTAAATGACAAATAAAGCCCCAGGCGGATGAGCATGCACGGTCTTGGAACATGCACAGACACAACATAAAGACATAAAGTGAACAACATACTTATGCAAGTTTGGCAACCAGAAATGATGAGAAAGGAGAACCAAGGTTGCCTTACCACCTGGGTAAAAAGCCAGAGGTGAGTCACGATGTGCCTTCAAAATGTTAAGACGTAGATGAACAAGTACGAACAGTTTCTCTGAAACACCAGCTGGGGCATTCCCCTGAGCGTTCAATACCTTACTCTCAAGTTCAGAATACAATAAGGAGATGACCACCCTTTCTTGCAAAATAGGGACTGCATCATCAGTACTCCCACCCCCAGGGACAAAGAATTCATTTTGAAGTTCTTAATCCCAAAAGAGTCAAACACATAATGGGGAGACAATTCTTGACACCATTTTTCAGAGAACACTTCATAAAAATTGAACTGGCAAGATGGAATGATTTTAGTGGCGACACTAGATATAGTAGCACCTAGGCAATTATTTTTGCAAAAATCACTCCACTTAGTAATCTCTCTGGCCTGCCAGTCTATGACCAGAATATTGAAAACAAGAAAATGGAGTGCTGACTTCAATATTATAAAAGACACAAATTTTATTGAAAAAATCACATATATAACATACGATACATAAAACAAGGGAAGATTCCACAAAGATACTCCTCGGGAAATTGATGACATGGGAAGGTGAAGCAAAAAATTGAGGCTGTATCAGTAGTCGCTGCACCACCCAAATAAAGTACAAAGTTACAACAATAACCATGAAAAAGTATACAGGGTGAGGATAAAGTGCATAGTGCATAGTGCAAAGATAATAGTCACAGCCATTTAAGCACGCTTACCCATGTTAGTGAACGCAAGTGCTGAACAATTCCCAGAGGAGAAGCCCTGGACGCGCATTTCGCGGGATGCTTTATCAACAGGGATGAATAATGTAGTAGGTCTGCCCTATTTATATACACACTGATTACTAAAGTGCCCACAGCGACGCATGCGCTGTGTGAACCCGCACCCGGAAGTAACCATCGCATACAGGCGTCTCTGAAGTGCGCAGGTCCGGGAAAAAATTCCTGTGACGTCATAGACCTGCGCACTAGCGGTATAGAAGGCAGGAGAAATGGATAAGGGTGCAGACACACCGGGCATGCGCACAGCGGCGGCCATTTTTAAGAAGCCTTTATGGAAGTTGCCAGAGCTGCCCTCTGTACTGTAACCTGAAGAAGAGGTGCGGTTTGTCACCTTGAAACGCGTAGTTTCTGTAGTACATATAATAAAGAACTTGAAAGATTTATATGGATTTCTGAAGAATTCTTATCACTAAAGCAGCGCGGATGCTCAGAAGTGCTTTTCTTGGATCCTCAACTTATGACTGCTATAGACTGAGGTCCTGCAGTGGCTAAGGTGTATTACGTGGAATACATGTAGACAGGGGTAACATGTGGACATGTGATGCTTTATCACCAATGTGGATGAGATGTGGGGATATGTGATGCTCTTTCACTGCTGTGGATGTAATGTGGGGACATGTGAACCTCTATCACCACTGTGGATGTGATGTGGGGATATGTGACACTTTGTCATCACTGTGGATGTGATGTGGGGACATGTGATGCTCTATCACCACTGTGGATGTGATGTGGAGGCGTGATGCTCTATCACCACTGTGGATGTGGTGTGGAGACATATGAAGCTCTATCACCACTGAGGATGTGGTGTGGAGACACATGAAGCTCTATCACCATTGTTGATGTGATATGGGGACATGTGAAGCTCTGTCATCACTGTGGATGTGATGTGGGGACTTGTGAATATCTGTCACCACTGTGGATGTGATGTGGGGATATGTGAAGCTCTGTCACCATTGAGGATGTGATGTGGGAACTTGTGAATATCTGTCATCACTGTTGATGTGATGTGAGGACATGTGAAGCTCTGTCACCATTGAGGATGTGATGTGGGGACATGTGAAGCTCTATCCCCACTGTGGATGTGATGTGGGGATATGTGATGCTTTGTCACCACTGCGGATGTGATGTGGGGACATGTGACACTCTATCAACATTGTGAATGTGATGTGGGGACATGTGATGCTTTGTCACCATTGTGGATGTGATGTGGGGATATGTGAAGCTCTGTCATCACTGTTGATGTGATGTGAGGACATGTGAAGCTCTGCCACCACTGGGGATGTGATGTGGAGTGGAGTGATTGTGCTGCTTTCCACAGACACAGGACACTGCTCTGTTATTTCCAATACTGGAGTGAAGACCGAGGTCAGCGCAGGGGCAGATTACTGGTGGACACCGAGGCCAGGTGATGCAAGCTCTGACTGTGATGTTAGATAATAAAACAAAGGGAGCTGTCAAGTTTGGTAGAGCAGCAGGGAAAAGATAACAGGAGACAAAGGGCCCCGTCACACATAGCGAACTCGCTAGCGAGATCGCTGCTGAGTCACAAGTTTTGTGACGCAACAGAGATCTCACCAGCGAGATCGCTGTGTGTGACAGCAATCAGCGACCGGCCCCCCTGCCGGTATCGCTGATCGCTGTAGGAAAGGCCAGGACTTTTCTTTGGTCGATGGTCTCCCGCTGGCCAGCATGCATCGCTGCGTGTGACAGGTCGGAGACCAGCAATCAGCTGGTAGCTAACGTACCCATCGGGTATTTAAGGGACGCATGTCCCTTGGATACCAGATGGGTACGTTAGTTACCAGCTCCCTGCATCAGCACGCTGGTAACTAACGAACACAGCGACGCCGCACGCTCGGCGTCGCTGTGCTGATCGCTGGTGAGCTGTCAAACATCACATAGCGACTTACCAGCGATCCTGACATGTTGATATCGTTGTCGGGATCGCTGGTGAGTTGTTATGTGTGACGGGGCCTAAAGTGGGTGCAGGGAATGAATTGAAGTTCAGGAGGAATGAAAGGCAGAATCAAAAAACAAAATGTATAGGGGTGTTATATATCACAATACAGGACAGATTAGCTAAAAAAAATTAGGATTCCGGGGTCAGAAAACCTCTTTAAGGTGAAAAGGACAGGAGAATAAAAATGAACTATGTTACTGTGGATAAACTTTTATGTCAGTTGCTTCCTAGCATCTGACAAAATTATATATTTTTTCCAAATTTCCTATTTTGATTTCAAAACGAACATGTTCACACCTTTAACTTTGGTAGAAATATTAACCAGATGGCATGGCTTATTTCATTGCATTATTCCAAATCTGTTCCCAAATCACCGTCCGGTATTTTTGCTGTGAGAACAGCACATTTCACCTTGTGTAGAATCTAATTACAATCATTTTTAGAGCATACAAGCCTGCACTGTATAAACACACATATCCAGCATTTATCCTTTCTGTATTATTAGTGCAGCTGCACATCCTCTTCCCATTTTTCCCTCCTGGAAATTCACTTTGTAACCATGCTCGTCTTTCCAGCTGCCAGCCTGCACTCTGTGTCATTCTCAGCAGCTGTGATCAGTTCACCTTGGCACATTTGTGTGAAAAAAGAAAGAACAGGTGTTTTTCTTCTAACTATACTGGCTCCCGTGTGAAATATGCCTCTTTTTTTCCTTTCTCACTTTTTTCAAGCCAAACAAAAAAATTATCCTGAAACGGCTTCCATTCCCTGCTCTTATTTTAAGAGAGCACATTTATTCCTGCTTGACATCCCTGTTACTTGGCGAAGTCCACTGTGTAAACAGCAGGTTCTACTCACAGCACATCATTTGTTCTGGAACTTGTAAGCTACAAAATGAGGCAAAGCTTTCAAATGATGCATTACTGCAAAAAACCCAGCTGAGAGGCAGTCAGTACTTCATGGAACTAATAGGAAAATGGCAAAACATGTTAAGGTCCTGCATTTCACCAGACATGCAAAGTTATGACCGTAACACTCCAAATTTCCCAAATATGTTCACTTCTTTGCTAAGTATACATAATGTGAGTACAAGTGGCAAGGTCCCCACCATTAAATCAGTGTGATTCAGTACACATAGATGCACAGTCATGACATAACATAACAATTTATAGAAATGATAAATTTTGGAAAAAATTTTGGTACATTCTTAACAGGTTAGTTACATTATTCAACACATCTAATTTTCTTCAAATAACTGTACAGATGTAGTGATGGGTGAATCCGAACAGTAAAGTTTGAGGTCCGTACCAAACACCTACTGTTCAAGCATGAACCCTGAACATGGACATCTCATCTGCATAACGGTGCAAGAAACGCCGTTGGTTCTGATAGGCGGTAAGATTTTTACCACCAGTCAGAGAGCCAGTAGTTGTGACTGGTGTTAAAAAGTCTACCTCAAGTGCATATAGGCATCGGCTGATGAAAGAGTACTACTCTCATCAGCCTACACCTTCTGCTTTTAATAACATTGAGGGAAGGCGCCGATGATGGAAGTACTAATCAGTCTGCACCTGAGCTACAAATTTTATTTTTTTTTAAATGACGTGGGGTCTCTTCTATTTATGATAACTAAATAATTTAAAAAATGGCATGAGGTCCCACCATTTTTGACAACTTGCCAAGCTAAGGCAGACAACTGAAGGCTGGTATTCTCAGGCTGATACGGATCCATTGGTATCGGTTCTCCCAGCCTAAATATAGGAGCCCACAACCACCGCCGAAAAGGCGCATCTAGGTGTGCCAAATCTGGCATTTTGCCCGGCTTTTCCACTTGCCTTTTGGCGGTGGCATAAGGGTTGATATTTGTGAGGATAATGTCACCTTTGTAATGTCAGGTGATCTCAAGCCCACAGGTTAGTAATGAGGAATCGTCTATAAGATGCCTATTCATTACTAACACCATAGCCATATTTTAAATTAAAAAAACACCCAGACTAAAGTCCTTTATGTGAAATAAAAATCCACACCCTGTTTTACAAATGTATTTAAGAATAACAAACACAGTTATGCTCGCCTTACATCCATTCCATTTAAGCCCATGTCACCTATAAAAAAACAGAAAACAATAAGCAATAAAGATACTCACCTTATGCCTAATCAATAGATGCCCGTGACCCCTGTAAAAAGAAAAAAAATAAACAACCATATTCCTCACCTGCCGGAAGAGTCGTCAGCTGAGGTGTCAACTGATGAGAGAGTATTACTCCCATCAGCCTATGCCTGCTGATGCTAATAACAGCAAGAGCAGGCGCTGCTGATGGGAGTGTTCATCAGCTGTCACTTGTTCTATAAATAAATAAATAAAAAGAAACAACCAGATAATCAACATGGCAAAACTTTTACTGCCGGTCACAGCTGCTGGCTGTCAGATGAACCGCAACTCTCTGATCGGCGGTAAGATTAGAAGCAGTCTTTGACATGCTGTCATGCAGATGACAGTATGGCAAACAATGGATGTTTGAGCCCCTCATTCATCTGAAAGGTGTCCGGGTTTGGGTACTGTTTTGTTACTCTAACCAAACTTTTTATAAATATTAGACTGAACCTACCTATACAAATGCTCATGAGACAAGCAATAAAAGAGGTTGAATATCTTTGCCAGTAACAATATGAATGGTATGGTGTCACTCCATTTTTTGTCCCTGGTCAAGTTCTTATATTATTGCGGAAGTAATTCACCCAGTGTAAGCACCACTCCAGTGTTTTTTTTTAAATTGCATAACTGGAGTGGTGCTTTTAATCTAAGTTCCCTACCCCTAGGTTTATGACTTGCCTGATAGCTGAGCATTTGCCGGGCAAGCCAGAAGTAATTTTTTTCAGTGCCAGTCTATGATAGCCTAATTCTGCCTCTCTTAGACTTAGATTGAAAGCTTGTGACCGTTACCTCCGACTTTCGTTCATAGATTCATACTTGTGCTGACCTCGGCTCTTCCACCAGGTCCAAAAGCAATATAGAAGTACAGGAAGGCAGAGGCACCAAAACAGCAGGTTCTTAAAAAAAAAACTTGTTCTACAGCTGTATAAAATCTCTGAAGGCTTGAAAATGTCTAATTAAGGCTGAAACATTACCTGCTATGTCTTCCTGTGATGTTTGAACTAATACGGAATAAAGAACACTTTTTTATTAAGAATCTGCTGTTTTGGTACATCGGCTTTCCTGAACTTCTCTGACTCCTGTTCAGTCAGAAGTTGCAGTCACAAGATAGCACTGCAGGTCATGAGTGGTGCCGATTAGAGTTGAGCGACTTTTGGTTTTTCAGGGTCACGTTTCGTTTCGTGAAACCCGACTTTTCCAAAAGTCGGGTCGAGCAAGATCGTCCGATTATAGGGAAAAGTCGGGGTCGTCCCGAAACACGAAACCCAATGTAAGTCAATGCGGAATAAAAGTCGGCAGTGAGAGGAGGACAGGAAACACACCAACAGTGCCCATTTGAATGCCAAAAGCATCAATTCTTCTTACTTAAGCTTGTCAACCTTAATTAACTTCATAATACAAGTTACGCACTGAAAAATGGGGGTTATTTGGCTACAGACTGTGGGGGGGAGGGCTGGCTCCAGGTTTTCATGTGCCCTGGGCGAAAGAGCGCCCCTTTAACACATACCACAACTCATCATGCTCCGATACGGCAGAGAAATAGCGGTATAGTACAATGAAAAATACCTCACTTTTTACATCTCATGACGAGGCCCATCTATTTCTCCATACAGAATCATTGGTCCCATATAATGTTTGAAACAGTATATGATGAGCTCCACATAATGCTACAGTATATGTTGTTCCCCATGGATGAAGCTCTACTGTCTTATGGGCCCAAATAATGCTCCAAACATATTGGGCCCCATTTCTAATGCTCTAGTGTATAATGGGCCCTGTAAATGCTGCTCCAGTGTCTGATGTCCACCTTTGGAATGTTCCAGTGTATGGTGGGCCCCATCTATCATTCTCAGACGGTGTTAGGCCCAGTATGGATTGCACGTGATTGCACAAAGGTTAGAAAGGGTACCGTATCCCCAGATAACATGTATGGATAGCGTACACATTCAAAATATATGTCTCAGGAGGCAGGCTCAGACGGTGTTAGGCCCAGTATGGATTGCACGTGATTGCACAAAGGTTAGAAAGGGTACCGTATCCCCAGATAACATGTATGGATAGCGTACACATTCAAAATATATGTCTCAGGAGGCAGGCTCAGACGGTGTTAGGCCCAGTATGGATTGCACGTGATTGCACAAAGGTTAGAAAGGGTACCGTATCCCCAGATAACATGTATGGATAGCGTACACATTCAAAATATATGTCTCAGGAGGCAGGCTCAGACGGTGTTAGGCCCAGTATGGATTGCACGTGATTGCACAAAGGTTAGAAAGGGTACCGTATCCCCGGATAACATGTATGGATAGCGTACACATTCAAAATATATGTCTCAGGAGGCAGGCTCAGATGGTGTTAGGCCCAGTATGGATTGCACGTGATTGCACAAAGGTTAGAAAGGGTACCGTATCCCCAGATAACATGTATGGATAGCGTACACATTCAAAATATATGTCTCAGGAGGCAGGCTCAGACGGTGTTAGGCCCAGTATGGATTGCACGTGATTGCACAAAGGTTAGAAAGGGTACCGTATCCCCGGATAACATGTATGGATAGCGTACACATTCAAAATATATGTCTCAGGAGGCAGGCTCAGACGGTGTTAGGCCCAGTATGGATTGCACGTGATTGCACAAAGGTTAGAAAGGGTACCGTATCCCCAGATAACATGTATGGATAGCGTACACATTCAAAATATATGTCTCAGGAGGCAGGCTCAGACGGTGTTAGGCCCAGTATGGATTGCACGTGATTGCAAAAAGGTTAGAAAGGGTACCGTATCCCCAGATAACATGTATGGATAGCGTACACATTCAAAATATATGTCTATACATCAGGAGGCAGGCTCAGACGGTGTCAGGCACAGTATGGATTTGACGGCCCAGATTACACAGCGGAGGAGCAGGGAGAGGTAAAGATTGCAAATGCTGGGGCCCTGCCCAAGCAAGGGGGGCCCACTCGTGGGCGTCGGTACTGGCACTGGGCCCCTCATAGTACAGCGGTGTGTCTGACGGCGGGTGTGCACCACCACCGTCAGAGACACTTGATTGCACTATGAGGGACCCTGTGCCAGTGCCTGAGCCCAAGAGTCGGCCTACCCACCTGTCCAGGGCAACGGCACTCGCACGGTGTCGTGCGCTAGGTGGTGACCCCGGCCATGGGGGAGGAGGCAGCACAGTTAGGGAGTTTTAGAAAGTGGCATATGTTGATGTTGGACATTCAGCTGATGCAAAAGGCGAAATAGGTGAAGTACCAGGAAGAGGTGGACCAAAGCAAGCCATTTTTCTGTCACCCTATGTGTCATCAGGGGAAGGTGGGACAAGATCCTTGGAAACCCATGCGTGGTTCATTTTAATGAAGGTTAGATCTCCACATTTTGGGTTGACAGACGGGTCCTTTTTTCTGTCAGGATTGATCCAGCTGCACTGAAGACTCTTTCCGATAGCACACTTGCAGCTGGGCAAGCGAGCTCCTGTAAGGCATATTGGGCCAATTCAGGCCAGGTGTCCAGTTTAGCGGCCCAATAGTCAAAGGGGAATGACCTGTGTGGGAGAACATCGATATGGGAGGAAAAGTAGTTTGTAACCATAGTTGACAACTGCTGTCTCCTGTCACTTTCCATCGATGCAGTATTACCAGTTGTGTGAGCGGTATTTGAAAAATCAGTCCACAACATTGTCATGAAACCCCTGTCTCCAACGCCACTTCTGCTGTGTGCACCACGAACACCTCTGCCAAGCTGCCCCCGGCCCGTACGGCTCGTGTGAGAACCATAACCGCTGCTGTGGGCTGGGAATGCCTCAAGCAACCGATTTACCAGAGTTGCATGTTTATTAGCCAATATTAGGTCAAGGTTCTCCTGTGGCATGATGTTTTGTAATTTGCCTTTATAGCGTGGATCCAGGATGCTGGCCAACCAGTAGTCATCATCGTTCATCATTTTGGCAATGCGGGGGTCCCTTTTTAGGATCCGCAAGGCATAATCTGACATGTGGGCCAATGTTCCCGGTGTCAATGATGCACTGCGAGTGCTGGGTGGAGGAGCACTTTCTGGCAAATCCACATCCCTCCAGTCACGCACAAACCCTGTACCAGACCTTGCCACGCCAACATTTTCACTTGCCCCACGAGATGCATCCTCCTCCCCTAAGTAATCATCCCCATCATCATCCTCCTCCTCCTCTTCTTCCTCCACCTCGTCCAGGAGAGGTCCCTGAGCAGACAATGGCTGAATGTCATCAAGGATTCCCTCCTCCTCTTCCTCCTCATCAACATTGGCTGCAGACGCCTGCTCCTTAAGGTGCGTCAAAGTTTGCATGAGCAGACGCATAAGTGGGATGCTCATGCTTAGGATGGCGTCGTCTGCGCTTACCAGCCGTGTGCATTCCTCAAAACACTGAAGGACTTTACAAAGGTCTTTCAGCTTCGACCACTGCACACCTGTCAACTCCATGTCTGCTCTCAAAGTGCCTGGCCGTGTATCCTCCCACAAATGCATTATGACCTGCCTCTGCTCGCACAGCCGCTCCACCATGTGCAGGGTGGAGTTCCACCTTGTTGCAATGTCGATAATGAGGCGGTGGTTGGGAAGGTGGAGCAATCGCTGCAGCTTCTGCATACGAACGGAGTGTACAGGCGACCGGCGGATGTGCGCGCACAGTCTTCGCACCTTCTGGAGCAGGGCTGTTAACTCCGGATAATTTTTGAGGAAGCACTGCACCACCAGGTTCAAGGTGTGAGCCAAGCAAAGTATGTGGCTGAGTTTTGAAAGGGCTATGGCTGCCACAAAATTACGGCCGTTATCACTAACTACCTTGCCTGCCTCAAGATGTACACTGCCCAGCCATGACTCAGTTTGTCGCTTCAAGTACTCGGCCAGCACCTCGGCGGTGTGTCTGTCGCCCAAACACATCATCTGCAACACAGCCTGCTGACGCTTTCCACTAGCTGCTCGATAGGGGGACACATTGTGTGCAACAGTGGCAGCTGCAGATGGAGTGCTCGTACGACTGCGCTCTGTGGACGAGCTTTCGCTTCTGGAGGAGGAGGAGGAGGAGGGTCGAACGCCTACAGCCAACTGTTTCCTATACCGTGGGCTAGGCAGCACTGTCCCACCACCGCTGTCCCCTGTGGACCCTGCATCCACCACATTAACCCAGTGCGCAGTGATGGACACGTAACGGCCCTGGCCATGCCGACTGGACCATGCATCAGTTGTGAGGTGCACCTTTCCGCTCACTGACTGCTTGAGTGCATGGACAATGCGGTCTTTCACATGATGGTGGAGGGCTGGGATGGCTTTGCGAGAGAAGAAGTGGCGACTGGGTAGGTCATAGCGTGGTACTGCATAGGCCATGAGTTCGCGGAAAGCTGTGCTTTCCACCAACCGAAAGGGCATCATCTCAAACGAGATTAGTTTGGCAATGTGGGCGTTCAAACCCAGTGTACGCGGATGAGAGACTGAGTACTTTCTTGACCTACTCATAGTGTCTGGGAGGGTGAGCTGGACTTGAGAGCTGCATATGGTGGAAGTAGCGGTGGACAGGGCGGACTGAGAGAGGGTTGATGATGGTGATGGAGTTGGTGTTCTTTCTGATGGCCTAGAATCAGTCTTTCGTTGATATAACAGTGGGATTCCCTGACTGCTGTGGTCTTGCAACGACACCTCAACATTTGCTGCTGTGCTAACCAGTGGGCTTACAGTGGGGGAAACAATTTAGCGTTGCTGACTACCTTCGTTGTGATCAGTTGCACTAGTGGCACTTGAGGTTTGGTGTTGTGTCCACGCTTGCAAGTGCATGCTGGTTAAATGTCTAAGCATGCAACTGGTATTCAAATTTTTCAGATTTTTCCCTCGGCTAAAGGTCTTTGCGCAATTCTTACAGATAACCTTGGCCTGATCATGAGGATTTTGTTCAAAAAAGTGCCATACTGCACTCTTCCTACTTTGGCAGACATTTTGCGGCCTAGCACGCTGTGATCTTTTGACCCTCTGGACAAGCTGTCCAGCAACTCTTTTGATGTTTGGAACCTGTCTTTGGAGTGCTCCGGGCCTGCCAGATAACAGCTGTTGCGATGTCGATGTCTGCTGTGGATGCTCCTCATCTGAGCTATTGGAAGCAGCACCCTCTTCCCCCAATGGATGCCAATCTGGGTCAACAACTGGGTCATCCATCACCTCCTCTTCTATGTCATGTGCACCTTCCTCTGTGTCACCGTCTATGGTGGTATAGTGTGCGGGAAGGGGCACCTGAGTCTCATCAGGGTCAGAATCTGGCTCTGTACACTGCGAGGACAATGTAGTGCTCTGAGTGAATGTACCAGCAGAATCATCCATCAGCGGCTGTGCATCAGTGCACTCCATGTCAGATTCATCTTGGCCTGGGTAATTCACCATTTCACTTGATAATCCAGGCATGGTATGTGAAAACAGCTCCATGGAGTAATCAGTAGTATGGCCTGCGTCATCCTTCAATCTTGGTTGGGGTGAAGGACACAAGGAAAGGTGTCGTTCATGAACATGAGCCTCCAATGACGACTCAGTGCTTTTACTTTTTACAACTGAAGAAGAGGAGGCGATAGAGCTGGAGGCTGAGTCAGCAATGTAAGACAAAACTTTTTCCTGATGCTCTGGCTTTAAAAGCGGTTTGCCAACTCCTAGAAAACTAAGCGTTCGAGGCCTTATGTAGCCAGACGATGACGCAGGGTCAGCACCTCCTGCATTTGGTCCTAATTTGCTCTTGCCACTACCATCAGATTCACCACCAACACCATCATTACCAGCTGCCAACCCCCGCCCAATTCCACGGCCTCTTCCACCAGCCTTCCTCATTTTTGTTAGAAATGTAGACAAAATCCAACAAACTATATAGTAATGTAAAACAAGGTACAACGTGTCTGTAGGACAGGGAGATTTTGAATTTCTGCAGACACTTGTGGACACTGGACACTTTTGGATTGTGTGAGGCCCACTGATATCTGAGCGCTATGTGACAGGCTCGATGGCACAGCTGTGACCAAAGTGACTAGAGGATAAGGGAGATTTTGAATCTCTGCACACACTTTTGGACACTGGACACTTTTGGATTGTGTGAGGCCCACTGATATCTGAGCGCTATGTGACAGGCTCGATGACACAGCTGTGACCAAAGTGACTAGAGGATAAGGGAGATTTTGAATCTCTGCACACACTTTTGGACACTGGATGGACACTTTTGGATTGTGTGAGGCCCAATGAATATCTGAGCGCTATGTGACAGGCTCGATGGCACAGCTGTGACAAAAGTGACTAGAGGATAAGGGAGATTTTGAATCTCTGCACACACTTTTGGACACTGGATGGACACTTTTGGATTGTGTGAGGCCCACTGATATGTGAGCGCTATGTGACAGGCTCGATGGCACAGCTGTGACCAAAGTGACTAGAGGATAAGGGAGATTTTGAATCTCTGCACACACTTTTGGACACTGGACACTTTTGGATTGTGTGAGGCCCACTGATATCTGAGCGCTATGTGACAGGCTCGATGGCACAGCTGTGACCAAAGTGACTAGAGGATAAGGGAGATTTTGAATCTCTGCACACACTTTTGGACACTGGATGGACACTTTTGGATTGTGTGAGGCCCACTGATATCTGAGCGCTATGTGACAGGCTCGATGGCACAGCTGTGACCAAAGTGACTAGAGGATAAGGGAGATTTTGAATCTCTGCACACACTTTTGGACACTGGATGGACACTTTTGGATTGTGTGAGGCCCACTGATATCTGAGCGCTATGTGACAGGCTCGATGGCACAGCTGTGACCAAAGTGACTAGAGGATAAGGGAGATTTTGAATCTCTGCACACACTTTTGGACACTGGATGGACACTTTTGGATTGTGTGAGGCCCACTGATATCTGAGCGCTATGTGACAGGCTCGATGGCACAGCTGTGACCAAAGTGACTAGAGGATAAGGGAGATTTTGAATCTCTGCACACACTTTTGGACACTGGACACTTTTGGATTGTGTGAGGCCCAATGAATATCTATGCACTATGTGACAGGCTCGATGGCACAGCTGTGACAAAAGTGGCTAGAGGATAAGGGAGATTGGATTGCTTTTAAAAAGCAGTTTGCGGAGCAGTGGGTAAACAGCAATGCAGGAATGTCAGGACGCCTTAGAAGGCAGCCCAACAACCAACACCACTGATACACCACTATATAGCCTCCCCTTGCACTGCACACACAGTGACTGGTGTGTTGTGCAGGCCAAATTGCTAGCAGCAGAAGCAGTTTTTTTGTCTTCTCAGCAGGACAAAAAAAAAAATTGGGATTGCTTTTAAAAAAGCAGTTTGCGGAGCAGTGGGTAAACAGCAATGCAGGAATGTCAGGAAGCCTTAGAAGGCAGCCCAACAACCAACACCACTGATACACCACTATATAGCCTCCCCTTGCACTGCACACACAGTGACTGGTGTGTTGTGCAGGCCAAATCGCTAGCAGCAGAAGCAGTTTTTTTGTCTTCTTCCCTGCCTAACGCTCTCCCTACAGAATCAGCAGCAACCTCTCCCTATACTAAGATCAGCAGAAGTAAGATGGCGGTCGGCGTGCACGCCCTTTTATACCCCCTGTGACGCCCACCAAAGCAAGCCAATCACTTGCATGCCCTTCTGAAAGATGGTGGTGACCCGTGCCTATGTCATCACGTTGCCCACAGTGTCCGTGGATCCTGATTGGCTGAAAAAGAGCGCAAAACAAACTTTTGAAACGCGACTTTGGCGCGTAAGTCGCCGACCTCGTGGCCGACCACATCCTAGGGTCGGGTTTCGTTTCATGAAACCCGACTTTGCCAAAAGTCGGCGACTTTTGAATTTTTTCGACTCGTTTCGCTCAACTCTAGTGCCGATAAAAGGTGAAGAGTCTGGATAGTAAGTATGAGAGAAGGGGCAGGGACCATAGATTCAAAGCACTACTTCAGTGTTGAAAAAAAAGTTGGAGTGGTGCTTTAATATTTTAATATTTGAATATAATATTGATCCATTTACTTATGTTCCCAGGATAAATAATTTGTGTTTTGTCTATTCTACATTAATTACGATTAACGGTAAAGTAACGTTTGAAATTTTGTCCATGCAGAGAATGGAAGAAACTCGGTGTTAGTGGGTTAGAAAGAACTGTGCCACGGGAGACGGGTATGTAGGTTAGAGAAATTAATTGCTGAGATGCAAGAGTTTGAATATAATGTTTAGACAAGATTAGTATAAACTATTTTGATGAGGAAGGAAAATTGGACAGCAAGCTAGTAGTAGCTACAGGGATTTGCAGCTATTAGACTATGTGCATATAGCATCTGTTAGACTCTGGCATGTTACCTAGTTTTCTTGGGTGAAACTGCATTAGGAAAATGCCGCTGGTCATGTTCCTGAATTGGCTTTTTGACCGATTTTGCCATACTTCTTTAGGTGCCTCGATTGTCAGCAACTATTACCTTTTTTGGCTCATATGAAGAAAATAATTATTTGACTTTCCTATCAATTGAACAGTAAAATACAGGCACGACTCAGATGGCCTCCATGTGCTGATTTTTCCACAAAGCCACTTACTTGCATTGGAGAGATTCGTCTGCAACACAGATCACAGAAGGACATAACTCCATTCTTTTTATTTGATGTTGTGGAAATCAGTCAGAAAAAATAAATGCTAGTGAAAAGGCACATTAACTGTAATGAGTCCATAATCTAACCATAAAAATAATGGATAACAAACATGGCAAAAATTTGATGTAAGAAAGACTTTGTACAATCAGTACATCATAGTGTACCTTTGTATTAACTGAAAATGCCTATTTTTTGCCATGTTCAAGAATTAAAGTGAGTCACATTTCGAAGAATTAATGGAGAAAAGAAATGTAAAAATTAATTTCTTGTAGTCGAGAGCTTCCCTGTGGTTGAGCTGAAGCATATTATATAAGTGCCACTTTGCAATAAAGAATTCTTTGATTACACATACAGCGCTTCTCCGTATATTACCCTGTAATGATCTTAAATGGGTTGTGAAATAATATAATGTAGCGTTCAGTACTGTCAGCCCATGTACTGCTCGCACACTTGTATATTCTTACTGGTAAATTAAATGAACCAGAAAAGATCTTGATAATGCAATGCTGAAGATGGGGGAGGGGATTAAAGTTTTTTTTATAGTTGATGTTGTAAAAATCAACTATATCATTGAAATATGGTAACTGTTATGTGTATACAGTACATAAAATAAATTTAAAGTATAATATATTTTATTTACTTATTTTATTTTACTTCCGTCTATAGCACCATTAATTTCCACATTGCTTTACGTGCCGTAAACTAAGCTTTTGATCCAGATGGGGCTAATATATCCTGGCTGAACATATCCTAACACAACAGCCATTTGGCATTAGCTTATCCATTAAAGGCTATGAGTACGGACTTCTGCATTTTTATTTTTCAAAAAGTATGTTTCGTTGAAGCTAGAGATGACATGTTGATGAAAAGTATCTGATGGATGATATTTTCTACTATTTTCTTATGAACTTAGATTTTATTTTCTATTTTAAAGTGCTGATGATGATAGATGTGCAGAAAATACCTATGCAGAGATATTTAATTATTGCTTAAAACTAAAGAAAGAGTAAAAAAAAACTATACAAAAAGTTTTTTGAACATATACAAATAAAAGAAAATGAAATGATGGAGTCAATGACCAAGAAATGAATCACAATGGGGACTGCTGTATACCCTGACACCATCTGCTTACCATGGACCTCAGTATCTTTTGACCTCAATGATAAGCCTAAGGCTGTAATCAGTTTGATTGAACAATGTATTACATGTGTTTGATAAATGATAATTGATATATTGTCACACTTTAAAAATTCATAAAGGAATGTCAAATTGCTCACTTGATAGTTCCTAGTTTACGGCTATCCGATCTAATTTAGTCATCCCATTATCAACACGTGTTGATATATAATGAAGCACAGACTGCAAGACATTACATCATTAGAAGAACATGTATGATATGTATGACATGAATGCCATCCACAACCTGTGTCCTCCATACATCTGTGACATGGTCTCTAGGTACCTACTCGCTCGCAACTTTCGATCATCTCAAGATCTCCTTCTCTACTCTCCCTTTATCTCCTCTTCCCACAACCGCATACAAGACTTCTCCCGTGCTTCCCCCATACTCTGGAACTCTCTGCCGCAACACATCAGACTCTCACCATCAACGGAAACCTTCAAGAAGAACCTGAAGACCCACCTGTTCCGGCAAGCCTACAGCCTGCAATGATCCTCGGACTACTGAACCACCGCACGACCTGCTCTACCCTCTCCTACTGTATTCTCACCCATCCCTGTAGACTGTGAGCCCTCGCGGGCAGGGTCCCCTCTCCTTATGTACTTGTGTGTCCCTTGTCTTACACATGTTTATTATAATTGTCTAGATTTCCCCTTTTCACATGTAAAGCACCATGGAATAAATGACGCTATATAAATGCATAATAATAATAATAATGGGTAATTTGTGATTTTCATATTAGTAATGGTACAGTGGTATCAATGGATCACAGTATCTATGGTGTAACGATAATTCACTAAATAGGATCATGCAAAGATTTAGTGACAGTTCCAGAAGTAGTTTCATTAGAAAGTATATTAAACCATAAAGTTTCACACTTTATTTTTACGTAGGAAAACAACCTAACTACCATACAATTGCCATGAAGTGGAAAAATTCCTGATTTTTCAGAGGGCTAACCAATTATTATAGCAATTCAAACAATCTGGTGGCTACTAGAGATGAGAGAATCTTTTGAAATTCAAATTCACCGACTTCATCAAATTTTCTAAAAATGTTAGATTTGTGGAAAATAAATTTGAGTGAATATCAATACTGGAAAGCTTATAATTGCTTGGAAAATACACGTGGGACAGAGATGAGAGAGAACCCTGCTGACCATGAGATCTTACACTTTAAGGCCATGTTCACACATTCAGTATTTGGCCATTAATATACATCAGCATTTGTAAGCCAAAATCAGGAGTGGAACAATCAGAGGAAAAGCATAATAGAAACATGTTCACTATTTGTGTATTTTTTTACCCATTCTTGGGTTTTGCTTACAAATACTGATGCAAAATACTGACCAAATACAGAATGGGTGGATGTGGCCTAAAGGCGAGTGAAATAGATGACCATGCTTACCATAAGAGCATACACTTTAAAAGGTGAGAGAAAGAGTGTATCCTCTTAACAACAAGAGCTTACACTCTACAGGAGAGAGAGATTTACAAAGTGACTCTAGTGATGGAAATGATTTTGTAGAACAAATTGTGCTCATGGGAACTTCTTCAAATAGCCCAGGTATTGACCACCCCTACACAAGATATGATAATACAATAAATGTCATATCGGCAAGGCATTATGGAGAGGGCCTTACGTCAAAGCAAAATGTGTTAGTATGTTAGCCAGCTTTCTAATGTTTCAGCAGTGTGGGAAAAGATGTCTGACCTGATTTGAGTGTCAAACTCTTTGATTTGTGATTAATTGCGAATTTCAGGAAATTCAACTCCAACTTGATGTTCTGCAGTTCTATCCGATCCACTCATCTCTGGTCACTTCATATGTCTTGAAAGTTGACAGATAGGAGAGTTATCACAAAAACTTTTATATAGATCGAATATCATTCTGAAATTGAAAAATTATAAAGTTTCCAAAAAAAAAGGTAACCTCAGTTATCTGAAAGTCTTTCCCCTTAATTCTTAGAATATTGATCTAATTTGGGGTAAAGTACCCTCTCACAGGAGATCAAAACAATAAAATGTATGTAGCCATGCCTTACGGCAGAGACACACTGGTGAATTTTTCGTCCGAGAATCGGATCGTAAAACTTGCCCTGGCCGGCACCTCTCCTGACTTGAGCATGACAGCGTGATGGATTACTATGCAGTAGTGCTGAGTGATACCTTCCGATATTGGGAAACATCGGATCGGATTGGGTCGGACCGAAACCCCAAAAATATCGGGTATCGCCGATTCCGATACCGGAAACCCATGCAAGTCAATTGGGCACAAATATCGGAATGAAAATAAACCCTTTCTTTCCTTGCACATCCAGTTCGGGAGGGGGGAAGAGTGTGGTCAGTGCGTGAGCAGAGACTGTGCGTGTGTGTGTGTGCGGGCGGGGTCTGTATGGGCCTCTCGGGGGTCTGTGCAGGCCTGCCGGGGGTCTGTGCGGGCCTGCCGAGGGTCTGTGCGGGTCTGCCGGGGGTCTGTGCGGGCTGCTACATTCATACAACATACATACATACTACATAATACATACATACTACATATATACTACATTCACACAACATACATACATACATACATACTACATACTACATACATACTACATATATACTACATTCATACAACATACATACATACATATATACTACATTCATACAACATACATATTGTACATACTACATACATACTTCATATATACTACATTCATACAACATACATACATACATACTACATATATACTGCATTCATACAACATACATACATACTACATAATACATACATACTACATATATACTACATTCACACAACATACATACATACATACATACTACATACTACATACATACTACATATATACTACATTCATACAACATACATACATACATATATACTACATTCATACAACATACATATTGTACATACTACATACATACTTCATATATACTACATTCATACAACATACATACATACATACTACATATATACTACATTCATACAACATACATACATACATACTACATATATACTACATTCATACAACATACAATCATACATACTACATACTACATAGATACTATATTCATACAACATACATACATACATAGTACATACTACATACATACTACATACATACAACATACATGAAACATGCTACAGACATACAACATACATACTACATACATACTACATACATACTACATACTACATACAATACATTCATAAGTTCATACAATACATACATATAGACATACAGTACATATAACATAGAGTACATACTCACCGTCACTTGTCACTTTGATCCCCGAAGCCAGTGTCATCTGTAAAAAATATTAAAATAGCAAACAACCAATATACTCCCTGATCCGCAGAAATCCAGGAGTGTCCCATGACGATCTCCCGTGGAGAACAGCAGCATCAGCTGATGCAACCGCTCTCTAGGGGCCCCAGCAATACAATGACGGAAGGTAGGTATCCTTCCGCACTGTATTCCTCCGCCACTGTAAAAAATAGTCCCTAGTCTCACTTTTGCCATTGCTGTGTGAGAAAGTTCCCATGCAGCTTTTGCCATAAAGTGAGACCAGTGAACTATAGTAACCTCTCAGTGATGCACTGCAGGAGATCGTTGTGGGACACTTGTGGATTTCTGCGGATCAGGGAGTATATTGGTTGCTCGCTATTTTAATATTTTTTACAGTGAGATGACACTGGCTTTGGGGATCAAAGTGACAAGTGATGGTGAGTATGCACTCTATGTTATATGTACTGTATGTCTATATGTATGTATTGTATGAATGTACGAATGTATTGTATGTAGTATGTATGTAGTATGTATGTTGTATGTATGTAGCATGTTGTATGAATGTTGTACAGTTGTGGCCAAAAGTATTGACACCCCTGCAATTCTGTCAGATAATACTCAGTTTCTTCCTGAAAATGATTGCAAACACAAATTCTTTGGTATTATTATCTTCATTTAATTTGTCTCAAATTAAAAAATACAAAAGAGAATGAAGCAAAAAGCAAAACATTGATCATTTCACACAAAACTCCAAAAATGGGCCAGACAAAAGTATTGGCACCCTCAGCCTAATACTTGGTTGCACAACCCTTAGCCAAAATAACTGCAACCAACCGCTTCCGGTTACCATAAATGAGTTTCTTACAATGCTCTGCTGGAATTTTAGACCATTCTTCTATGGCAAACTGCTCCAGGTCCCTGATATTTGAAGGGTGCCTTCTCCAAACTGCCATTTTTAGATCTCTCCACAGGTGTTCTATGGGATTCAGGTCTGGACTCATTGCTGGCCACCTTAGAAGTCTCCAGTGCTTTCTCTCAAACCATTTTCTAGTGCTTTTTGAAGTGTGGTTTGGGTCATTGTTCTGCTGGAAGACCCATGACCTCTGAGGGAGACCCAGCTTTCTCACACTGGGCCCTACATTATGCTGCAAAATTTGTTGGTAGTCTTCAGTCAAGTGCCAGAGGCAGCAAAGCAAACCCCAAAACATCAGGGAACCTCCACCATGTTTGACTGTAGGGACTGTGTTCTTTTCTTTGAATGCCTCTTTTTTCTCCTGTAAACTCTATGTTGATGCCTTTGCCCAAAAAGCTCTACTTTTGTCTCATCTGACCAGAGAACATTCTTCCAAAACGTTTTAGTATTTTTCAGGTAAGTTTTGGCTAACTCCAGCATGGCTTTTTTATGTCTCGGGATAAGAAGTGGGGTCTTCCTTGGTCTCCTACCATACAGTCCCTTTTCATTCAGACGCCGACGGATAGTACGGGTTAAAACTGTTGTACCCTCGGACTGCAGGGCAGCTTGAACTTGTTTGGATGTAAGTCGAGGTTCTTTATCCAACATCCGCACAATCTTGCCTTGAAATCTCTTGTCAATTTTTCTTTTCCATCCACATCTAGGGAGGTTAGCCACAGTGCCATAGGCTTTAAACTTCTTGATGACACTGCGCACGGTAGACACAGGAACATTCTGGTCTTTGGAGACGGACTTGTAGCCTTGAGATTGCTCATGCTTCCTCACAATTTGGTTTCTCAATTCCTCAGACAGTTCTTTGGTCTGCTTTCTTTTCTCCATGCTCAATGTGGTACACACAAGGACACAGGACAGAGGTTGAGTCAACTTTAATCCATGTCAACTGGCTGCAAGTGTGATTTAGTTATTGCCAACACCTGTTAGGTGCCACAGGTAAGCTACAGGTGCTGTTAATTACACAAATTAGAGAAGCATCACATGATTTTTTGAACAATGCCAATAATTTTGTCCACCCTCTTTTTTATGTTTGGTATGGAATTATATCCAATTTGGCTTTAGGACAATTCTTTTTGTGTTTTTTCATTTAAGACAAATTAAATGAAGATAATAATACCAAAGAATTTGTGTTTGCAATCATTTTCAGGAAGAAACTGAGTATTATCTGACAGAATTGCAGGGGTGTCAATACTTTTGGCCACAACTGTATGTATGTAGTAAGTATGTAGTATGTATGTAGTATGAATGCAGTATATATGTAGTTTGCATGTAGTATGTAGTATGTATGTATGTTGTATGAATGTAGTATATATGTAGTATGTATGTATGTTGTATGAATGTAGTATATATGTAGTATGTATGTAGTATGTATGTATGCTGTATGAATGTAGTATATATGTAGTATGTATGTAGTATGTATGTATGTTGTATGAATGTAGTATATATGTAGTATGTATGTATTATGTAGTATGTATGTATGCTGTATGAATGTAATATATATGTAGTATGTATGTAGTATGTATGTATGTATGAATGTAGTGTATATGTAGTATGTATGTAGTATGTATGTATGTTGTATGAATGTAGTATATATGTATTATGTATGTAGTATGTATGTATGTTGTATGTTGTATGTATGTAGTATGTATGCAGTATGTATGTTTTTTTTTTGTTTTTTTTTTTACTTTCCACACATTAGCCGGATTGTGGGACTACTACTGTCCCATCATTGGCTAATGTGTCAATCACTGTCACTGTAGCAGGCATAGCCCGATGGGACTTGTAGTCCCATCAGACGATGCCTGCACACACACACAACCCCCAGCAGGCCCGCAAAGACCCCTGGCAGCCCGCAAAGACCCCCGGCATGCCCGCACAGACCCCCGGCAGCCCGCACAGACCCCCGGCAGGCCCGCACAGACCCCTGGCAGCCTGCACAGACCCCCGGCAGTCCCGTACAGACCCCCGGCAGCCCGCACAGACCCCCGGCAGCCCGCACAGACCCCCGGCAGCCCGCACAGACCCCCGGCAGGCCCGTACAGACCCCCCGGCAGGCCCGCACAGACCACGCATCATGATGACATCATTTCAGCAGCCAATCACAGCCATGCCATTAGTTAACATGGCTGACACAACTGGCTCATTGCATTATGGGAAGTTCCGATTCCAGTATTTGATATTGTAAAAATATCGGAACTCGGTATCGGAACTCCGATACAGCGAATATCGGCCGATACCCGATATTCATAGTATCGGAATGCTCAACACTATATGCAGCTGTCAAGTTCAGGTCAGGAGAGGTGCCGGCAAGGGCAAGTTTTACGATCCGATTCTCGGGTGAAAAATTTGCCAGTGTGTCTCTGCCCTTAAAGAGGTATTCACCATTCCAACTAAAATATGTATGAGCTGGTTAATTAAAGGGCTTGACCATTCATTTTTTTTCTTATTTTGGTTTTCAAAAGTATAATTTGGAATGCTCTAAAATAATGAAACAAGGTATATTCACCTCACAGTTTCTCTTAAAATAGTGCACAAGTCCTTGTTGGTTTCCATATTCCTTGTACTGAACGATGAGTGTAAATGTACATGCCCCACAGTTGGAAGACAAGTGTCAAGAAATTGGTGAATATACTTAATTTTATTATTTTAGAGCATTCTGTGTGGTTTTGAAAAACTATGCACAATGTTACAGTCACACCAGGCCTGCACATGCTGCCAGATTATGAGACTTGTAAGGGATTCAATATACTGAAGGGAAAACAGTCAAGTTGGTCAAACAAATTTACAGAAACCTGGTCCAACAACCATATTGATAGTCCATGGCTAATGGATAAGTCATCAGCAAATCTCCTCCTACCCACCTGCATTCCCAGCACTTTTGGTTAATAGACCCAGCAGATCTTCATCTTTGTACTATGAATATCCAAGAAGTATTTCTCCTTATGGAGATTGACATGTTAAGCATGCTGAGATGAGGAGACTTAAAGCCCCAATGCTCCTCTGGAAAATATTCAAATTGTCTTATCAGAGAGGAATAGGACTAGAACTCTAGTGCCACCTATTGGAAGTAGCAATCCTACATTAACTTTTAGGATTGCTACTTCCAAGAGGTGGTACTAGAGTTCTAGTCATCTTCTTCTTTGAAGAGACAATTTGCATATTTCCCAGTGGAGCATTGCAGATTTAAGTCTCCTCATCTCGGCATGCTTAGCATGTCAATCTCCGCAAGGAGAAATGATACTTCTTGGATATCGGTGAGACCCCTCTCACACAGTCAAACCAGATCTCACACTTTGCACTGACGAGGGTCAGCACTCTGAAAAACAGTGTCTGCAAATTGAGATTCTGGTTTGGCTTTTTATTCTAAGTCATGTGACAAGGCTCGTTAAAGGGTTGAAATTGACTTTTAGGATTGCTACTTCCAATAGGTGGCACTAGATTTCTAGTCCTCATACTCTCTGAAGAGACAATTTGTATTATGAATGAAATAATCAGAGGTAACAGAAAGAGAAGACCTGCTACAGATAGACACAGCACCAACACCCTGTGCAGACTAGGAGACCCTAACCACACAACTCAAAAACATCACCTCGGACCTGGCTCCCTTAAAGGTATTTGAGGGGTTTCTCGTACCTCCTGAGGAACCAGAGGGAAGTCAGCAACACACTGCCAAAAAGTGGAAAGGAGAATGTGCAGGAAGATACGAAAACCCAGGGTGAAAAAATTAAAAGACTATTGTATAAAAGTAGAGATGGAAAGTTAAGGAGAGCCAAAAATAAATGGAACAAGAATAACCTTCCAGAAAATTAAAGAGGTGCAATGAAGAGGAACTGGAAAGAAAAACAAACAGACTCACTGCAGGAATTGAACTGGTGTTCACCAAGCAAATGAAATCCCTTAGTTCAGGGTTGGAACTCCTAAACCCAAGTCCACATAGAGGTGCAGCCAGCAAGGAAGTGTAGTGAAGGGTGACCATATAAAATCCAGACCCAGATTGCAAGAGGGCAACCAAAGCGGGAAAATGGAAAACACCAGGAGAGGAGCAAACCGAGAAGGGAGAACAAAGACAATTGAAGCCATCAGCATTTGGACAGTGAATAAAAGGCAATAGCTCAGCAAATAGTGGAACTGACCATGGAGCAACAGGTCAGTGGATCGAATCCCCAAACCAATCCTCAACACTTTCTGGTTATACACACACGACGCATTGGTGATCTAAAAGAGATGAGTAGATCGCTTCACTTCACACAAGGCTGATCCATGGTCCAGGTTCATGCTCTCTGGCTGTGGACAGTTGATGAACAAATGTTCTAACCATGCAGGTTCATAGGCTCAGCTTATGATTAACCAGGCTGGTGAAACATCACTTTTGCATTGTACACTTCACAGATGTCACGCAAGGTGGTCAAAACAAATGCCACACCAGGGAACCCAGAAGGTCAGGAAATTCATGCAGCTCTTGTCCTCGATCAAAGACCTGGCGTGTGGACTGGTGACGTGCAAAGCAATTCGCTGATCTTTGGGTCCAAAGATTCAGAAGAGGCAATGGGGATTCAGACAAGTAGGAGAATGCTTGTGAGGATTTAGACTAGTGACCATTGACTGCTGACATTACTGTTGGAGAAAGGTTGAGCAAATTCTTTTGCTCTACAACTCTAGAAAAGAAACGTAAAAAATAGGACTTGGCATATTTTACATGTTACAATTTGATTGTTTAAGTGATATAGCTTTCTGCTGCAAAATTCATATGACAACATATTCTTGTAATTTCTTGGAACTGCAAGAACATGCCTGTCAATGAGTGAAAGTCATTGCACACACTGAATGATATATGGTAATATGTCTGTAGAATCCACTTAAATGAGTCTGAAAAAAGTGAAGAAATTCTCTTATTCTTGGAGTATCTAAATTAATTCAACTGCCCATGCCCTTATTCTGGGAAGCCTACCTAAAAGGTTGTTCACAAAAGATTTCTGAAAATGCTAATTAACATCATGGCCATGTTCCTCACTTTAATGTTTCTACTTCATATTGTGCAATCTTAATAGGTCTTTATGTTCTATACCCTAGCTACTGTGCTATGGCCTGTACACCTTTCTGCGCATAAATGCAATATATCATTTTCTTATTGACTGATATGTTCACACAATATACATATCATTTCTTTTGCTTGCTCTAGAGTTCTGAGTAACCAATTAAAAAAGGATATTTTGTACTTGTACTATACAGTTCGAGGAATTGTCTCTTTCAATGTAATTATAAAAGGTCCCCGTGGTCTATATCCAAACATAAGGTCACTTCAATTACTATTAGTGCAAATGTATGCAAATATATGCAGATACCCTAAATGGCATGATCAAGTATTGAAGAAATTCCAATGGTCTTAGAACTACCAAAGACATTAATGCGGACCTGTCATTTATTAACAGTGAAGACATACAACTACATATATTTCTAACAAAAAACAAAGAAATACAACTTATAATATTATGGCCATAGAGGAGTGGTCCTGCTGTGCTAAGAGCAATGGGGATGGCAATATTACATACCCTCCGGTCCCGGCTCAGAAACCGGCAAATGCTCGCAATGCACAATGCTTGCACTGAGGGAAATCTTAAGTCGGCAGTCATTCAATTTTGACAGGACAGCCACTTGCAAAATCACTGTACCCAAGATTCTACTGTGTTCCTCAATCTCTATGTTTTACAGCATTGGTCATAATCTGTGCTACTTTGTTCAGGGGTAGCATCTTGCAGAAGGAGACAAGATCTGTTACAAGGGTCATATTTTCCACTGGGCTCTGAAAGTCAAGTGTCTGCGATTACGAGTTTCGAGGTAGTGCTATCTACGTGAAAAAGAAAGGAAAATAATAGCGAATTGTCTTACTACCTTTAGCATTTACATTTAACAATAGCATTATTAAAACTGATAATCAATATTAATCAATAATTTTATTGTTCTTCTTTTCCTTATTAACATTGACTAATTATTTTGATTCATAAATGGCTGAGCATAAGAAGGCCTTTAATGGGGTATACACAGGGTAAGTGCAACAACTGGAGAGCATAAATGGGCCTTTAATGAGGGTATACACAGGGTTAGTGCATAGGGTTTGGTGAGTTGTAAAAATTGCCCTGTTTGTTACATTCTAGAGAGAAAAACATGAGATTTAAAGGACGGATTGTAACAGGTCTACTAAGATACAGGTGACCTTTTGGACACTAAATGACCTTTTTAAGGGCAACAGCCAGACAAAATATTGTTTCTATCCTACTCTATGTACTTTCATGATGTGTATACAATAAAAGCATTGTTCTAATATCACCTTATTAGAGATAGTGGAGTGGCATTTTCTTGGATATTGATTAGTGCCAGGAAGGGTTGTCATTGTCAACCATCCAGAAATTCCTGTATAGTCAATAAAAACAGGGGACTTTTTTTTTCTTGTGCACAAAATTTTTTTTTTGATGTGCCTGTGTTTTTTTTAAGATGGAGAGACCTGTACAGATTATTAAGACTGTATTCATTATCCTTTTACAGTTCACTGTGAATGCGTCTATACTGTGAATGCAGGTAATGTTTTTTCATATAGGATTCATGGGCTGTAGCCACGCATTCCATATAATCTTAATTCTGCCCTCTGAATAGGGCAAACCTGTTTGCATTATGTGCTGGTTTAGTTATGGCACCATATAGTGGTGGCTGAATTTATAGCTGTGTCTTAAATAGCATTTACAGCCTGTGTCTTTAACAGAGTGATGCACTATGTGATTGAAGCAATGCATGTGGGATTGAAGCAATGTATTCTGGGATAAAGAAGATGCCATTTTCTTCTGTGTATTTCATAAGGACACATGTGTTTATCTGTCCTCCTGTAAATCCCCTACTTGAGTTCATTATACGGGTAAAGCATATCTGGTAAGATTAATATATTTCTTGCAATGCAGTTTGTTCAGAGATGTTATTAACTGTATGGCAGCCAGTGCACAGCAGATGCAATTAGACACCTGTGTGTTTCTATGTAAAGTTTGCATCACACTGTATACTTCCTGTAATTGTGTTAGCTGTGTGATCATCTGCCCAATACTTACCCATGTCATTTGTATTCTTTATAGTTTTACCGCATGTTCTATACTCTTCACCAATAAACAAGTTAAACTACAGAGAACAGTCTGTTTATTTTGGAAGATAGAAGGTGGTTTATGCTGTATGCTGAATGGCACACCGTGTTAACGTGTATGAAGGCAAACATAATGTGCTCATAAAAAAAGCAGTTGGCACTCTGATTTTTTGAGAAGGTGTCCAGAAAAAAAACTCTAAAGTTGGCAACCATGGTACCTGGCTGTTATTTCAATATATAGGCATCGGAGTCAGGCAATATCTTTAAATAACACACACATATATCATAATAAGGAGGCATACATAGGACTGGACCTAAAGCTACTTATCTCACATGTAGCGGCGTTACTAGGCACTAGGATTCGGGGCCTAGATCATAACTGCACTGCCCCGAATCTCTCTCTCTAGCTTTTTCTTTTTCAACTGATTAAACTTTATTATCTGTCTGTGCACTGAGTCCACGTAGCCACACAACATGCAGGCTTTGCCTGATGCCCCCAAGGTTTGGCTGTGTCATTACTTTGCAGCTCCTCCTTCTCCAGGGGAGGGTGTATAGGGCTGACAGGGGTCTGCAGTGTACAACCCTCCTTCTTAGGATTCCCTCACATTTGAGTATAAATAATCGGTCCCATTCTCATCCAGGAGAGTGGATCGATTGTTTCTTTATTGTCACCTGCATTTTGTCCTTGTGCTGTCCATTTGCTATCTGTTTTTTTATTTACTATTAATCATTTACAGTTTCCTGTGTTACAGAATTGTAATAAATCAACACAGGAAAAGGGGAAAAAGGATTTTCACAGTGCTCACCAGAGTATCACAGGACCACGGGTGCCAGGTTCAATGTGGCTGGAATCCACTTGTAAGTGCAGGCAAAATAGGAAAAACCAGCACCTAAGGTGTGAGGGGGATGTTTTTTTTTAGCTTTTAACAAACAATGGATTAAATAAAAGGCAAAATTTGAATTTTTATGGAAATCACCTTTTTTCCCTACAGTATTGTAATGTATCCATAAAAATCAGATGTCATACCAATGGTCCATATGGCATGCAATTTTTGTCTCACACCCTTCAGATTTCATAGTGAAATCTCACCATGCCGCGATATTATTTCTCATGCTGAATATTGCCTCATTGAATAACATTGGTCTGAGTGCAATCCCATTTTTTTATCAGATTGCACTTGTCCAATTTATACGCAAGTGTGAATGAACCCTGACTGCTGATTTCCAATGTCAGGACTCTGCCACTATTGGCACTAGATAAATACTGATGAAGAGAGTCAGTATGTATATGTCATGTGTCTGTATAATATGTATGTGTGTATATGTGTAATCAGTATATATACTGTATAATGTGTAAACATAGGATGGGTATACAGTTGTGTGAAAAAGAGTTTGCTCCCTTCCTGGTTTCTTATTATTTTGCATGTTTGTCACACCTAAATGTTTCAGCTCACCAAAAAAATTTAAATATTAGACAAAGATAACACAAGAAAGGGAAAAAGAAATCCAAACCTACAGGGCCCTGTATGAAAAAGTCCACTTTTTTCCTAACTTGTTGCATGTATCTTTGCAATTTGGTTTGGTTCTGTTGCCGCATATATTCTCTGTACTGTGGTGTTACAAGAGACTGTAGGTTTCATTTCCATTATCTGTACTCAGAGACCTATCATTATTTTATCAGCCATGTTACTTTTTTTTGCTTAGGGGAGGAGAAGGGTGCAAAGCTTATGCCTTGGGGTTTGGAATCCTGATCTTTTCTGACCCCTGCTCACAAATCAGCCTGGATTATTATTATTATTATTATGCATTTATATAGCGCCATTTATTCCATGGCGCTTTACATGTGAAAAGGGGAAATATAGACAAGTATAATAAATATGTGTAAGACAAGGGACACACAAGTACATAAGGAGAGGGGACCCTGCCCGCGAGGGCTCACAGTCTACAGGGATGGGTGAGGATACAGTAGGAGAGGGTACAGCAGGTCTTGCTGTGGTTCAGTTGACCGAGGATCATTGCAGGCTGTAGGCTTGTCGGAACAGGTGGGTCTTCAGGTTCTTCTTGAAGGTTTCCGTTGATGGTGAGAGTCTGATGTGTTGCGGCAGGGAGTATGGGGGAAGCACAGGAGAAGTCTTGTATGCGGTTGTGGGAAGAAGAGATAAGGGGGGAGTAGAGAAGGAGATCTTGAGATGATCGAAGGTTGCGTGCGGGTAGGTACCTAGAGACCATGTCACAGATGTATGATCTTTTCATAAAAGTTTATGATCTTTTATAAAAGTTCTAACAATGGGAACAATAGCTGATGACACATGCTTACATGCTACTGAGGCTGCCTGACAGTATACATCTTCATACAGTAACAGAATGTAGAATGAGATGGGAACTATAAATTTCAATTGTAATAACTTCTTGTACACTGAAAAAAAATCTATCAATTTGCCCAGAGTAGAGATAGCACTAGTATTATATCTGGTGTTAATCCTGTCTTGCATGGATAAAAGGATTTTTTACATTTCACTTGGTTACTAAAGCAAAGAATTACAGCACGCTCAACATTAATACGGTCTGTTTGATAAACAGCCTCCAAGTTACATTGCGATATCTCTTACACAACTAATGTGTCACTTGCAGATAAACCATTTGTGCTCGTGCCTGATGAGACAGAGAGAAAGAATGTCTGGGCTAGCTTTTCTATCCGTCAATACCTGTGGAGAAAGTCCACAGAGACTTTGCCTAATTCAGGATAAACATATATATAAGAGGCATTAGAACTTTTCTTGGAATTTTCTGATGATTACAAGGTTGAATGTAATTACTTTTGCTTAAAATACAAAACATTTACCTTTGTGTTTTTCCAATTTAATAAGAAGCAAAATAAATGATTCAATGTATGATATAGGCATTTTAGTAATAGCCAATGAAAAACCATATGACTGCCAAGAAATCCTGTAAAAGGCTTAAAAGATTTTATCTGGGTGTTCACGTGGGGATGGTAAATGAAAAACTATATTAGTAATATGACATATCCTGGGAGGCAACAGATTATTTATTAATTATTTAGGAATTCCATAATATTATTCATTGCACATCTACCTGCACATTAGGGTCAAATAGCTTAAAATATAGCAAATTTCTACAAAAGGAAAACTCCCAAACTTCTTAGGCAACTTTTAGATGTAGTGCAGTCAAAAATGCTCTGCCTCTCCATTCCGGCATGAAATGAAATGGCTCTTCTTTGGTGTTCAGAAATTAGTTTCTTGCTCTGAGTCGATCCCTACTGCCAGTGTGGGACTGGGTTGCCAAGGCCCCACCAGTAACATTAACTCTCAGGGCCCATTGTTCAGATATATGATTGTAATATTGTAATATGCAGGTATTGTGTTCCGGTACACAAATGCTGCAGAGCAGGTGTTAACTATATTTAATTAATCGACAGTATGGAACTCTGTGCAGGGAGATACAGGGTAAAAGGGTGCTAAACTAAACTGAATAAACGGCTGTTTAACTAACAATCTCTGGTTAACAGTTCACTTTTTGTAGCTCCGCAGTCTGTCACTCGCTGAAGGTCCCGTGGGTAGCAGGATGCTGGCGGCGATCGGTGTGGTGTCTGTTGGTGCCCTCGTCCAGCACACAGTCCTACTTCTGGTGGCAGCGGGCAGTCTTCGGTTTTGCCTGCTGAGCCCCTAGTCCATATATCTGCGAAACAGAAGAATAGAGCTTTCCACAGGATTCCTCTTGGTGTGTGTCTCTTTGAGCAGCCACCATCACCTGAAGAACTGCAATGCAATGCTCTGCCCAATATACGCCTCTCTCTGGATGTCAGAGCTGTGATGCTCCATCAATTGCACGCTCCCCTGCGCACACACCGGTTTCGGTGATTCCCTCACTATTCCACCCTTTCTCTTCACGCCACGGCCTGTCGCTCCCCTCTCAGTGTTTGCAGTCTGTACCTTATCACTGTTCTGGGGTTAGACCGCTTCCATTTTACCTCACACTGACTGGTCACGCCCCATTCACCCTGGTTACTGGCTAGCTCTAACTGCAATCTTGTTCCCCCCAGGAAAAGGAGGCTCGGCCCCAGCAGTTCTGGGCCCAGTGCTTCAGCTGCTCTGACAGCCCGGTCTTCCCATCTACATGATAATATTACATTTCTTGCTTCACAAATTTTCTTATTCTTCAATATTATAATAAACTGGATAGTTTGTTACATGAATGATGAGAGGCTGCTTTTATCTGTATCAAGTGTATTGTGGAAACTACTTTTCATATAGGGGGAAGGGGAAAGTCCACTGCTGCATAACGGCCCCCCGGAGATTCACCATTTGCGCCGTTGGCCAGTCCGAGCCTGCCTCCTGTTCTCCGCTCTACTTCTCTTTACTCTCACAGCACTGAGAAAAAGACACCCCAGCCCACTCTTCCCACATGTACTATGAGCTACCGTATTTATTGATTTAAGAAGTTGAAGTTGTGCTTAACTAGTGAGAACAGTTTGATAATTAATATCATAGAGTGCTTACACAAATGGCTGATCTTTGTGTTCTACAAAACATATCATGAAAAAGGTTATCCAACCATAAAAAGGCCTGTGATTTGCTGCAACAGTCAGGTGAGTAGAACGTTGTGTCATCGATTGTTTTTCAACCAATTTAAGCATGCACAAAATATGAGTGCTATTATTTATATTCATAGTTGTATGCCATGGAAAAGCCACACTATGAACAAACAGCCAACGTGAAGGAAAGATTTTATTTTTACAGAATTGTTTTATAGGTATTTTACCAGCCAACATTTGAATAATTGCAAAGTATGCTTTGATAACAATGTTCACTTTCATTCTGTGCAGGTATGACAGGGAAAATTTGGCTCAGCAATGTTTCAATCAGGAGCATATTTACCCACATTATAAAATCATCTGTAAGAGCTCTCTGCTGTTGAGAAGCTGTGACTAATACTCTGTAGCAATAAATAAAATAGGCACACAATCATGCATCACAAAATCTGGGCTGTGCATATGTAGAAAAATAAATATGAAGCTGTTTCCAAGATTTTAAAATCTAAAACTATGATCAACTACTGCACACCAATAGACTTACTACACAAAAAGCCCATTTGAAGCTTTGTGATGCAGTATGTATGAATTAGGCACAAAAGTGTCCAAAATGTCACCAGGAAATGATCATTCTCAAATGTCAGTATTTCCTCCTAGCTCAGAAATTTATAGCATATAGAATGCGTCCCATTTTATGCTCAACTATTTTTAGAATTCCCATAGACATGGATTGGCAGAAGCATAAATGCACTGCCATTTGCCTTCCTCCTTGACAAAGGACCCATTCTTGATTTATGTGTGGTTCGGAGAGGCTGAACCCACATCTACCAGACATTTATGGCAAATCCTGTAGACATGCTGTAAATGTCCAGGATAGGAATACTTTCATTTTTCTTTCAAGAAAATTTACTTTTACATGTTCACAGCCATGGCTAAAATCAGCAAACTTGGTGAATAATACTAAATCATTAGTTAAAACAAGTAAAATGTTACAGGTTTTCGAGATTTAAAAGATATTGTAGGAGAATTTATTCACGAGTAGAGTTGAGCGAAACGGGTCGAACAATTTCAAAAGTCGCCGACTTTTGGCAAAGTCGGGTTTCATGAAACGAAACCCGACCCTAGGATGAGGTCGGCCACGAGGTCGGCGACTTACGCGCCAAAGTAGCGTTTCAAAAGTTTGTTTAGCACTCTTTTTCAGCCAATCAGGATCCACGGACACTGTGGGCAACGTGATGACATAGGCAGGGGTCGCCACCATCTTTCAGAAGGGCATGCAAGTGATTGGCTTGCTTTGGTGGGCGTCACAGGGGTTATAAAAGGGCGTGCACGCCGACCGCCATCTTACTTCTGCCGATCTTAGCATAGGGAGAGGTTGCTGATTCTGTAGGGAGAGCGTTAGGCAGGGAAGAAGACAAAAAAACTGCTTCTGCTGCTAGCGATTTTGCCTGTGCAACACACCAGTCACTGTGTGTGCAGTGCAAGGGGAGGCTATATTGTGGTGGATCAGCGGTGTTGGTTGTTAGGCTGCCTTCTAAGGCTTCCTGACAGCTGCATTGCTGTTTCCCCACTGCTCTGCAAACTGCTTTTTTAAAAGCAATCCCATTTTTTTTTTTGTCCTGCTAAGGTACTGAGCGTGCATTTATTCTCACCATTCAGCGGTGTACGCTCCTCACACAGTACCATGTAACGGCTGTTATCACAGCCACAGTGAAGCTATCTGTGTGTCACTGTGGAAGGATAAGTGGAGGACTTGTTCCGTTCTTACAGACCTACACTCTAGGGAGATTCCTATTCTGCCCAATTCAACAATTCACTTTTTTCACACCTATGCCATCGAGCCTGTGACATAGCGCTCTGATATTCAGTGGGCCTCACACAATCCAAAAGTGTCCAGTGTCCACAAGTGTCTGCAGAAATTCAAAATCTCCCTTATCCTGTAGTCACTTTTTTCACACCTGCTGCATCGAGACTGTGACATAGCGCTCTGATATTCATTGGGCCTCTCACAATCCAAAAGTGTCCAGTGTCTGCAGAAATTCAAAATCTCCCTTATCCTGTAGTCACTTTTTTCACACCTGCTGCATCGAGCCTGTGACATAGCGCTCTGATATTCATTGGGCATCACACAATCCAAAAGTGTCCAGCATCCACAAGTGTCTGCAGAAATTCAAAATCTCCCTTATCCTGTAGTCACTTTTTTCACACCTGTGCCATCGAGCCTGTGACATAGCGCTGTGATATTCAGTGGGCCTCACACAATCCAAGTGTCCAGTGTCCACAAGTGTCTGCAGAAATTCAAAATCTCCCAGAAATTCAAAATCTCCCTTATCCTGTAGTCACTTTTTTCACACCTGTGCCATCGAGCCTGTGACATAGCACTGTGATATTCAGTGGGCCTCACACAATCCAAGTGTCCAGTGTCCACAAGTGTCTGCAGAAATTCAAAATCTCCCTTATCCTGTAGTCACTTTTTTCACACCTGTGCCATCGAGCCTGTGACATAGCGCTGTGATATTCAGTGGGCCTCACACAATCCAAGTGTCCAGTGTCCACAAGTGTCTGCAGAAATTCAAAATCTCCCAGAAATTCAAAATCTCCCTTATCCTGTAGTCACTTTTTTCACACCTGTGCCATCGAGCCTGTGACATAGCACTGTGATATTCAGTGGGCCTCACACAATCCAAGTGTCCAGTGTCCACAAGTGTCTGCAGAAATTCAAAATCTCCCTTATCCTGTAGTCACTTTTTTCACACCTGTGCCATCGAGCCTGTGACATAGCACTGTGATATTCAGTGGGCCTCACACAATCCAAGTGTCCAGTGTCCACAAGTGTCTACAGAAATTCAAAATCTCCCTTAGCCTGTAGTCACTTTTTTCACACCTGTGCCATCGAGCCTGTGACATAGCACTGTGATATTCAGTGGGCCTCACACAATCCAAGTGTCCAGTGTCCACAAGTGTCTGCAGAAATTCAAAATCTCCCTTATCCTGTAGTCACTTTTTTCACACCTGTGCCATCGAGCCTGTGACATAGCGCTGTGATATTCAGTGGGCCTCACACAATCCAAGTGTCCAGTGTCCACAAGTGTCTGCAGAAATTCAAAATCTCCCAGAAATTCAAAATCTCCCTTATCCTGTAGTCACTTTTTTCACACCTGTGCCATCGAGCCTGTGACATAGCACTGTGATATTCAGTGGGCCTCACACAATCCAAGTGTCCAGTGTCCACAAGTGTCTGCAGAAATTCAAAATCTCCCTTATCCTGTAGTCACTTTTTTCACACCTGTGCCATCGAGCCTGTGACATAGCGCTGTGATATTCAGTGGGCCTCACACAATCCAAGTGTCCAGTGTCCACAAGTGTCTGCAGAAATTCAAAATCTCCCAGAAATTCAAAATCTCCCTTATCCTGTAGTCACTTTTTTCACACCTGTGCCATCGAGCCTGTGACATAGCACTGTGATATTCAGTGGGCCTCACACAATCCAAGTGTCCAGTGTCCACAAGTGTCTGCAGAAATTCAAAATCTCCCTAATCCTGTAGTCACTTTTTTCACACCTGTGCCATCGAGCCTGTGACATAGCACTGTGATATTCAGTGGGCCTCACACAATCCAAGTGTCCAGTGTCCACAAGTGTCTACAGAAATTCAAAATCTCCCTTAGCCTGTAGTCACTTTTTTCACACCTGTGCCATCGAGCCTGTGACATAGCACTGTGATATTCAGTGGGCCTCACACAATCCAAGTGTCCAGTGTCCACAAGTGTCTGCAGAAATTCAAAATCTCCCTTATCCTGTAGTCACTTTTTTCACACCTGTGCCATCGAGCCTGTGACATAGCACTGTGATATTCAGTGGGCCTCACACAATCCAAGTGTCCAGTGTCCACAAGTGTCTGCAGAAATTCAAAATCTCCCAGAAATTCAAAATCTCCCTTATCCTGTAGTCACTTTTTTCACACCTGTGCCATCGAGCCTGTGACATAGCGCTGTGATATTCAGTGGGCCTCACACAATCCAAGTGTCCAGTGTCCACAAGTGTCTGCAGAAATGCAAAATCTCCCAGAAATTCAAAATCTCCCTTATCCTGTAGTCACTTTTTTCACACCTGTGCCATCGAGCCTGTGACATAGCACTGTGATATTCAGTGGGCCTCACACAATCCAAGTGTCCAGTGTCCACAAGTGTCTGCAGAAATTCAAAATCTCCCTTATCCTGTAGTCACTTTTTTCACACCTGTGCCATCGAGCCTGTGACATAGCACTGTGATATTCAGTGGGCCTCACACAATCCAAGTGTCCAGTGTCCACAAGTGTCTGCAGAAATTCAAAATCTCCCAGAAATTCAAACTCTCCCTTATCCTGTAGTCACTTTTTTCACACCTGTGCCATCGAGCCTGTGACATAGCGCTGTGATATTCAGTGGGCCTCACACAATCCAAGTGTACAGTGTCCACAAGTGTCTGCAGAAAATCTAAATCTCCCCTGTCCTATAGACACCTTGTACCTTGTTTTACATTACTATATAGTTTGTAGGATTTGATCTACATTTCTACCAAAAATGAGGAAGGCTGGTGGAATAGGCCGTGGAATTGGGTGGGGGTTGGCAGCTGGTAATGATGGTGTTGGTGGTGGATCTGATGGTAGTGGCAAAAGCAAAATAGGACCGAATGCAGGAGGTGTTGAGCCTGCGTCATCGTCTGGCTCCATAAGGCTTCGAAGGCTTAGTTTTCTAGGAGTTGGCAAACCGCTTTTAACGCCAGAGCATCAGGAAAAAGTTTTGTCTTACATTGCTGACTCAGCCTCCAGCTCTATCGCCTCCTCTTCTGAAGTTGTAAAAAGTAAAAGCACTGAGTCGTCATTGGAGCCTCATGTTCATGAACGACACCTTTCCTTGTGTCCTTCACCACAACCAAGATTGAAGGATGACGCAGGCCATACTACTGATTACTCCATGGAGCTGTTTTCACATTCCATGCCTGGATTATCAAGTGAAATGGTGAATTACCCAGGCCAAGATGAATCTGACATGGAGTGCACTGATGCACAGCCGCTGATAGATGATTCTGCTGGTACATTCACTCAGAGCACTACATTGTCCTTGCAGTGTACAGAGCCAGATTCTGACCCTGATGAGACTCAGGTGCCCCTTCCCGCACACTATACCACCATACACGGTGACACAGAGGAAGGTGCACATGACATTGAAGAGGAGGTGATGGATGACCCAGTTGTTGACCCAGATTGGCATCCATTGGGGGAAGAGGGTGCTGCTTCCAATAGCTCAGATGAGGAGCATCCACAGCAGACATCAACATCGCAACAGCTGTTATCTGGCAAGCCCGGAGCACTCCAAAGACAGGTTCCAAAAATCAAAAGAGTTGCTGGACAGCTTGTCCAGAGGGTCAAAACATCACAGCATGCTAGGCCGCAAAATGTCTGCCAAAGTAGGAAGAGTGCAGTGTGGCACTTTTTTGAACAAAATCCTCATGATCAGGCCAAGGTTATCTGTAAGAAGTGCACAAAGACCTTTAGCCGAGGGAAAAATCTGAAAAATTTGAATACCAGTTGCATGCTTAGACATTTAACCAGCATGCACTTGCAAGCGTGGACACAACACCAAACCTCAAGTGCCACATGTGCAACTGATCACAAAGAAGGTAGTCAGCAATGCTACATTGTTTCCCCCACTGTAAGCCCACCGGTTAGCACAGCAGCAAATGTTGAGGTGTCGTTGCAAGGCCACAGCAGTCAGGGAATCCCACTGTTATATCAACGAAATACTGAACCTAGGCCATCAGAAAGAACACCAACTCCATCACCATCATCAACCCTCTCTCAGTCCGCCCTGTCCACCGCTACTTCCACCATATGCAGCTCTCAAGTCCAGCCCACCCTCCCAGACACTATGAGTAGATCAAGAAAGTACTCAGTCTCTCATCCGCGTACACTGGGCTTGAACGCCCACATTGCCAAACTAATCTCGTTTGAGATGATGCCCTATCGGTTGGTGGAAAGCGCAGCTTTCCGCAAACTCATGGCCTATGCAGTACCACGCTATGACCTACCCAGTCGCCACTTCTTCTCTCGCAAAGCCATCCCAGCCCTCCACCATCATGTGAAAGACCGCATTGTTCATGCACTCAAGCAGTCAGTGAGTGGAAAGGTGCACCTCACAACTGATGCATGGTCCAGTCGGCATGGCCAGGGCCGTTATGTGACCATCACTGCGCACTGGGTTAATGTGGTGGATGCAGGGTCCACAGGGGACAGCGGTGGTGGGACAGTGCTGCCTAGCCCACGGTATAGGAAACAGTTGGCTGTAGGCATTCCACCCTCCTCCTCCTCCTCCTCCAGAAGCAAAAGCTCGTCCACAGAGCGCAGTCGTACGAGCACTCCATCTGCAGCTGCCACTGTTGCACACGAGGTGTCCCCCTATCGAGCAGCTAGTGGAAAGCGTCAGCAGGCTGTGTTGCAGATGATGTGTTTGGGCGACAGACACACCGCCGAGGTGCTGGCCGAGTACTTGAAGCGACAAACTGAGTCATGGCTGGGCAGTGTACATCTTGAAGCAGGCAAGGTAGTTAGTGATAACGGCCGTAATTTTGTGGCAGCCATAGCCCTTTCAAAACTCAGCCACATACCTTGCTTGGCTCACACCTTGAACCTGGTGGTGCAGTGCTTCCTCAAAAATTATCCGGAGTTAACAGCCCTGCTCCAGAAGGTGCGAAGACTGTGCGCGCACATCCGCCGGTCGCCTGTACACTCCGTTCGTATGCAGAAGCTGCAGCGATTGCTCCACCTTCCCAACCACCACCTCATTATCGACATTGCAACAAGGTGGAACTCCACCATGCACATGGTGGAGTGGCTGTGCGAGCAGAGGCAGGCCATAATGCATTTGTGGGAGGATACACGGCCAGGCACTTTGAGAGCAGACATGGAGTTGACAGGTGTGCAGTGGTCGAAGCTGAAAGACCTCTGTAAAGTCCTTCAGTGTTTTTTGAGGAATGCACACGGCTGGTAAGTGCAGATGACGCCATCCTAAGCATCAGCATCCCACTTATGCGTCTGCTCATGCAAACTTTGACGCACCTTAAGGAGCAGGCGTCTGCAGCCAATGTTGATGAGGAGGAAGAGGTGGAGGGAATCCTTGATGACATTCAGCCATTGTCTGCTCAGGGACCTCTCCTGGACGAGTTGGAGGAAGAAGAGGAGGAGGAGGATGATGATGGGGATGATTACTTAGGGGAGGAGGATGCATCTCGTGGGGCAATTGAAAATGTTGGCGTGGCAAGGTCTGGTACAGGGTTTGTGCGTGACTGGAGGGATGTGGATTTGCCAGAAAGTGCTCCTCCAACCAGCACTCGCAGTGCATCATTGACACCGGGAACATTGGCCCACATGTCAGATTATGCCTTGCGGATCCTAAAAAGGGACCCCCGCATTGCCAAAATGATGAACGATGACGACTACTGGTTGGCCAGCATCCTGGATCCACGCTATAAAAGCAAATTACAAAACATCATGCCACAGGAGAACCTTGACCTAATATTGGCTAATAAACAAGCAACTCTGGTAAATCGGTTACTTGAGGCATTCCCAGCACACAGCAGCGGTGATGGTTCTCACACGAGCCGTACGGGCCGGGGGCAGCTTGGCAGAGGTGTTCATGGTGCACACAGCAGAAGTGGCGTTGGAGACAGGGGTTTCATGACAATGTTGTGGACTGATTTTTCAAGTACCGCTCACACAACTGGTAATACAGCATCGATGGAAAGTGACAGGAGACAGCAGTTGTCAATTATGGTTACAAACTACTTTTCCTCCCATATCGATGTTCTCCCACACAGGTCATTCCCCTTTGACTGTTGGGCTGCTAAACTGGACACCTGGCCTCAATTGGCACAATATGCCTTACAGGAGCTCGCTTGCCCAGCTGCAAGTGTGCTATCGGAAAGAGTCTTCAGTGCAGCTGGATCAATCCTGACAGAAAAAAGGACCCGTCTGTCAACCCAAAATGTGGATGATCTAACCTTCATTAAAATGAACCATGCATGGGTTTCCAAGGATTTTGTCCCACCTTCCCCTGATGACACATAGGGTGACAGAAAAATGGCTTGCTTTGGTCCACCTCTTCCTGGGACTTGACCTATTTCGCCTTTTGCATCAGCTGAATGTCCAACATCAACATATGCCACTTTCTAAAACTCTCTAACTGTGCTGCCTCCCCCCCCATGGCCGGGGTCACCACCTAGCGCACGACACCGTGCGAGTGCCGTTGCCCTGGACAGGTGGGTAGGCCGACTCTTGGGCGCGGGCACTGGCACAGGGTCCCTCATAGTGCAATCAAGTGTCTCTGACGGTGGTGGTGCACACCCGCCGTCAGACACACCGCCGTACTATGAGGGGCCCAGTGCCAGTACCGACGCCCACGAGTGGGCCCCCCTTGCTTGGGCAGGGCCCCAGCATTTGCAATCTTTACCTCTCCCTGCTCCTCCGCTGTGTAGTCTGGGCCGTCAAATCCATACTGTGCCTGACACCGTCTGAGCCTGCCTCCTGATGTATAGACATATCTTTTGAATGTGTACGCTATCCATACATGTTATCCGGGGATACGGTACCCTTTCTCACCTTTGTGCAATCACTTGCAAGCCACACTGGGCCTTACACCGTCTGAGCCTGCCTCCTGATGTATAGACATATCTTTTGAATGTGTACGCTATCCATACATGTTATCCGGGGATACAGTACCCTTTCTCACCTTTGTGCAATCACTTGCAAGCCATACTGGGCCTTACACCGTCTGAGCCTGCCTCCTGATGTATAGACATATCTTTTGAATGTGTACGCTATCCATACATGTTATCCGGGGATACGGTACCCTTTCTCACCTTTGTGCAATCACTTGCAAGCCATACTGGGCCTTACACCATCTGAGCCTGCCTCCTGATGTATAGACATATCTTTTGAATGTGTACGCTATCCATACATGTTATCCGGGGATACGGTACCCTTTCTCACCTTTGTGCAATCACGTGTAACCCATACTGGGCGTGAGAACGGCTGGCGAGCTGTTAAGCAAGCTACAGCACCTGTGGTTTGCACACGTAAGTTTTTCATTTTTTTCAGGAATGACGGTTAGGCCTAATTCCGGAACTGCGGTTGACCTGCACTTACTAGGAAATCATCGTTCGCGAGTAATAATTGTAATCAGTGATCCCCATCACTAACGTTGTTCAGCGGGTTATCTGCACCTGTAAGCGACAAATGCTGGCCATTTCAGTGTAGTGCACATGCAGCCACGGACAATTTAGGGCATGACACACCAGTTATTGGCCAATCTCATGTGCCAGAGCCTCACGTGTCCCTCTAGTAAGCCGGACTCGGACCGCGGGGCATGACGGAGTCTCGTTCGTTAATGGAATTAAGCTTGCAATGTGTGCATCTGTTCTGTAGCTGGCATGGTTGAGGTTGCCCGTGTTGAGTCAAATTACGCCGTAGGCTCCACTCCTGGTGGTGCCCTTCTGGACATTCCTTTAAGGTTCAGCTTTGCAACCATACTGCCCACGTAAAACAAACACTTTGCCTTCATGAACGCTGTTTGGAGGGTCATGACTCGTGGGAATAACGCCGCCCAATCAGTTAACCTGCTAGAGAGATACTTCGTTGCTCCCAAGCATAACATCACACTCCCTAGGAGGAAGGTAATGCCACTGTGGCGACCGTACTCCTGGGGGCGACACAAGTGCACTGATGCCCAGCCACTGCTCGATGAATCTGCTGGTACACTGACCCAGACCACTACATTCCCCTCGCACGCTACCCGGCCTGAATCTGACCCTGATGAAACTCAGGTTACCCTTCCAATATACAGTTCCATCTTACACGGTGACAAAGAGGAAGCTGCAGATGAAAGTGCAGGTTCGGCCCACCCGACATCAGACACACCACCGTACTATCAGGGGCCCTGTGCCAGTGCCGTCGCCAACGAGTGGGCCCCCCCTGCTTGCCCAGGATCACAGCACTTGCAAGGTTGAAATACTGTGCAGTGAGATGGAAGATGGGGACGACGAGGAGTCCAGACTAGTACAGGGATTCACTAGCGAGGAGACTTATTTGATTGTTTTCAATGTTGGGACAGCAATTTTTGGGGAGCACTATACTCTGGAGAATGATAGATCGGGCCCACCATACACTGGAACATTCCAAAGGTGGACATCAGACACTGGAGCAGCATTTACAGGGCCCATTATACACTAGAGCATTAGAAATGGGGCCCATTATGTTTGGAGCATTATTTGGGCCCATAAGACAGTGGAGCTTCATCCATGGGGACCAACATATACTGTAGCATTATGTGGAGCTCATCATATACTGTTTCAAACATTATATGGGACCAATGATTCTGTATGGAGAAATAGATGGGCCTCGTCATGAAAAAGTGAAGTATTTTTCATTGTACTATACCGCTATTTCTCTGCCGTATCGGAGCATGATGAGTTGTGGTATTATGTGTTAAAGGGGCGCTCTTTCGCCCAGGGCACATGAAAACCTGGAGCCAGCCCTACCCCCCCACAACTTTAGCCAAATAACCCCCATTTTTAAGTGCGTAACTTGTATTATGAAGTTAATTAAGGTTGACCAGCTTAAGTAAGAAAAATTGATGCTTTTGGCATTCAAATGAGCACTGTAGGTGTGTTTCCTGTCCTCCTCTCACTGCCGACTTTTATTCCCCATTGACTTACATTGGGTTTCGTGTTTCGGGACGACCCCGACTTTTCCCTATAATCGGCCGATCTTGCTCGACCCGACTTTTGGAAAAGTCGGGTTTCACGAAACGAAACTCAACCATAAAAAACCAAAAGTCGCTCAACTCTATTCACGAGCAATAGAATTCTTCTCAGATTTGACAAAAATCCATTTTCTGGAGATTTTGAATATCTTGTAATTCACTCTGTGAAAATTTACCATACATCTGCAGCTACAATTTTTCTGAACTGTAGAGGGGCTGCAAAACACATAATACCTCCCCATTCACCTTTCACGACATGCCCACTGCTTCTAGAACTAATCTGGTCCTCAAGTTTTCTTCTTTCCACAGACATGAACCAGTGTCTTCACTCTAGAACAAGACTTCCTGCTGCGTCCAGGCCTCGGAGTTCATGGTGTATCTTGGCTTGGTCGTAGCTTGAAGTCCTGTTCTAGCTTGAATAAACTGGCATACGATTTCAGAAAAAATGAGGCCTGTTATGGTTAGGTCAGCGAGGAGGATAGCCGGGAAATAAGCAAGGCAACCAGAACAACTGAAAAAACCCTATTAAAATAAAACTTTTATTAAGTACAAAAACAACAATATAAAATTGTACAGATGTCCCCTATTATAAAGCCTAGTAAAAAATGGGCTATTGTATTGCTGGAAAGAGATAAGGTATATCAACTTGTCAGGATCGCTGGTGTGTCGCTACATGATCGCTGGTGAGCTGTCAAACAGGCAGCTTCACCAGCAACCAGCACCAGCGACGTCGCGCACGCGTCGTCGCTGTGTACGTTAGTTACCAGCGCACTGATGCAGGGAGCTGGTAACTAAGGTCCACATCAGGTTTCTAAGCGGCATGCGTCACTTAGAAACCCGATGTGTACCTTGGTTACCAGCTCCCTGCATGAGCGCATTGGTAACTAAGGTACACATCGGGTTTCTAAGCACCGCGCGCTGCTTAGAAACCCGATGTTTACCATGGTTACCAGCGTGCTGATCGCTGGTCGTAGCTCTCCCGCCGGGGAGGCCAGTCGCTGATAGCTGTCACACACAGCGATCTCGCTGGTGAGATTGCTGTTGCATCACAAAACTTGTGACTCAGCAGCAATCTTGCTAGTGAGATCACTATGTGTGACGGGGGATATAGAACAAATCTAACCAGCTAAATCTGCCAATCCAATCACATGGTCAGAAAAACCTGAATCCAAGCAGTTAAAAACTGCAAAATACTATTATAGGATTAAAAATACATGTGACATGCACACTAGAGTTGAGCGACTTTTGGTTTTTTAGGGTCGCGTTTCGTTTCGTGAAACCCGACTTTTCCAAAAGTCGGGTCGAGCAAGATCGTCCGATTATAGGGAAAAGTCGGGGTCGTCCCGAAACACGAAACCCAATGTAAGTCAATGGGGAATAAAAGTCGGCAGTGAGAGGAGGACAGGAAACACACCTACAGTGCCCATTTGAATGCCAAAAGCATCAATTCTTCTTACTTAAGCTTGTCAACCTTAATTAACTTCATAATACAAGTTACGCACTGAAAAATGGGGGTTATTTGGCTAAATTTGTGGGGGGGAGGGCTGGCTGCAGGTTTTCATGTGCCCTGGGCGAAAGAGCGCCCCTTTAACACATACCACAACTCATCATTCTCCGATACGGCAGAGAAATAGCGGTATAGTACAATGAAAAATACCTCACTTTTTACATCTCATGATGAGGCCCATCTATTTCTCCATACAAAATCATTGGTCCCATATAATGTTTGAAACAGTATATGATGAGCTCCACATAATGCTACAGTATATGTTGGTCCCCATGGATGAAGCTCCACTGTCTTATGGGCCCAAATAATGCTCCAAACATAATGGGCCCCATTTCTAATGCTCTAGTGTATAATGGGCCCTGTAAATGCTGCTCCAGTGTCTGATGTCCACCTTTGGAATGTTCCAGTGTATGGTGGGCCCCATCTATCATTCTCCAGAGTATAGTGCTCCCCAAAAATTGCTGTCCCAACATTGAAAACAATCAAATAAGTCTCCTCGCTAGGGAATCCCTGTACTTGTCTGGACAGGTGCTGTAGCTTGCTTAACAGCTCGCCAGCCGTTCTCACGCCCAGTATGGATTGCACGTGATTGCACAAAGGTTAGAAAGGGTACCGTATCCCTGGATAACATGTATGGATAGCGTACACATTCAAAATATATGTCTATACAGCATGAGGCAGGCTCAGACGGTGTTAGGCCCAGTATGGATTGCACGTCATTGCACAAAGGTTAGAAAGGGTACCGTATCCCCGGATAACATGTATGGATAGCGTACACATTCAAAATATATGTCTATACAGCATGAGGCAGGCTCAGACGGTGTTAGGCCCAGTATGGATTGCACGTCATTGCACAAAGGTTAGAAGGGGTACCGTATCCCCGGATAACATGTATGGATAGCGTACACATTCAAAATATATGTCTATACAGCATGAGGCAGGCTCAGACGGTGTTAGGCCCAGTATGGATTGCACGTCATTGCACAAAGGTTAGAAAGGGTACCGTATCCCCGGATAACATGTATGGATAGCGTACACATTCAAAAAAAATGTCTATACAGCATGAGGCAGGCTCAGACGGTGTTAGGCCCAGTATGGATTGCACGTCATTGCACAAAGGTTACAAAGGGTACCGTATCCCCGGATAACATGTATGGATAGCGTACACATTCAAAATATATGTCTATACAGCATGAGGCAGGCTCAGACGGTGTTAGGCCCAGTATGGATTGAATGTCATTGCACAAAGGTTAGAAGGGGTACCGTATCCCCGGATAACATGTATGGATAGCGTACACATTCAAAATATATGTCTATACAGCATGAGGCAGGCTCAGACGGTGTTAGGCCCAGTATGGATTGCACGTCATTGCACAAAGGTTAGAAAGGGTACCGTATCCCCGGATAACATGTATGGATAGCGTACACATTCAAAATATATGTCTATACAGCATGAGGCAGGCTCAGACGGTGTTAGGCCCAGTATGGATTGCACGTCATTGCACAAAGGTTAGAAGGGGTACCGTATCCCCGGATAACATGTATGGATAGCGTACACATTCAAAATATATGTCTATACAGCATGAGGCAGGCTCAGACCTTGTTAGGCCCAGTATGGATTGCACGTCATTGCACAAAGGTTAGAAAGGGTACCGGATCACTGGATAACATGTATGGATAGCGTACACATTCAAAATATATGTCTCAGGAGGCAGGCTCAGACGGTGTCAGGCACAGTATGGATTTGACGGCCCAGATTACACAGCGGAGGAGCAGGGAGAGGTAAAGATTGCAAATGCTGGGGCCCTGGCCAAGCAAGGGGGGCCCACTCGTGGGCGTCGGTACTGGCACTGGGCCCCTCATAGTACAGCGGTGTGTCTGACGGCGGGTGTGCACCACCACTGTCAGAGACACTTGATTGCACTATGAGGGACCCTGTGCCAGTGCCCGCGCCCAAGAGTCGGCCTACCCACCTGTCCAGGGCAACGGCACTCGCACGGTGTCGTGCGGTAGGTGGTGACCCCGGCCATGGGGGGGGAGGCAGCACAGTTATGGAGTTTTAGAAAGTGGCATATGTTGATGTTGGACATTCAGCTGATGCAAAAGGCGAAATAGGTGAAGTACCAGGAAGAGGTGGACCAAAGCAAGCCATTTTTCTGTCACCCTATGTGTCATCAGGGGAAGGTGGGACAAAATCCTTGGAAACCCATGCGTGGTTCATTCTAATGAAGGTTAGATCATCCACATTTTGGGTTGACAGACGGGTCCTTTTTTCTGTCAGGATTGATCCAGCTGCACTGAAGACTCTTTCCGATAGCACACTTGCAGCTGGGCAAGCGAGCTCCTGTAAAGCATATTGGGCCAACTCAGGCCAGGTGTCCAGTTTAGCGGCCCAATAGTCAAAGGGGAATGACCTGTGTGGGAGAACATCGATATGGGAGGAAAAGTAGTTTGTAACCATAGTTGACAACTGCTGTCTCTTGTCACTTTCCATCGATGCAGTATTACCAGTTGTGTGAGCGGTATTTGAAAAATCAGTCCACAACATTGTCATGAAACCCCTGTCTCCAACGCCACTTCTGCTGTGTGCACCACGAACACCTCTGCCAAGCTGCCCCCGGCCCGTACGGCTCTTGTGAGAACCATCACCGCTGCTGTGTGCTGGGAATGCCTCAAGTAACCGATTTACCAGAGTTGCTTGTTTATTAGCCAATATTAGGTCAAGGTTCTCCTGTGGCATGATGTTTTGTAATTTGCCTTTATAGCGTGGATCCAGGATGCTGGCCAACCAGTAGTCGTCATCGTTCATCATTTTGGCAATGCGGGGGTCCCTTTTTAGGATCCGCAAGGCATAATCTGACATGTGGGCCAATGTTCCCGGTGTCTATGATGCACTGCGAGTGCTGGGTGGAGGAGCACTTTCTGGCAAATCCACATCCCTCCAGTCACGCACAAACCCTGTACCAGACCTTGCCACGCCAACATTTTCACTTGCCCCACGAGATGCATCCTCCTCCCCTAAGTAATCATCCCCATCATCCTCCTCCTCCTCCTCTTCTTCCTCCACCTCGTCCAGGAGAGGTCCCTGAGCAGACAATGGCTGAATGTCATCAAGGATTCCCTCCTCCTCTTCCTCCTCATCAACATTGGCTGCAGACGCCTGCTCCTTAAGGTGCGTCAAAGTTTGCATGAGCAGACGCATAAGTGGGATGCTCATGCTTAGGATGGCGTCGTCTGCGCTTAACAGCCGTGTGCATTCCTCAAAACACTGAAGGACTTTACAAAGGTCTTTCAGCTTCGACCACTGCACGCCTGTCAACTCCATGTCTGCTCTCAAAGTGCCTGGCTGTGTATCCTCCCACAAATGCATTATGGCCTGCCTCTGCTCGCACAGCCGCTCCACCATGTGCAGGGTGGAGTTCCACCTTGTTGCAATGTTGATAATGAGGCGGTGGTTGGGAAGGTGGAGCAATCGCTGCAGCTTCTGCATACGAACGGAGTGTACAGGCGACCGGCGGATGTGCGCGCACAGTCTTCGCACCTTCTGGAGCAGGGCTGTTAACTCCGGATAATTTTTGAGGAAGCACTGCACCACCAGGTTCAAGGTGTGAGCCAAGCAAGGTATGTGGCTGAGTTTTGAAAGGGCTATGGCTGCCACAAAATTACGGCCGTTATCACTAACTACCTTGCCTGCCTCAAGATGTACACTGCCCAGCCATGACTCAGTTTGTCGCTTCAAGTACTCGGCCAGCACCTCGGCGGTGTGTCTGTCGCCCAAACACATCATCTGCAACACAGCCTGCTGACGCTTTCCACTAGCTGCTCGATAGGGGGACACATCGTGTGCAACAGTGGCAGCTGCAGATGGAGTGCTCGTACGACTGCGCTCTTTGGACGAGCTTTCGCTTCTGGAGGAGGAGGAGGAGGAGGAGGGTCGAACGCCTACAGCCAACTGTTTCCTATACCGTGGGCTAGGCAGCACTGTCCCACCACCGATGTCCCCTGTGGACCCTGCATCCACCACATTAACCCAGTGCGCAGTGATGGACACGTAACGGCCCTGGCCATGCCGACTGGACCATGCATCAGTTGTGAGGTGCACCTTTCCGCTCACTGACTGCTTGAGTGCATGGACAATGCGGTCTTTCACATGATGGTGGAGGGCTGGGATGGCTTTGCGAGAGAAGAAGTGGCGACTGGGTAGGTCATAGCGTGGTACTGCATAGGCCATGAGTTCGCGGAAAGCTGTGCTTTCCACCAACCGAAAGGGCATCATCTCAAACGAGATTAGTTTGGCAATGTGGGCGTTGAAGCCCAGTGTACGCGGATGAGAGACTGAGTACTTTCTTGACCTACTCATAGTGTCTGGGAGGGTGAGCTGGACTTGAGAGCTGCATATGGTGGAAGTAGCGGTGGACAGGGCGGACTGAGAGAGGGTTGATGATGGTGATGGAGTTGGTGTTCTTTCTGATGGCCTAGAATCAGTATTTCGTTGATATAACAGTGGGATTCCCTGACTGCTGTGGCCTTGCAACGACACCTCAACATTTGCTGCTGTGCTAACCGGTGGGCTTACAGTGGGGGAAACAATGTAGCGTTGCTGACTACCTTCGTTGTGATCAGTTGCACATGTGGCACTTGAGGTTTGGTGTTGTGTCCACGCTTGCAAGTGCATGCTGGTTAAATGTCTAAGCATGCAACTGGTATTCAAATTTTTCAGATTTTTCCCTCGGCTAAAGGTCTTTGCGCACTTCTTACAGATAACCTTGGCCTGATCATGAGGATTTTGGTCAAAAAAGTGCCACACTGCACTCTTCCTACTTTGGCAGACATTTTGCGGCCTAGCACGCTGTGATCTTTTGACCCTCTGGACAAGCTGTCCAGCAACTCTTTTGATGTTTGGAACCTGTCTTTGGAGTGCTCCGGGCCTGCCAGATAACAGCTGTTGCGATGTCGATGTCTTCTGTGGATGCTCCTCATCTGAGCTATTGGAAGCAGCACCCTCTTCCCCCAATGGATGCCAATCTGGGTCAACAACTGGGTCATCCATCACCTCCTCTTCTATGTCATGTGCACCTTCCTCTGTGTCACCGTGTATGGTGGTATAGTGTGCGGGAAGGGGCACCTGAGTCTCATCAGGGTCAGAATCTGGCTCTGTACACTGCGAGGACAATGTAGTGCTCTGAGTGAATGTACCAGCAGAATCATCCATCAGCGGCTGTGCATCAGTGCACTCCATGTCAGATTCATCTTGGCCTGGGTAATTCACCATTTCACTTGATAATCCAGGCATGGTATGTGAAAACAGCTCCATGGAGTAATCAGTAGTATGGCCTGCGTCATCCTTCAATCTTGGTTGGGGTGAAGGACACAAGGAAAGGTGTGGTTCATGAACATGAGCCTCCAATGACGACTCAGTGCTTTTACTTTTTACAACTGAAGAAGAGGAGGCGATAGAGCTGGAGGCTGAGTCAGCAATGTAAGACAAAACTTTTTCCTGATGCTCTGCCTTTAAAAGCGGTTTGCCAACTCCTAGAAAACTAAGCGTTCGAGGCCTTATGTAGCCAGACGATGACGCAGGGTCAGCACCTCCTGCATTCGGTCCTATTTTGCTCTTGCCACTACCATCAGATCCACCACCACCACCATCATTACCAGCTGCCAACCCCCGCCCAATTCCACGGCCTCTTCCACCAGCCTTCCTCATTTTTGGTAGAAATGTAGACAAAATCCAACAAACTATATAGTAATGTAAAACAAGGTACAAGGTGTCTATAGGACAGGGGAGTTTTAGAATTTCTGCACACACTTGTGGACAGTGGACACTTGTGGATTGTGTGAGGCCCACTGATATCTGAGCGCTATGTGAGACGCTCGATGGCACAGCTGCCTGTGACCAAAGTGACGAGAGGATAATGGAGATTTTGAATCTCTGCGTACACTTTTGGACACTGGACACTTGTGGATTGTGTGAGGCCCACTGATATCTGAGCGCTATGTGACACGCTCGATGGCACAGCTGCCTGTGACCAAAGTGACGAGAGGATAATGGAGATTTTGAATCTCTGCGTACACTTTTGGACACTGGACACTTGTGGATGGTGTGAGGCCCACTGATATCTGAGCGCTATGTGACAAGCTCGATGGCACAGCTGCCTGTGACCAAAGTGACGAGAGGATAATGGAGATTTTGAATCTCTGCGTACACTTTTGGACACTGGACACTTGTGGATGGTGTGAGGCCCACTGATATCTGAGCGCTATGTGACAAACTCGATGGCACAGCTGCCTGTGACCAAAGTGACGAGAGGATAATGGAGATTTTGAATCTCTGCGTACACTTTTGGACACTGGACACTTGTGGATGGTGTGAGGCCCACTGATATCTGAGCGCTATGTGACACGCTCGATGGCACAGCTGCCTGTGACCAAAGTGACGAGAGTATAATGGAGATTTTGAATCTCTGCGTACACTTTTGGACACTGGACACTTGTGGATGGTGTGAGGCCCACTGATATCTGAGCGCTATGTGACACGCTCGATGGCACAGCTGCCTGTGACCAAAGTGACGAGAGGATAATGGAGATTTTGAATCTCTGCGTACACTTTTGGACACTGGACACTTGTGGATGGTGTGAGGCCCACTGATATCTGAGCACTATGTGACACGCTCGATGGCACAGCTGCCTGTGACCAAAGTGACGAGAGGATAATGGAGATTTTGAATCTCTGCGTACACTTTTGGACACTGGACACTTGTGGATGGTGTGAGGCCCACTGATATCTGAGCGCTATGTGACACGCTCGATGGCACAGCTGCCTGTGACCAAAGTGACGAGAGGATAATGGAGATTTTGAATCTCTGCGTACACTTTTGGACACTGGACACTTGTGGATTGTGTGAGGCCCACTGATATCTGAGCGCTATGTGACACGCTCGATGGCACAGCTGCCTGTGACCAAAGTGACGAGAGGATAATGGAGATTTTGAATCTCTGCATACACTTTTGGACACTGGACACTTGTGGATGGTGTGAGGCCCACTGATATCTGAGCGCTATGTGACACGCTCGATGGCACAGCTGCCTGTGACCAAAGTGACGAGAGGATAATGGAGATTTTGAATCTCTGCGTACACTTTTGGACACTGGACACTTGTGGATGGTGTGAGGCCCACTGATATCTGAGCGCTATGTGACACGCTCGATGGCACAGCTGCCTGTGACCAAAGTGACGAGAGGATACTGGAGATTTTGAATCTCTGCGTACACTTTTGGACACTGGACACTTGTGGATGGTGTGAGGCCCACTGATATCTGAGCGCTATGTGACACGCTCGATGGCACAGCTGCCTGTGACCAAAGTGACGAGAGGATAATGGAGATTTTGAATCTCTGCGTACACTTTTGGACACTGGACACTTGTGGATGGTGTGAGGCCCACTGATATCTCAGCGCTATGTGACACACTCGATGGCACAGCTGCCTGTCACCAAAGTGACGAGAGGATAATGGAGATTTTGAATCTCTGCGTACACTTTTGGACACTGGACACTTGTGGATGGTGTGAGGCCCACTGATATCTGAGCACTATGTGACACGCTCGATGGCACAGCTGCCTGTGACCAAAGTGACGAGAGGATAATGGAGATTTTGAATCTCTGCGTACACTTTTGGACACTGGACACTTGTGGATGGTGTGAGGCCCACTGATATCTGAGCACTATGTGACACGCTCGATGGCACAGCTGCCTGTGACCAAAGTGACGAGAGGATAATGGAGATTTTGAATCTCTGCGTACACTTTTGGACACTGGACACTTGTGGATGGTGTGAGGCCCACTGATATCTGAGCACTATGTGACACGCTCGATGGCACAGCTGCCTGTGACCAAAGTGACGAGAGGATAATGGAGATTTTGAATCTCTGCGTACACTTTTGGACACTGGACACTTGTGGATGGTGTGAGGCCCACTGATATCTGAGCACTATGTGACACGCTCGATGGCACAGCTGCCTGTGACCAAAGTGACGAGAGGATAATGGAGATTTTGAATCTCTGCGTACACTTTTGGACACTGGACACTTGTGGATGGTGTGAGGCCCACTGATATCTGAGCGCTATGTGACACGCTCGATGGCACAGCTGCCTGTGACCAAAGTGACGAGAGGATAATGGAGATTTTGAATCTCTGCGTACACTTTTGGACACTGGACACTTGTGGATTGTGTGAGGCCCACTGATATCTGAGCGCTATGTGACACGCTCGATGGCACAGCTGCCTGTGACCAAAGTGACGAGAGGATAATGGAGATTTTGAATCTCTGCATACACTTTTGGACACTGGACACTTGTGGATGGTGTGAGGCCCACTGATATCTGAGCGCTATGTGACACGCTCGATGGCACAGCTGCCTGTGACCAAAGTGACGAGAGGATAATGGAGATTTTGAATCTCTGCGTACACTTTTGGACACTGGACACTTGTGGATGGTGTGAGGCCCACTGATATCTGAGCGCTATGTGACACGCTCGATGGCACAGCTGCCTGTGACCAAAGTGACGAGAGGATACTGGAGATTTTGAATCTCTGTGTACACTTTTGGACACTGGACACTTGTGGATGGTGTGAGGCCCACTGATATCTGAGCGCTATGTGACACGCTCGATGGCACAGCTGCCTGTGACCAAAGTGACGAGAGGATAATGGAGATTTTTAATCTCTGCGTACACTTTTGGACACTGGACACTTGTGGATGGTGTGAGGCCCACTGATATCTGAGCACTATGTGACACGCTCGATGGCACAGCTGCCTGTGACCAAAGTGACGAGAGGATAATGGAGATTTTGAATCTCTGCGTACACTTTTGGACACTGGACACTTGTGGATGGTGTGAGGCCCACTGATATCTCAGCGCTATGTGACACACTCAATGGCACAGCTGCCTGTGACCAAAGTGACGAGAGGATAATGGAGATTTTGAATCTCTGCGTACACTTTTGGACACTGGACACTTGTGGATGGTGTGAGGCCCACTGATATCTGAGCACTATGTGACACGCTCGATGGCACAGCTGCCTGTGACCAAAGTGACGAGAGGATAATGGAGATTTTGAATCTCTGCGTACACTTTTGGACACTGGACACTTGTGGATGGTGTGAGGCCCACTGATATCTCAGCGCTATGTGACACACTCGATGGCACAGCTGCCTGTGACCAAAGTGACGAGAGGATAATGGAGATTTTGAATCTCTGCGTACACTTTTGGACACTGGACACTTGTGGATGGTGTGAGGCCCACTGATATCTGAGCACTATGTGACACGCTCGATGGCACAGCTGCCTGTGACCAAAGTGACGAGAGGATAATGGAGATTTTGAATCTCTGCGTACACTTTTGGACACTGGACACTTGTGGATTGTGTGAGGCCCACTGATATCTGAGCGCTATGTGACACGCTCGATGGCACAGCTGCCTGTGACCAAAGTGACGAGAGGATAATGGAGATTTTGAATCTCTGCGTACACTTTTGGACACTGGACACTTGTGGATTGTGTGAGGCCCACTGATATCTGAGCGCTATGTGACACGCTCGATGGCACAGCTGCCTGTGACCAAAGTGACGAGAGGATAATGGAGATTTTGAATCTCTGCGTACACTTTTGGACACTGGACACTTGTGGATGGTGTGAGGCCCACTGATATCTGAGCGCTATGTGACACGCTCGATGGCACAGCTGCCTGTGACCAAAGTGACGAGAGGATAATGGAGATTTTGAATCTCTGCGTACACTTTTGGACACTGGACACTTGTGGATGGTGTGAGGCCCACTGATATCTGAGCGCTATGTGACACGCTCGATGGCACAGCTGCCTGTGACCAAAGTGACGAGAGGATAATGGAGATTTTGAATCTCTGCGTACACTTTTGGACACTGGACACTTGTGGATGGTGTGAGGCCCACTGATATCTGAGCGCTATGTGACACGCTCGATGGCACAGCTGCCTGTGACCAAAGTGACGAGAGTATAATGGAGATTTTGAATCTCTGCGTACACTTTTGGACACTGGACACTTGTGGATGGTGTGAGGCCCACTGATATCTGAGCGCCATGTGACACGCTCGATGGCACAGCTGCCTGTGACCAAAGTGACGAGAGGATAAGGGAGATTGGATTGCTTTTAAAAAAGCAGTTTGCGAAGCAGTGGGTAAACAGCAATGCCAGCGTGTCAGGAAGCCTTAAAAGGCAGCCCAACAACCAACACCACTGATACACCACAATATAGCCTCCCCTTGCACTGCTCACACAGTGACTTGTGTGTTGTGCTGGCCAAATCGCTAGCAGCAGAAGCAGTTTTTTTGTCTTCTTCCCTGCCTAACGCTCTCCCTACAGAATCAGCAGCAACCTCTCCCTATACTAAGATCGGCAGAAGTAAGATGGCGGTCGGCGTGCACGCCCTTTTATACCCCCTGTGACGCCCACCAAAGCAAGCCAATCACTTGCATGCCCTTCTGAAAGATGGTGGTGACCCGTGCCTATGTCATCACGTTGCCCACAGTGTCCGTGGATCCTGATTGGCTGAAAAAGAGCGCAAAACAAACTTTTGAAACGTGACTTTGGCGCGTAAGTCGCCGACCTCGTGGCCGACCTCATCCTAGGGTCGGGTTTCGTTTCATGAAACCCGACTTTGCCAAAAGTCGGCGACTTTTGAATTTTTTCGACCCGTTTCGCTCAACTCTAATGCACACATATGAACAAGTCAGTAGGACACTGTTCATACCACCCACTGACTTAAACACAAACAGAGAGCACAGAATGACAATTGTGCAGAAATATCCTGCAATAAAACATATAGCAGTAGTCAGCAAGTGCTGATAAAAAGATGATAACAAATACAGGGTATTTAGTTGATACTTTTTTTGCAAAAAAAATGTATACCAAGCTGCCTCACAGCGTCAAGGTAACCCGTATTGAAGCAGTCCCTATCTAATGTATTTAAAACCTGAACATGTGAACAGTGTTTAAATGAACAGGATGAAGACAGGCACTTCCTAGTATGGGCACGTGGTGCAAGCCAGCTCTTTATACTATTATAGCCCCAAAACCTCAAAAAACGGAAAAAAAGGGAAATGGACATAAAGAAGATGTATAAAAATTGATAATACGTGCTACCATCTGATAACAATTTCACTCAGGCGATGTTAAGAAAAGAGTGACCTGGCCCTATACAAAATGACTATAGCGTATTATCAATTTTTATACATCTTCTTTATGTCCATTTCCCTTTTTTTCCGTTTTTTGAGGTTTTTAGGCTATAATAGTATTTTGCAGTTCTTAACTGCTTGGATTCAGGTTTTTCTGACCATATGATGACCACATATGACCATGCTTAGCTAACCTAAATGAATTCAAGTCTCCAGGTCCAGATGAATTACACCCAAGAGTATTGAAGGAGATAGCAGAAGAAAATTTTGAACCCCTCTCCATAATCTTTGAAAATTCTTGGAGAACAGGAGAAGTCCCAGAAGACTGGAGAAGAGCAAATGTTGTTCCTAGCTTCAAAAAGGGGAAGAAGGTGGACCCATGTAACTATAGGCTGGTGAGTCTGACTTCTATACCAGGAAAGATCTTTGAACATATTATTAAACAACATGTATGTAAGTACCTGGATAAGAATAAAGTGATTAAACAGAGTCAGCATGGGTTTGTAACTAATAAGTCATGTCAGACTAACTTAATTTCCTTCTATGACAGAATCACTGATTGGGTGGATCAGGGAAATGCTGTAGATATAGTATATCTTGACTTCAGCAAAGCATTTGACAAAGTATCTCACACAATCCTTATTGAAAAAATGACTAAGTATGGAATGGACAAGGCAACTGTTAGGTGGATTCAAAACTGGCTTAGTGATAGAACCCAAAGAGTGGTCGTTTGCTGATGACACAAAGCTAGGAGGGATAGCTAATACTAGAGAAGAGAGAGATAGGATTCAAGAAGATATAAATAAACTGGAGCATTGGGCAGCACCTAACACAATGGTTTTTAACAGGGAAAAATGCAAAGTACTACATCTGGGCAATAAAAATGAAAAAAGCATATACAGAATGGGAGAAATAGGGCTAAGCAACAGCACATGTGAAAAAGACTTGGGTATACTAATAGAACACAGACAGAATATGAGTCAACAGTGTGATGCAGCAGCAAATAAGGCAAATGCAATTCTAGGATGTATTAACCCCTTTCTGTCATGTGACATACTATCCCGTCCATGTGCCCTGGGACTTAATTCCCAGGGATGGGATAGTACGTCACAGCGATCAGCGGCGCCCACGTGGTGAGCACCGCTGATCGCGGCCGGGTGTCAGCTGATTATCACAGCTGACACCCGGCACAATGTGTCAGGGGCAGTCACAGACCACCCCCGACACGTTAACCCCTTGCACACCGTGATCAAACACGATGGCGGTGTACCGGGCGTTAAAGGGAAGCATCGGCAGGGAGGGGGCTCTCTCCGTGCTTCCCTTAGCCCCCCACAGCAGTGCAATATGCAGCGCTGCTGCAGGGGGCTCCATCCCTGCAGGTCCCCGAATCCAAGATGGCGATGGGGACCTTCGGGGGCCTGCAGGGAGCTGGCTTCCTCAGTGCCTGCTAAGCGCAGGCATGAGGAAAGCCTGTGCAGCGCCTGTGAAAGATTGCTGATCTGTCACAGTGATCTGTGATGTGACAGATCAGCGATCTGTCACATGACAGCTATGTCCCCCCTGGGACAATGTAATAAAGTAAAAAAAAGTGTAAGAATAATTTTTAAAAAATCGCTAAATAAATAAAAAAAAAAATGTTACCTAATAAATTCATTTTTTGGAAATAAAAAAAAAACAATAAAAGAACACATATTTGGTATTGCCGCGTCCGTAACGACCCGCCCTATAAAACTGTCCCACTAGTTAATCCCTTTAGCGAACCCCTTAAAAATAAAAATAAAAAACTAAGCAAAAAATAATGATTTATTATCATACCGCCAAACAAAAAGTGCAATAACGTGCGATCAGAAAGACGCATATAAATATCCATGGTACCGCTGAAAACGTCATCTTGTCCATCTTGTCCCGCAAAAAATGAGCTGCCATACAGCATCATAAGCAAAAAAGTAAAAAAGTTATAGCTCGCACAATAAAGTGATGCAAAAATAATTATTTTTTATATAAAATTGTTTTCATTGCATAATAGCGCCAAAACATAAAAAAACGACCTAAATGAGGTAACGCTGTAACCGTACTAACCCGAAGAATAAAAGCGCTTTATCAATTTTACCACAGGCGGAACGGTGTAAACGCACCCCCCAAAAAAAATTCATGAAATGCTGGTTTTTGTTCATTTTGCATCACAAAAATCGGAATAAAAAGCGATCAAAAGATGTCACGTGCCCGAAAATGATGCCAATAAAAACGTCAACTCGTCCCGCAAAAAATGAGACCTCAAAGTGGGTCAAAATAAGGAAAAATTATAGCTCTCAATATGTGGTGATGCAAAAACTAATTTATACAAAAAAAGTATCTTTTAGCATATGACAGCTGCCAAACATAAAAACCCGCTATAAAAAGTAAATCAAACCCCCCGTTATCACCCTCTTAGTTAGGGAAAAATAATAAAGTTAAAAGAAAATGTATTTATTTCCATTTTCCCATTAGGGTTAGGGCTAGGGTTCGGGCTAGGGCTAGGGTTAGGGCTAGGGTTAGGGCTAGGGTTAGGGCTGAAATTAGGGTTAGGGGTGTGTTGGGGTTAGGGTTGCAGTTTTAATTAGGGGGGTTTCCACTGTTTGGGCACATCAGGTGCTCTCCAAACGCAACATGGCATCTGATCTGAATTCCAGCCGATTCTGTGTTGAAAAAGTCAAACGGCGCTCCTTCCCTTCCAAGCTCTGCCATGCGCCCAAACAGTGTTTTACCCCCACATATGGGGTATCAGCCTACTCAGGACAAATTGCAAAACAACTTTTGGGGTCCAATTTCTCCTGTTACCCTTAGGAAAATAATAAATTGGGGGCAAAAATATCATTTTTGTGGAAAAAAATGATTTCACGCCCGGGCGTTATAAACTTCTGTGAAGCACTTGGGGGTTCAAAGTGCTCACCACACATCTAGATAAGTTCCGTGGGAGGTCTAGTTTCCAAAATGGGGTCACTTGTGGGGAGTTTCAATAGTTTAGGAACATCAGGGGCTCTCCAAATGCACATGACACCCGAAGAGCATTCCATCAAAGTCTGTATTCCAAAACGTTACTACTTCCCTTTCGAGCCCCGATGTGTGCCCATACAGTAGTTTTCTCCCACATATGGGGTATCAGCGTACTCAGGACAAATTGACAACAACTTTTGGGGTCCAATTTCTCCTGGTACCCTTGGGAAAATAAAAAAATTGGTGACGAAAAGATCATGTTTGTGGAAAAAATACGATTTTTTTTATTTTCACGCCCGGGTGTTATAAACTTCTGTGAAGCCCTTGGGGGTTCAAAGTGCTCACCACACATCTAGATAAGCTCCTTAGGGGGTCTAGTTTCCAAAATGGTGTCATTTGTGGGGGGTTTCCACTGTTTAGGTACATTAGGGGCTCTCCAAATGCAACATGACACCCGCAGAGCATTCCATCAAAGTCTGCATTCCAAAACGTTACTATTTCCCTTTCGAGCCCCGACGTGTGCCCATACAGTAGTTTTCTCCCACATATGGGGTATCAGCGTACTCAGAACAAATTGGACAACAACTTTTGGGGTCCAATTTCTCCTGGTACCCTTGGGAAAATAAAAAAATTGGTGATGAAAAGATCGTGTTTGTGGAAAAAATACGATTTTTTTATTTTCACGCCAGGGCGTTATAAACTTCTGTGAAGCAAGGGGGGGGTTCAAAGTGCTCACCACACATCTAGATAAGTTCCTTGGGGGGTCTAGTTTCCAATATGGTGTCATTTGTTGGGGGTTTTCACTGTTTTGGTACATCAGGGGCTTTCCAAACGCGACATGGTGTCCGATCTCAATTCCAGCCAAAAACGTCAAATGGTGCTGCTTCCCTTCCGAGCTCTGCCATGCGCCCAAATAGTGGTTTACCCCCACATATGGAGTATCAGCGTACTCAGGACAAATTGCACAATAACGTTTAGGGTCCTGTTACCCTTGGAAAAATAAGACTTGAATGTGAAAAGATCATTGTTGTGGAAAAAAATATGATTTTTTTAATTGTACGGCTGTTCATTATAAACTTCTGTGAAGCCCTTGGGGGTTCAAAGTTCTCACCACGCATCTAGATAAGTTCCTTGGGGGGTCTAGATTCCAAAATGGTGTCATTTGAGGGGGGTTTCCACTGTTTTGGTACATCAGGGGTTTTCCAATCGCGACATGGTGTCCGATCTCAATTCCAGCCAAAAACGTCAAATGGCGCTGCTTCCCTTTTGAGCTCTGCCATGCGCCCGAATAGTCATTTGCACCCACATAAGGGGTATCTGCGTACTCAGGACAAATTGCACAATAACTTTTAGGGTCCTATTACCCTTGAAAAAATAAAAATTGGGGGTGAAAAGATCATTTCTGTGGAAAAAATATGATTTAGCAATTGTACCGCTGTACGTTATAAACTTCTGTGAAGCCCTTGTGGGTTCAAAGTTCTCACCACATATCTAGACAAGTTCCTTTGGGGGTCTAGTTTCCAAAATGGGGTCACTTGTGGGGGGTTTCCACTGTTTAGGTACATCAGGGGCTCTCCAAACGTGATATGGCATCCGATCTGAATTCCAGCCAATTTTGCATTGAAAAAGTCAAACGGCACTCCTTCCCTTCTGAGCTCTGCCATGCACCGAAACAGTGGTTCCCCCCCACATATCAGGTATCAGCGTACTCAGGACAAACTGCACAATAACTTTTGCAGTCCAATTTCTCCTGTTACCCTTGGTAAAATAAAAAAAATTGAATCTGAATTAATTTTTTGTGAAAAAAAGTTCATTTTTTTTAAATATTCAAAAAATTCCTGTGACGCACCTGAAGGGTTAATAAACTTTTTGAATGTGGTTTTGAGCACCTTAAGGGGTACAGTCTTTAGCATGGTGTCACTTTTGGGTACTTTCTATCATATAGTCCCCTCAAAGTGGCTTTAAATGTGATGTGGACTGTAAAAATAAAATGGTGTTGCAAAATAAGAAATCGCTGGTCAAATTTTAACCCTAATAACTTCCTAACATAAAAAAATTTTGGTTCCAAATTGTGCTGATGTAAAGTAAACATGTGGGAAATGTTACTTATTAAGTTTTTTGTGTGCCGTATCTCTGTGATTTAAGGGCATAAAAATTCAAATTTGGAAAATTGCGAAATTTTAAAAATTTTCACCAAATTTCCGTTTTTTTCACAAATAAACGCAAGTTATTTGAATGAAATTTTACCACTAACATGAAGTACAATATGTCACGAGAAAACAATGTCAGAATCACCAGGATCCATGGAAGCGTTTCAGAGTTATTACCTCATAAAGGGACAGTGGTCAGAATTGAAAAAATTGGCCTGGCCATTAACGTGCAAACTACCCTTGAGTGTTAAGGGGTTAACAGATGCATACAGTCTAGATCAAGTGAAGTCATTATTTCCCTCTACTCGTCTTTAGTCAGACCTCAACTGGAATACTGTGTCCAGTTCTGGGTGCCACATTTTAAAAAAGACATCAACAAACTGAAGCAAGTTCAGAAAAGAGCGACTAGAATGGTGACCGGTCTGTAAACCTTGTCTTATGAGGAAAGGTTGCAGGATTTGGGAATGTTTAGCTTGCAAAAGAGAAGACTGAGAGGAGACTTAATAGCTGTCTACAAATATCTCAAGGGTTGTCACATTGTAGAAGGATCATCTTTATTCTCATTTGCACCAGGAAAGACTAGAAGCAATGGAATGAAACTGAATGGGAGGAGACACAGATTAGATATTAGAAAAAAACTTTTTGACGGTTAGAGTGATCAATGAGTGGAACAGGCTGCCACGAGAGGTGGTGAGTTCTCTTTCAATAGAAGTCTTCAAACAGAGGCTGGACAGACATCTGTCTTGGATGATTTAGTGAATCCTGCTTTGAGCAGGGGGTTGGACCAGATGGCCCAGGAGGTCCTTTCCAACTCTACGATTCTATGATTCTATGATTGGATTGGCAGATTTAGCTGGTTAGATTTGGTCTAACTGTTATACCTTATCTCTTTCTAGCAATACAATAGCCTGTTTTTTTACTAGGCTTTATAATAGGGGACATCTGTGTAATTTTATATTGTTATTTTTGTACTTATTGAAAGTTATATTTTAATAGGTTTTTTCAGTTAATCGGTTATAAGTAACCCTTATTCAATTATACTTGTAAGTAGGCAACCAGAACACCAGAAAGGTTGGCAACTTAGCGGATTGCAGACCCCTAAACCTATCAACACAACTAGAATTAGCCGTGGGACGTACCTACAATGCCCTAGATGCCTCAGCACAGCCAAAGAGTTAACTAAGCCTAAAGCAAGAAAGGAGAAAGCTAAACTGCCCCGGAGCAGAACCCCAAAGGAATAGATAGCCCCCAAACATATATTGCCGGAGAGACAAGATGAGGCACAAACACAGGCAGAAAATAGAGTAAGCAAATGATGGGGCCAAAACTGTCTAGATAGCACAGGACAGAAAAGATACTGCCTGCAATCACGCAAAAACCCTAAAAAATCCAACACGTCTGATATGCAAAAATACTGAGGCCACACCATCTCTCCCCCACTAGATCAGCATTCTGGTGTGAACTGGAAGCAAAACCAAAGACACTGCTATACCAGGAACAGACTGACATAGGCTGTGGAATATGGAGCGGGGTCCAGCACCGGTCACAGCAGGGAACAATGCTGAACCCCCACAGCAAAGCAGAAAGCAGAGAAAGGCAAAACTGGATCAAATGCAAAAAGATTCCAGCAAACAAATAACTTATCTGAATGATACAGGAACACGCAGGGGACAAGCAGACTTCAGGATGCACAGGAGAAAAACAAATCACCAGCAGCAACTGAGGGAAGCTTCCTCACTTAAATCTTCCCAGTCTGTAACACCTGACCACTCATCGTCTTCAGGTGATGGACATCTGTCAACCCGACCAGCTCCACTACCTGCAGCCACCACCAGAGGGAGCCCAAACTCAGAAGTCAGTTCAAGAGTGTTCACAACAGAGGCCCTGAGGACTGTACAGGTGGGTAGCAGGTACTAAAGGCAGAGAGGAGTGTTCCTGGACAGGTGAGTGGTGAGGTACATATTAGGTATCCATTTCTTTGTTGTGAATCAAATTTCTTCATAAAACCCGTGTGATTATTGAATTTGAATTGTCACACTTATTCAACTCTAGATGGCACTAATTAATGATAGACCTATACTTGAACAACTAAAAAAAAGATCATAACAGTTTTAACAGTCAAAAATATAGAGCTTAAGGTATGATGGAAATAATTCACATTCACTCTGTTACAACACTGTTTTTAGCTAAATGCCAAGGGTTCAATGATGCCATGGTCATGACAAGACTGCATATCCACTGTCTTAAATGAAAGCTGGCATATAAGAATAATCCACATGTATTTAATTTTGTACCTATAGACCAGTATTTATCTCTATACCAAAGGTCGCCTATGGCCCCAGCTCAGAACGATCACAACAAGCTAGCCAAGGAAAAGCAGTTTGTTGGCATTTCCCTGGACTCAGCTTTGAAGCCCCAGTTATCTATCTAAATTTTCTGGAACAATTTTTTTTTACAAATTGCCATTAGATTTATTTCTAGAAATGAATTAGAAAACATTCTTCCTGTAACTATACCAAAGCATTTTCTGAAATAAAAGCATCCTAAGAATCACCACTGTTTTCTTTTTCCTATTCTGCCAAAATTTTAATATGGTTCTGTATGTTTATATTTTTAAACTTTGAAAAGATATCGAGCGTTTAAGAAACTTCATAATTGTCTGTAAAAAAAAGAAGTGCTTTTAGTAGTAGATTATCAAATAACAAGAAGTGTTATGTACAACTAATACAGCCAAGGTCCTCTCAACTGTGATAAATGATGCCAGCCTTGATTTATGTCTTCTCATAAACTACACATTTATGATTTGTAAGGCTCCTGCTGACTTTTTAGTACATTTATATTCACTATATTAAACTTTATTATTCATCTTAAAAGATATTATGAGATATTATTTACTGTTAACATGACTAAAACATGAAGAGTCATATAAAGCTGTTGCCGTCAATGCAGGGAATACATTTAAATTACTATTACTTTGGACAAGACTGCAGACTATTCCAATGCAAATTAAAGGGAACCTTTCATCAACATTCTGGGTAGTCAACCATATGTAGGGCTGGATAGGAAAGCGTGCAATATTTGCAATGATGGTTATTTAAAAGTGATCCATTGCAGCAAATTTTTCTGTTTATGCATATACAAATAAGATGGCGAGATACCGGGAAACATCAAATTACTATCAGTTCTGGACTTTTTACAATTCTTCACCTGCTTGCCTGACAGTTTTGGCTGTGAGAAATCACCACTTCCCCCAGCCAAAATGTCGCTCTTGCACCTTTCTTTTCTTGGCTGGCACACGAACAGCATGTGAGTAAAAGTTTGGGCAACACATAGAGGCATATTGTGCATTCATCGGTGAAAAAGAGAGATTGGTGCAAGTGCGAGATTTCTGCCACAGGCAGAGGTAACGAGTTCATAAACGAAAAATTGTGGCTTTGATAAATTCTCACAAATATCAGCGATATTTCAGAAAAAAAAAATATTGAATCATAGTCAATTGTATTTTCAACATTTATCTTTGAACATTTCCCTTAAAAATCCATCAGATCAATGGGTCTGTCATACGGAAATTAGTGATATTTGATATGTTATGAAAAACCTGTGTCGGCATAAAATGGCCATGACAGATTTTGACTGTAAAGTATTTTAGAAAATAGAAAATGTAAACAAATTTTCACCCCATCCACTAGAATATTCACAGTCATGTTAAGAAGACTTTCCAACACATACAGTACCTCCAATATATGACTGGGATGTATATATACAGTAGACCGTCACCAATTGAGCTGAACCTACAGTATTTAGCCCAACTGTTTGCTAAGATTTACATGTTTCACATATTGGCTGTCGTTCGAAAAAAAAATGTATGGAATAGCATAGTCTTGTCTGATTTTTATACAGTGGAAAGAAAAGGTTTGCTGACAAATACCAGTTAAAGGGAATCTGTCAACTATTTTTTCGACTGTAAGATGCGGCCACCGCCATAAGGGGCTTATCTACAGCATTCTGTAATGCTGTAGATAAGCCCCCGATGTAACCTAAAAGAGAAGAAAAATACGTTATATTATACTCACCCAGGGGTGGTCAAGGTCCCTTCCGGGTCCGATGGGTGTGGAATCCGGTCTGGCGCCTCCCATCTTCTAGTGATGACATCCTCTTCTTTGCTTCCCATTGCGGCTCTGGCACAGGCACACTACTCTGCCCTGTTGAGGGCAGATCAGAGTACTGCAGTGCGGAAGCGCCGGACCTCTCTGACCTTTCCCGGTGCCTGTGCACTGCAGTACTCTGCCCTGCCCTTAACAGGGCAGAGCAGTGCGCCTGTACCAGAGCCACGGCAGAAGTAAGGAGAGAACGTCATTGCTAGAAGATGGGAGGTGCCAGATCCGGACCGCGACACCCATTGGACCCAGAACAGTCCCGGACCGCCCCTGGTTGAGTATAATATAACTCGTTTTTCTTCTATTTCAGGTTACATCGGGGGCTTATCTACAGCATTACAGAATGCTGTAGATAAGCCCCTGATGGCAGTGGCCACATCTTATAGTCAAAAAAAGAGTTGACAGATTCCCTTTAAATATATTCCAAATTAAAACTCTTTTAGGATGCATTCAGTGAATGGGGCATCATTGTAGATACAAAACTTCACTATTCCCTTCACATTGAAAAAAACAGGTCTGGCCAAGAGATGCACACAGAAATTTACAGATAATGACGCACAGACACAGTTGTGATAACTTTACTTTTTCCTGAGTGTTGATACTATATTCTAGCCAGCTGTTGCAATGTAATTGTGGCAGAGCATGCCCAGCACCACCCTCCCATCCAGCATCTTGGTGTTAACAGCATATGCATCGTGAGATTGTAGATACAGTTACATTCAATGGAGACACAAAGAACCCTCTGCTCCCTGTTGCACCATTCAGGCTGTACATCTGAGTGCAGCAGGCACTAGAATATCATTAGGTCACACACACTACATGATGTCTCTTTCTGCACAGTGCACAGAGTGGAGCAGCACATCAAAGTACGGGCCACGGTGAGATTTTTTTTTACATTGTCAGTACTTGCAGGAGGTAACTGTGCAATATTGTATTGGGGCACTGTGAGGTACATGATTCTGTATGTGTGGGCATCATATGCTGGAGGGCCATTATACTGTGTGGGCTATCATACTGTATATGGGGTGCAGTGGGAGCCATGATACTGAATTGAGGGCTGTGGGTTCTTCATAATGTGAAGGGCTGTGGTGGAAACCTACTGTGTATGTAGATCTGTGGTGGAATCATACTGCAGAGAAGGAACTGTAATGGCATCATACCTTGTGTGAGAGGCAGTGTGTGTATGTGGGGGAGCAGTGGGATATGACAGCTATAACATTTTGTGGGGTCTGTGGAGGCTATCATACTGTGATGAATTTATAATGTATAGGGAGCTATGAAGGCCAACATAATGTGCGGTGGGTTGTGGCATAGTGAGGGCCGTGGTACTGTTTGTGGGGGACCTACAAGGGCAACATGCTGTGTTGTGGATCCCTATATTGATATCATACTGTGTTAAGGGTTCTGTGATGATATTATAGTGTGTGGGGGCCTTGTGGGAGCATCTCACTTTGTTGCGGTCATAGTGGAATTATCATCCAGTGCGGGAGTACTGTGATGGCAATTTGGGTGGGGAAATTCCCTGTGAGGGTATCAATGTATGGTGGGTTTTTTTAGGGGCATCATATGGGAGTTATGAAAGGGGTGTCATAGTGGATGAGAACACTAAGGGGCTTCAAGCACAATTACTATGTTCAGGCCACAATATATGTTCCTGCATTTAAAAGTTGTGATGAATGCTCCTCTGTGACTGCGCCTATGCACCGTGACATTGTCTATTCCGACAAACGTTTTTTTTGTGGGAGGTGAGAGAGGTTGAGAAGGGAAACCAAATTAGGACTTTTGCTATACTGCCATATCTTTTCTACCTTTAACCCTTTGTAGCCAAAACTGGTTTTTAGTCTCTGGAAGTCAACTATGAAGATCTAAAATTAATGCGGGCATAGATTAAACTGTGATGAAACGATAGCGAAAATGTAATGTAAAAATGTCCAGGAGTATGTTCACATAAATGTATTTACAGTCTGTGAGCTATCCATGTGGAAAACTCCAATAATAATCATTGGGTTCATTCACATTTCACATGGACCTTATGCAGCTTGCACTAATATGGTCTCATTTACAGAGTAGACTAGTGCATGTAGATAGCCTCGAGATCCTGTGCTCATCCGCTATGAGGAAAAATACACCAACCTGCACATGGAGGCTATCTGAGCATATCCTAATTGTGATTTTAGAGACTTGCTGAATTCTACATCATATTGCCACAGTGCATTAAAAGGATGAAATTCCCACAATGTGCATGCAGTGGGTGTACTTCACGCCATTAGGAAACAGAGATATGAGAATGTATTTTGTTTCACAAGAGGTATGAAAATGACTTTACAAAGTGCTCTATAATAGAACTTGATTTAGGAAATGCACACCTACAGTACCGCATAATCCCACTGAAGTCTTGTGCAGTTAATTAATAAAACACTGAGTCAAGTTCAGCTAATCATCACACTGACTCCGCTAGATAACAACTTGTTTGAAGTAGTATCCTGCATAGAGTACATTTGGGATGGATGTGAAGAAGTCATTAAAAGGCAAAAAAAGATAATCACGGTCAGAGCTGTGCAATTATCCCAGCATTAGAATCTGTATATTTGTGTGCAATGAATACTTTTTAAATTTCTAATGGGAACGGATATGCTGTACACTCTATATCTGAATATTTAGATTACTTGCAACAAAAGGGTGCTGTGGTATTGTAGGTAACAGCAAGTAGGCAGGATGCAGTGACGAGATGCGAGACTGAGTTGAACTTTGGCTAAAGAACTTTTATTAATTTTAAGCCGCTAGGCCTATGCAACCAAAACACAATAACAGGTATTGTCCTCGCAGGGACTCTGCACAAACAAACACTTTCAGAGAATACGACTAACTCGGCAAAGGCCGGTTGCTATAGGGCCGCGATATGGCCGACTATGGGTCCTTATTTCCTATAGTGTCACTTATCCGTCCTGATGTCCCTCGACGTCTCTGATGAGGCTGCTTTGGTGTCGCAGCCGCTGTGCCCAGCTGCTGAAGATCTGTTGTTGTCTTCGGGCGACCCAGCACCCAGGAGGAGTTGTGGCACAACAGGCCCTGAGGAAGTCCTTTGATGAGGTTACCCCCTGTAGAAACAGTGTGGTTCTGCTCGTAAGCGAGTTCAATGAGACTCCAGTCTCCAAGCAGGGGTGTGTCGCAGTTACCAGGAATGACGGTGGCTGGCCACGTGCACGGCCTGGGCCTAGGCAAAGAGTTTCTCTGCAGGCGAGGAGTAGGCCCCAACTGCCGACTGCAGCAGGGTGACGTCAACTGCGAGCAATAATGAACAGGCCGCAGCTGCGGGCTGAAGCGGAGCGGTAGTGGGCAGGCCCCAGCCGTGGACTGGAGTGAAGCGGCAGCGGCTGCGAGGGACGGCGGGCAGGCCACAACAGGCTGGAGCACAGCTGGAGCTGTTGTGAGCTCATTTTCGGGTTTGCCTCTGGCTTCTGGTGAGGGTTATGGAGCTGGCTGTGCTGACAGAGGAGTAGTGAGTTCTCTATCTGGACTCCCTCTCTTGGTGAAGGGAGGTAATGAAGCTGATCTAAATGGCAGAGATTGGCCACCTGAGGAAGAGGACTGCGATTGGACATCAGGAGTTTCTGATTGGATTTAAGGCAGCCGACTCCCTAGTTTCATGCAGGTGACTTTTCCTGACTGTGGCTCCTGGTTTCCAGTTTGGTTCCTGCCTTCCTAAAGTTAAGTTTTCTCTGCTATTGTTCATATGAGTTTTTGTCTGGTTTACTTAGTTTTTGTGTTCAGCCAGCCCTGGCTGGGACTGGACTGAATTCCCATTTTGTCTCTGATCAGTTGATCTCTTTTGCTCTGTCTTCAGAATATACCTGTGTTCTGATATAGGGCCTTTTTCTATCAGACGTGTTGGACATTCTTTTTGACAGGGTTTTTTGCGTGATTGCAGACAGCAGCTTTTCTTTCCTGTCCTTTCTAGTTAGCGAGGGCCCCATCGTTTGCTCAGCCTATCTTTCTACCTGTGTCTGTGTTTTCATCTCGTTTCACCGACAATACATGTTGGGGGCTGTCTATTGCTTTGGGGTCTGCTCTGGGGCAGTTTAGATTTCCCCTTTCTTTCTTTAGGCTTATTAATTCTCCGGCCGTGACGAGGCGTCTAGGACCACCGTAGGCACGCTCCACGGCTACTGCTAGTTGTTGTGGATAGGATCAGGGGTCTGCAATCTGCTAGTTACCAACCTCTCCAGTTTTCTGGGCTTAGCTTGCTTTTTGTTTTTTCCTCCTCGGTGACTCATTCATAACAGGTAACAGCTGCGGACGACCGTGGGCAGGTAGTGACCCCGGATAGAAGTAAAGCGGCAGTCTCTTGTTGGTAAGTTCGGCGTTTACTCTCCGCAGGCCACTGTAAGTCTCCCCTCTGCCGCTGGTCTCCTCTCTGGTCACCGTCTGTCACTCTTGCTCTCTCAAACTCCCACAGTCTCTTGCTTCGTGTCTGCCATTCCACCAACTGACTCCCCTGCGCGCTCCCTGTCCCTTTTATACTCGCCCCTCCCCTTGCTGTCCTGTCACTCCCAGCAGTCCACTCTCCTCCTCCATTCCCCAGGTACAGGTCCCTTAGGAACCTAGATGGCGGTCCCCTTTGTTCCGGCCCGGACACTCTGTGGGGGACCTTCTCCCTACACTCCCCCATCCTGTTTGCTCGCCAGTCATCGGTCGAGGGCCTCAATATACTTGGGTTGGTCTGCGGAGATGTCAGTTTTTGTTGCCATATGAACTGGTTCTGTTCGTATCGTCCGGGGGGTGTTTGCTGGCTGTTGACCGCTCGGAGCATCTTAGTTCGACTAGGGTGGAATCTTCTGGGGTGGTGGACGGTGGTGGGCTAGCTGGTTCAGACAGGCTAATTGTGTCAGTTGGTTTGTCATTGAGTAGAGAGCCCCTGGATATTGGGGGGAAGTCTTCTTCGTCGTCCGGGTCCCAGAACACTGGCAATGGTTCAGAGACCTGAGGAGTAGGTTCAGGTTGCATCAATCAGTGGAAGTACATGGGCATAACATATTATGGTGCACAATGTGAGTAGGCAGTGTTCCGTCTTTCTCGGGTCGTATTTCGTACACAGGTCATTCAGGTTTTATATGGCGTAGGACCCGATAGGGACTCTCTTCCCAGCATGGCTCTAATTTGTTATGGGGGCGTTGGTCTAGTACGAGTACTCGGTCTCTGCTTTGGAGTTTGGGAGGTGGAGATAAATTCTTTCCTGGGTGTTCTAAGTCTTGGAGTTTGGTATGTACAATTCGATGAAGAGTTTGCAGCCGGTGCCAGTGATTTCATACCCATGATGATACCCCGGTCAAGGGCTGAGGTTCCTCTGGGTCCAACTCTACCTCCGTGATCCCTTTGCCTTCTCGTCCATATAGCAGGGAGTAGGGGGTATAGCCGGTAACTCGGTGTACCTGGTTGTTATAAACCCATACTATTTCAGGGACATATTCGGGCCATCGGGCCTTCTTGTCACTCTCCAGAGTACGCAACATTTGGTTTAATATCTGATTAAATCGTTCGCAGGCCCCGTTTCCCTGCGGGTGGTATAGCGTGGACCGGGATTTGTCAATACCGTAGAGACGGTGTAGTTCCTCCATAATTTTTCCCAAAAACATGCTCCTTGGTCAGAATGTGTTCGTTGAGGGCAGCCGTATACTTGTATAAAGTTTCTACAAATTGCGGAGGCGGCCGACTCCGCAGTCTGGTCTCGAGTGGGAGTGACCACAGCGAACTTAGTTTTATGGTCTACCATGACGAGGCAGTGTTCGTACCCCTGGAATGCGGGACCAATGGTCAGGTAATCCACCGTCAGAAGCCCGAGGGGCGCTGAGGTCACGATTGTTTGTACTGAGGCTTGCTGTGCGGGCGGTTTGGCTAATTCGCATAGGCGGCAGGCCCGGCAAGTCTCGTCCACAACAGCATGTAAGCGTGGATGGTAAATTATCTGTTGTAACCATTGCAAGGTCTTTTGAGCTCCGAAATGAGCCCCTTTTTCATGGGCTTCTCGGGCCAGTTTGTTAAGTTGGGCTCCGGGCGCAACTACCTGCCAAATCGTTGTAGATGTTGTCCTTGATGTCATTTTACGATACAATAGTCCCTTTTGGATAACTAGCCTCTCCCATTGTCGTAACATCAGCGACATGTCCTGAGTCAAATTCTGTCTTTGGGAGTCAGTGGGCAGTTTGCCAGCGGCAACCCATTTCCGGAGAAGCCCAATTTCTTCGTCTTCTTGCTGCTGTTGGAACCATTTATCACGGGATTGCTCCAGCATGCCCTTTAGGGTCTCCGAGGGGAGTACTTTCTGGGTGGCAGCTGTGAGCACGGCAGCAGTGAGGGCGAATGGTATCTCTTCCCCTTCCAGTTCGTCGTCTCGACTCTTCCCTGGGGTTGTATGTCGAATCCTGGAGAGGGCGTCAGCATGGACATTCTCAGCCCCTCTTTTATAGATGATTTTATAGTTGAATTTCGCCATCTGGGCCACCCATCTTTGTTCCAGAGCCCCCAGTTTGGCGTTCTCCAAATGAGCCAGCGGCTTATTGTCGGCCCGCACCACTACTTCGGAGCCCGCCAGATACTCTGCAAACCACTCCGTCATGACCCACACTACTGCGAGGAGCTCGAGCTTTAAGGAGCTGTAATTGTCAGGGTTGCCCTCGGAATCATGGAGTGAGCGGCTTCCATATGCGATCACTCTCTCCCAGCCATCTTGAACTTGTGACAACACAGCCCCCAGCCCATGAAGACTCCCGTCAGTGTGCAGGATGAACAGTTGCGAGAAATCCGCATAAGCTAACACCGAAGCATCCGAGAGCACAGCCTTAAGGTCTTGGAAGGCCTCTTCTTGAGGTTGTAGCCACTGGATTTTTCGTCCATTTTCCCCAGCAGGAGCCCCCTTCAGCTGGTCATGCAGGGCTCGAGCTCCACATGCAAAATTCTTTACAAAACGACGGTAGTATCCGGCCAACCCCAGGAAGGCCCGCGCGTCTTTTATCGTCTCGGGGGTAGGCCATCCCTGAATGGCAGCAACCTTTTCCCGGGACGGCATTACGCCCTCTGCCGAGACGATATGGCCCAGATATTCGATCTGGGTGTGAAATAGGTGGCATTTTTAAGGTTTTACTTTCAATCCATGCTTTTGCAGCCGGCCGAGTACCTGCCCCAACCACTTCAGGTGGTCCTCAAACGTGGCAGCATAGATGGTGATATCATCTAGGTATATCAATGTGGCCTCGAAAGTGAGATCTCCCAGACACTGCTCCATCAACAACTGAAAGGTCCCCGGGGTGTTGGCCAGCCCGAACGGCATTCGATTGAACTCAAATAGTCCCATAGGAAGTTTGAACACCATCTTAGCCCTGTCTTCTTCTGACATGGGCACCTGCCAGTACCCACTGGCCATGTCCCAAGTCGAAAAATATGTCGCCTTCCCCAAGGCGGACATGGATCTTCTATTCGGGGTAGTGGGTACGAGTCTTTGATGGTGCAAGCATTCAGCTTTTGATAGTCCACGCAGAACCATAGGGTGCCATCCTTTTTGCAGACCAACACAATGGGAGCTGCCCAGGGGCTTTGGCTTTTCCGAAAAACTCCCTTCTGCAGCATTTGGGCCAGCAAAGTTTTCACCTCTTGGTAGAGCAGTGGAGGAATCTGTCAATATTGTTCGGGGATGGGAGCCACTCCTGCCGTGTGAATTCCATGGGTGATGGCGGTGGTACATCCAAAATCTTCCTCATGACTAGCAAATACCTCGTGGTACTGTCCGAGCAGTGTTTTTATCTGGGAAAGCTGAGCTGAAGTTTGTCCGGAGAGCTCGGCCCGCATTTGTTCCAGGATATTTCTACTCTTCTCCTGAGTCAAGATTTCGGTAGCCTGTAGAGTCCGGATAGTTACTTCCCAAGGTTCCTCGGATTGCACTCTCAATTGAACTGCAGGGGCCGGCAGCACTTCTTCCAAAGGCCTTACTAGCTTGGCCAGTTCGGTCCGGGGCTTCAGGAGTTGTCTTGGTCTTCAAGGTTGACGCAGTGCACAAGGACGGTCCCCTTTTGCACTGTGGTCAGGGAGCAGGCCACCAGTGTGCCAGGAGGCAAGCGCTCCGAGTAGCATGGCTCCACCTGCATCTCTACGCCCTCCAAGGGTGTCGAGGCTCGAATTGGCAGGGCCATCATCGTCTGCCCAGGGGGCAGTACAAGCAGGGGAGCCGCTGGCACGATGACTTTGCCCAGAGTCTTGCCCTCCCAGCAATCCTGATGTACTCGCGCTTCCTGCACCAACTGCTGGAATACCTGTCCTTGGGCCATGCAGGAACCCCATTGCTTCAGGATCTTGTGCGTGGGATCATTGAGGAGCAGATTGCCGAACTCTCATAGTATATTCATGCCCAGAATGACTGGATACTGCTTACCGGTTTCCCCTTGGGTCAGAACCACTCCTCTGTTGCCGAGGGATTTACAGCACAGCGTCACCTGTACCCACACCACCCCGGCAACTGGGACCGGTAGTTGACTGGTGGCTACTAGTCTGATCATGGGTCCCCACTGGGGTCTCGCTGCCTCGGGGAAATTTTGCCGGAAATAAGCTGCAGGCATAGTTGTCACTTGTGACCCCGTGTCCACCAGGCACCGGACGGCCAGGCCCTCTACTTCTGCCCATACCACTGGACATTTTGCGACCAAATCTTCGGGACTTCCAACACCCCTAATCGTGGTTTCTAGCTCCGAGCGGTGTCCCCCCAGCCCGGAGCCCTCTAGTTTAATGGCCGCCGAGGTGGGTATCTCCCACGCCGCGGACACTCTTGGGCGAAGTGGCTCGACTCCCCACACTCATAGCACAGGGTCTGCGCAGATCGACCGCCCCGGGTGGAGCGGGGCCCCCAGGGGCTGGGATTGAAACTAGGCCGTCCAGTCACGGACTCAGTCCTTCTCTTCACTTCGGCCAGTATGCCCTTGATGTTCTTCAATTCTTGTTTCATCTCCTCCATCCATTGAGGCTCCTCAACTGTGTTCAAGGAAGCCTCCACACTCCGGACCTTCCTGACGGGGACCGCCATTCCCTGCTCCTGCTCTCGAGCACGTGCTTGACTTCCCACCTCTGTAAAGTCCATACGGGGATTCATTCTGACCTGCTCTCGTAATGCCTGCTTTATTAACAGGTCCCACAGTCCAGCCACCAACAGGTCACGTAGAGTAATGTCAACAGGTCCTACCCCTATACCGTCCTTACTTTCGATGGCTGTATGCAACTCTTGGAGGACATTCATATACTGGGTGATAGTCTCCCCCACTACCTGCATCCGACTGAACAACCGGGTCCTTAACTCTCCCACATTGGTTGGGTCTCCATGGGTCTGTTCTAAAATCTGTAAAACTTTATCAAAGGTGTTGCAGTGTCCCGGGGGCCTCAACATTACTGAATTCCGAGCCTCCCCGTCTAACGCCATGAGAGCTACTTCGGCTTCCAGGTCAGGAGTCATCGGGTGCATCCGAAAGAGCCCCCGCATCTGTTCTGTCCAACTCCATAGCATCGTATTAGAGCCAGAAAACCTAGGCAGTTTGCTCAGCATAGCCCCCAATGAAATGCTGGAGCGGGGGCCCTCGCTATCTGTCGAGTTCACGGCCCTGCCCTGGTCTGGGGCGTTGTTGTCTGCGCTTGGAGACTGCATCCTGCCGACTACGCCAAATGTAGGTAGGGTGCCCGACAGGGGGGCTGACCCACTTCTAGCCGCAGACAAACAGAAGAATGAGATTGAATTTGTATTCAACAGGTCCGTTTTTATTGGCCGTCCTCCTGACGACCACAGCAATTCACTACAACAGCTTCACACTTCTCCGTACACAGGCCCGGGTACCTTCACGTCTTTTTTTCTATAGTTGTGGCGTCCCTCGTGGCTTTTTTCACTGTGGCTGCCCTAGGCCCATCCACAACAGCGATTCACCAGTCTGAGTACGCCGTCCGTTTGGTACCCCCAGGCTGTCTTTGTCTGCGGTTACTGTCCTCTGGGCCACCCCCCATGACCGCCTCAACTGTCAGTCCCCTCCGGAGTCTTTCTACTGTCTCATTCTTCTCAGCAGAACTTTCTCTTTACTGTGCTCCTCTCACTGACTGAACTTTCCAGAACCTTCTCTCAACCTTTTATACTTCTAGTTCTGGTAACTCCGCCCATCATAACCTGACAGTTTATCTGACCAATGGCAGTTTTTCAGTCCCACTCTTACACTCTCAACTGCCCACTAATGGTCAAACTACAATACTACACCCTTTCTCTTTAGCTCAGCGGTTTCCCACCTACACTACGCTACACCTCCGCTTTCCCACTACAGACACGTCTGTCCTTCAGTCACCTTCCCTACAGTATCTCCATGGAAAAAAATCTGAACTGACTGTTATAAAGGGAGATACAACATAACTAATAAAACCCCTGACATTAGTCATGTTAATTAGTCATTTAGTAGCTATTTACCTTGTACACTTTATAGCAGGGAAACACAACACTCTAGCCCAGGGGCAACACAGTCAGACTGAACCAATCCAACAGACTGCAGTAGAATTCGGTTACGTTCCCATGATGAGTTTTGCTGAGTTTTCAATGTTGCAGAATTTCTGCACCATTCCTGCACCTATTATTTAAATGAAGTCACTTGTGTTTTTTCATTGCTTTTGTGCGCTTTTTAAAATGTTTTTATCACGTTTTTAATGCTGTGTTTTTTGTCTCTTTATGGTGTGTCATATTTTAAATAAAGCTGCTTTGTTTTTGATACTTCCTGGTATTTGGCTTTGACAAAACTTTATTGATAAATGTGAGTGCTTATTAAAGGTGTTTTAGATGTGTTTCCACTTTTTTTACTGCTGATTTTCTGCATCTAATGCAATTCTACGGGGGAAATCTGCACAGAAAACTCAGTGTACCAGCAAGAGAAATTTACATGCTGCAAATTTGAACAACTCACTGCAGATCAGTTTATGTGGAGTGAAAAAAGCCCAGTGGGCATCAGAGTCCTGTAAATTCCATCCAATTTGCTGGAACGGTAAGGTGCTGTGTTTTTGACTCAGCAAAAATATGCAGCTTCAAAAAAGCCAAAAACCTCATTCATGGGAGCGTTGCCTTAATACGGATATTGTAATCTGAGATAATGATGACATATCATGAATATATGTAATAACATGTCTAATATGTGTTGGTTCAACTTACAGGAATTTCACCTACTGAGGGAATGAGTGTTACTTTTTCCTCCATTTACACATCATCCATGGGATCTATGTGAGTTGTTGAAACATCCCAGTGCTTTACTACTCCCATTGCTGCACTCATTTATGACCACCTCTGCACTAGAGATGAGCTGATGTTCACTCAACCCTGATCCAAGGTCCAGGTCAGTGCTTTCTGGCTGTGGACAAGATGTGTGTAAATGTTCTGACCTTCTGGGTTCCCTAGTGCTCCGTTTGATCTGCCAGTCTGGTGTAACATCATCTATACAGCATGTGGCGCAAAAATTAAATCTCACCATCCTGGCTAATCATATGCCAAGTCTGAGATCCCAGAGGGTAAGGGAATTCATAGAGCCAATAAGCACTGACTTTGACCACAAGTGCACAAAGTGATCAGATCATCGCTATTCTCCACTCTATCTGCTCCTTTTTCTGCAACAGAATACATTCTACCAACATAAAGAAGTTACAAAGACTCTCCCCTCTTATCTCCTCTTCCCACAATCGCATACAAGATTTCTCTCGCGCATCACCCCTACTCTGGAACTCTCTACCACAACATATCAGACTCTCACCTACCATCGAAACCTTCAAAAAGAGCCTGAAGACCCACCTCTTCCGACAAGCCTATAACCTGCAGTAACCACCGATCGACCAAACCGCTGCACGACCAGCTCTACCCTCGCCTACTGTATTATCACCCATCCCTTGAAGATTGTGAGCCCTCGCGGGCAGGGTCCTCTCTCCTCCTGTACCAGTTATGACTTGTATTGTTTAAGATTATTGTACTTGTTTTTATGTATACCCCCCTCACATGTAAAGCGCCATGGAATAAATGGCGCTATAACAATAAATAATAATAATAATAAAGACTGCCACACAGTGGTCAATTAGTACTTAATCTGCCCTTCTCCTGTGCCACATGCCTACATGCCACACCTTTCCCCCTACGATGGCTTGCACCCTGCTTGCCACATTTCCTGATTTGCAGCTCTTTCTCCATACAGGTTCTCCTTGACATGAAAAAAATCTTACGACTTATATTAGTGTTGTACTAGATTTTGCCTACCTGCACCCACAACAGATGTCCTTTACAAGGACCGTTCCCGGTTGAAACACTGGACCACCTCTCTATTTTACTCCTTATGGGATCAAAATAAATTTACACTGCAGCAAAATCTGCAGTCTCATTTTCTTTTGTGGTGGTGTGGATAGTACCTCTACCTGTCCCCTCTGACATAGAAGAAACATGTGGGCAGACCACATATCTTTTTTATTTTTTTAATTATACAAAACCCAATTATTTTCTTGAGGTTTTTTTTGTGTTGTATCTTATTATCTGGTTAGAACACAACATCCTATTTGTATAGTGTCACATATGCTGAGTATATTAATGAAATTCAGGGAATATAAATATCTCAGCGTGCTAACAAGAAGCCGCACTGAATATTTGCGTGGATCTTTAAATTACCATCACAGTGATAAGTAATCTACATGAGTAGTAGATGGTTTGTTGAGCCACTGCTAATTCTCTGTTCATTCTCAGCAGGATGATGATAATTGAGAAGTGAAAGCCTAAAGTGTAATATATATTCTGCATTAAATATGATATTAACATTAGTATAATCTTAGCTTTACAAGCATCAAATCCTCTCCACACTGAAATGATCTTCTCGAGGTAGTAGATCTTTTTTTTTTGTTAATGAAAGCTCAAATAAAGCAGTGTAAGGATAATTTCCTGAAGACCATATCAAAATGTTCTAATCTAGGCTCTGTTCACATTTTGCTTTCTGAACATGATCAGAATACAACATATGCAGGGAAAGGTAGCTGTTCATAAACCAAATAAAACGTATTCACACCCACCTCTAGAAATATCCAAGAATAACACCAAAACAGCAAGAAATGCTAGAAAAACATCCACTTTTGGGCAAGTTCTTACTAAACCCCTCTCGGTTTATGTCTAGCTCATGGGAAAATCAAGACTGCAGGCAAATTTGTATTCATCGTGCCACATACACCCAGTATATGTATTCTGGCAGTCACTAGGCCAGTGCTCATCAGCACATATGTTCTTACTGTACATGGAAGCATAGTCTCACTGCTTCTTGTGCAGACTAGTATCAAAAGAAATGTTAGATCACACTATAGATATTATTTTTTTACAATAGGATACAATGAGCAAAGTAGACCACTGTTTGCCAACACAGCTACACACTGTAGCATTCTATCAGAGACATACATACTTTCCTCCAAAACAAGGAAAGACAAGATGTGAACAGAGCGATACATAAACTTGACTCTGACTTTTCGTCTTCTCATGACATTGGAAACTATTTGTATACCTGAAATGTTTACCCGTTATTATCTTTCTAGATGCATAGGAGGAACCAGTGGAGATATCACTTGCTAAGATGGGATGACGGACATGTAAAGAATCCTTTTATAAGGTTCAAATATATATCCGTAATGGATACATTTATGGCAATAAACGAGGCTTTGCATCTTCAGACTTAGAGCAGTTGGACTTTATACCCTTCAATCAGAACAAGCCCACTGCAAAACCTGTTTTTAACTTCTCAAATACATACTATACTTTAAGATATATCCATGAATGTTTCCGGAATAAGAACCATGAACAGACCTCTTGTATGTACATGTATGTGGACTGAAGTCAAGAGACACTAGCAAAGATACCACCCATAGTAGGTTATGTTTGATAATGGCAGGGTGAATGGTGTACTCCTACACGTTACACTTATATCGATGTGTTCCAGCTCATTTCTTCAGTACAGTTTAAGTTTTTGTACTTTGTACATGCACGGGTGTAACAAACCCTGCTGGCATCACTGCATGGCCTCCCATTCCCCACATATCAACTTACTCACTGTTTCAGGCCTTGCTGTGTGTTCTGTCTGTTGCCGGCTCCATGCTGTGTGCTTCTTGCTTCCTGCCTGCTCTCTGCATGCTTCCTGGCTCTGTGCATAGGGGGGCAGCGCCAGAACTCTCTGGTTATTATGGAATCAGGGTGCACCTGTCTCGTGTCCCTGGCCAATTACCAAGAGGCCTCTAGTATTTAGGGCTGCTCCACCCGGTGGTAGCTGCCTGTGCAAAGCCTTAACTCAGTTAGTGTCTTGCTGCTAAGTTGCCAGGTTCTGTGCTATGTTTCGCTTTCTCTGGAGGCTTAATTCCTAGTCCTGTGCCTGTGCCAGTCTTTCTGCCCTCTAGGAGACAGAATATCCTAGTCTCTGTGTCCTTGTTCCTTACCTTGCCGTGTACCTCTCCGTCCGCCCTCCAGGAGGCAGAATATCCTGATCCATGTGCTATTGTTCCTTACCTTGCCTTGCACCTCTCCATCTGCCCTCCAGGAGGCAGAATATCCTGATCCCTGTGCTATTGTTCCTTGTCTTGCCTTGCATGTGTCATCTCTGCTGACCAGGAGGCAGTATATCCAGCTCCCTGTGCCTTTGTTCCTGTACCTTGTCTTGTACCAGTACCTTGTCTGAACTTAGTCCTACCTCTGTCTGTGCTCTGTTCTCTTGTGGCTCTGCCTGCGCTCAATACTCTTGTGACTCTGCCTGTGCTCCGTACTCTCACAGCTTGGTCCATGCTCCGTACTCTTGTGACTCTGCCTGCTCCGTACTCTTGTGACTCTGCCTGTGCTGCGCACTCTTACGGCTCTGCTTGTACTCTGCACTCTTGTGGCTCTGCCTGTGCTCCACACTCTCGTGGCTGTGCCTGCTCTGCACTCTTGCAGCTCTGCCTGTGCTCCGCACTCTTGCAGCTCTACGTGTGCTCCGCACTCTAGCGGCTCTGCTTGTACTCCTCACTCTTGCGGCTCTGTTTGTGTTCTGCACTCCTGTGGTTCCGCTTTGTTCTGATTCACTCTGCTTCTGTTGCTGCAGTACCTCTTGCTGCTAACTGCGGCTCCTCACCGCAGCCTTGTGGTTCTTCACCACCAGCGAGAACAGGTCTCTACCTGTTCCCTCATAAACCATTCCTTCCTGCCAGTACCAGTACCTACACCTGCTGTGTCAACAGGTCTCTACCTGTTCCTTCCTACATCATTCCTTCCTGCCAGTACCTGTACCTGCACTTGCTGTTTGAACAGGCCTCTGCTAGTCCCATACACCACTCCTTCCTGCCCATGTCCCTGTGTCTCAGCTGTGCTTGCCTGCTAGTGTCTCAGCCATGTACACCTGCCATTGTCTCAGCCATGCCCACCTGCCAGTGTCTCAGCTGTACCTGCCTGCCAGTTTCTCAGCTGTGCCCGCCTGCCTGTGTCTCAGCCATGCTTGCCTGCCAGTGTGTCAGCCATGCCTGCCTGCTCACCTGCCTGTCTGTCAGTGGCACCTGTCCTAATGTCCTGCTCCCCAGTGGGATCAACAGTCACAGCCAGACACCACCCTGGAGTGGTACCTGGCAGCTACCTGCCGCACAAGCCTGACTTCACCATCAGAGGCTCCAGTGATGACCAAGGTAGCTGTCTTAGTCACGCCCCTTCCAGGGTAGTCTGGTTTGTGGCACAGTGGGGCCACAACCCCCTCGCTCGCACCAACCTGCCCAGGCGCCAACGTGACAACAGACATGGCTCCTCTTTTTTGGGCTGTGCATTTAGTTTCTATAGCTTTCCATGGGCAGGTGCTTTAACAGTCCTGGGTCCTGCTCAGCCCCCATCTATTGAAGCTCTTTGGCACATAGAGAGGTTGTACTTTAGAGCTAGGACCATCCTGAGTGGGTACACCTTGTCGCGGTGGGATGGCTTATACACTTTTCTGATTTAAACAGTGTCAACTAAGTTCTATATGTTATTTCTGTGTACCATTACTATCTACTTACTGAAGAGTATTTGCTAATTTTGCTATTATGCTAGGTTATTACAGTAGTAAGAACTGTGTAATCATGTCTTACAAGACTAGAGAAAAAGGATTTTATACTAGAATCTATCTCCAGTTCAGCTTTATTTAGAGAAAAAGGGTTTTGTACTAGATTCTATCTCCAGTTCAGCTTTATTGTGTTCAGTACATAAAATAGAAAGTTGTTCTGTTTATGTACTGCATTGACTATAAGTAAAAATCTCACAATAAACTTTGCATTTGATTTTATGGATTTCTGTTAAATTGAATTGTAAATTATGCTGCACATACAAGATGCTCTGGAATGTTGCAAACTGGATAATGACCTTATAACAACAGTAAACACACTGTAAACACACTGCAAATCGTTTATGAGTTATATTAGCAGCTCGCACACTGTACACATCTGACATTCATTCCATTTGGTGACTTGCATACATTTTCATTTTTCTTAGATCCTTTTTTACACATTCACTGATGATTCATGTAAATCTATATAAGCAAAATTAGTTGTTGATGCAGAAAATAATTGTGTGTGTGTGTGCAAACAAATGTGATTTATATAATGGTAATTTATAGAATTTCATTAAAGGTGATTTGTCACCATAATCAAAATACGAACCACATACATTACTACAAAGATTTCTTAACATTTTAAAGAAGCATTCTCATGATTTTTTTTTCTCCTAAACCTGTGTTTATACACACATGATCAAAATTGTTGGCACCCCTTGTGTATTGACAGAAAAACCCACAATGGTAACAGAAATAACTTGAATTTGACAAAAGTAATAATAAATTAAAAATATATGAAAATGAATAAATTAAAGTCAGACATTGCTTTTCAACCATGTGCCCTCAGAATTTAAAAAAAATAAAACTCATGAAATAGGTCTGGACAGAAATGATGGTACCCCTGAAAATGTGACAAAAGGGATATGTTAAATCAAGGTGTGTTCACTAATTAGCATCACAGGTGTCTACAATCTTGGAATCAGTGAGTGGGCCTGTATAGAGGGCTACAGATACTCACTGATGTTTGGTGACATGGTGTGTATCACACTCAACATGGACCAGAGGAAGCAAAGGAAAGAGTTGTCTCGGGAGATTAGAAAGAAAATGATAGACAAACATGTTAAAGGTAAAAGTTATAAGACCATCTCCAATCAGCTTGATGTTCCTGTTACTACAGTTGCACATATTATTTAGAAACTTAAGATGAATGGGACTGTAGCCAACCTCCCTAGACATTTCCGTAGGAGGAAAATTGATGACAAATTAGAGAGACGGATAATACGATTGGTAACAAAAGAGTCCAGAAAAACCTCTAAACAGATTAAAGGTGAACTTCAAGGTCAGATCGCACCATCCCTCGTTGTATGAGCCAAAGTGGACTTCATGGCAGACGACCAAGGAGGACACCATTGTTGAAAAAAAATCATAAAAAAGCCAGACTGGAATTTGCCAAACTACATGTTGACAAGCCACAAAGCTTCTGGGAGAATGTCCTATGGACAGATGACACAAAAATTGAACTTTTTGGCAAAGGCACATCAGCTCTATGTTCACAGATGGAAAAATGAAGCATATCAAGAAACGAACACTGTCCCTACTGTGAAACATGGAGGAGGCGCTGATATGTTCTGGTGCTATTTTGCTGCATCTGGCACAGAATGTCTAGAATCTGTGCAGGGTACAATGAAATCTCAAGACTATCAAGGGATTCTACAGAGAAATGTGCTGCCCAGTGTCAGAAAGCTTGGTCTCAGCCACAGGTCATGCGTCTTGCAACAGGATAATGACCGAAAACACACAGCTAAAAACACTCAAGAATGGCTGAGAGGAAAGCATTGAACTATTTTGAAGTGGTCTTCTATGAGTGCTGACATAAATCCTACTGAGCATCTTTGGAAAGAGGTGAAACATGCCATCTGGAAAAGGCAACCTTCAAACATGAAAAACTGGAGCAGTTTGCTCTTGAGGAGTGGGCCAAAATACCTGTTGAGAGGTGTAGAAGTCTCATTGACAGTTACAGGAATCGTTTGATTGCAGTGATTGCCTCAAAAGGTTGTGCAACAAAATATTAAGTTAAGGGTACCATCCTTTCTGTCCAGGTTTAGTTCATGAGTTCTATTTATTTTTTAAGTTTTGTGGAAGCATGGTTGAATAGCAATGTCTGACTTTCATTTGTTAATTTTCATAGATTTTTTTATTTATTATTACTTTTGTCAGATTCAAGTTATTTCTGTGACTGTTGTGGGGTTTTCTGTCATTAAATGAGGGGTACCTACTATTTTTACCACGTGTGCATGTATTACTGTTCTGTCAGTGTTATAATATACTCACTTACCACCACCTTCTCGGGATCCAGCGCCAGTCCACTTTTATTCTGAGTGACATCACCGCTTTGCAAACTCTCCTGGTCACACTGCGCTCTGTGTTCCATAAACAACTTTTACAATGTAAGCTTATGGAGCATCAGAATAAGGCCCCATAGACTTACACTGAAAAAAAGACTTCTGGCTCTTGCATAGAGCATAGAGTGAGCCAGATAGTCTGAATTGCCGTCATATGACTCACAAGAAGAGTGACATGACGTTGGATATCAAAGGAGTCGGTGATAGGTGAGTATTAGTGATGAGCGAACATGCTCGAATAAGGTGTTATCCGAGCATGATCCAGAGCTAACCAAGTGACATTGGCATACTCTAAAAATATGTTTGAGTCGGCACGATTGCATGACTTGCAGCTGTTGGACAGCCGCGACACATACAGGGATTGACTACCAAACATACAATCCCTGCATGTGTTGTGGCTGTCAAACAGCCTAGAGACATACAAGTGCAGGGACTTGAACATATTTTTCGAGCCCGCCAAAGTCACTTGATTAAGCACCGAAGCATGCTCATATAACATCTTATCTGAGCAAGTTCGCTCATCATTAATGAGTATACAAACACACTGACAGTATACTACATACACAACTATGTGGGTTTAGGGAAAAATGATTTATGGGAACGCTTTAACCTACATTGAAAATCCATTTCAAAATGGCTGTATAATCTCTTATAAAAGTGATCTTGTCTGAAAAGAAAATTACTAATTTATTAGTCCAGCTACTTACTTGGACTCATAAATGCTCATTTTAATAGTGAGCAATAGAGGCAACCATATTGAGACATTTTTATCAATGGTAGCTTGGGCTTTCAGAACTATAAATTTACCCCATTGGATTCTAGAAATTTGAAAAGAGATGAGAAACAGCCATTAACTAACCTCAAGCAAAATCCAAATATTATAATCAGAAGTACAGATGAGGATGAGTTAATATTTACCCAGGATAAGGTGGCATACAGTTGTGCTCAAAAGTTAACATACCGCAGCGGAATTTTTGCTTTCTTGGCCTTTTTTCAGAGAATATGAATGATAACACCAAACCTTTTCTCCACTCATGGTTAGTGGTTGGGTGAAGCCATTTATTGTCAAACTACTGTATTTTCTCTTTTTAAATCATAAGGACAACCCAAAACATCCAAATGACCCTGGTCAAAAGGTCACATTCCCTGGTGATTTTGGCCTCATAACATGCACAGAATTTGACGCAAATGGGTTTGAATGGCTACTAAAGGTAACATCCTCACCTGTGATAAATGCCAGGAAAATTGTTCGAGATTCAAAGAAAAAGACACAAATAACATCAGCTGAAATACTGGACTCTATGAAAACTAGCGGTGTGGCGGTTTCAAGATGCACAATAAGGAGGCACTTGAAGAAAAACGGGCTGCATTTGAATGAAGCTTACCAGATTTTAGTTGGATAAGAAATATTATGAAAAATTATCCACAAATTCTTAATCAGAGTGTAAAAATGATCTCAAATCTTTCATCTCCATGGTTGTGCATAATGGGTTAATCCAACATAAGAAAACCAACAGCTCAGCACACGTGTAATCGGTTCATCCAGGGCGCTCAGCAGCTAAAGCAGAGCTTGTCAATGTAATCCAGCAAGAAAAAAGCCAGCACTCTGTCCTTCTTGAGAAAACTTTTTATTTATTGGGAGTTTATTCCTTATGTGCTAAAACCATTGAACACAAAGCTGTGAAGTTTACTTCCGAAACGCATCAGATGTTTGATCACCTGTGTCCAGTGGATTTAGTACGTAAAGAATAAAGATACAGTAAGCATGGGGTTTTCTCAAGAAGGATGGAGTTCTGGCTTTTTTGTTATTGGATTCCATTGACAAGCTCAGGATGTGCTAGCATATATACAACAGGACTATTCATTTCTTATTATGTGCTGCTTCGTATATAGCACCATCATATTCCACAGTGCTTTACAGACAATATATGGGAGCAAACCCACACAAACACAGAGCGAACAAACTGCTTGAAGATATTGGTGGGATTTGACCAGGACCCCAGCGTTGCAAATCAACAGTGCAAACCAGTGTGCAGCTTTTATTAATTATTTATTCACTTATCTATCCATCACTAATCACAGTTAATTTTATATATCCATTTCCTCATTGTCTTAATTTTATACCCATTTATTGGCTTCCTATCACCCGCTTGCTCATGTCAACCATTCCATAAATTTTTGGTGCCCATTTTCATTTGATTTGTGCTGTCACAATGGATGAAATTCAGGTGCATGCCGTCTACTATTTAGGAAATTTGTATTTGGCACTCCAGCGATATCACAACATACCTCTGATCCTGCATCCTCAGCCATTTTGGTATCACTTGGTTTCTGACCAACATAGGTCATCCAGCAGGCACACGTGTTCACCTCCTTCTAGCTTATCTGCATTTTGGTTTTGAGTCCCTACAATGTCTAGTCTATATAGGAACATCTGTCAGCTCCTATGCTTATGTGTGATTGCTCCCAGCACATGCGTTCATCCATCACGCCAAATAGATTTTGTGGAATTATCCTGAATTCATGGCTACAGGACAAGCGATTTCCACACCAACCTCCTTGACAAATGGATTATTCACTTGCATTTGTTCATACATGCTCTATGCTTTTTTTGCTATTTTTATGTAAGAATTCACAAATATTCATTTTATTTTGTCTTAAGAGCAGTGTCACCCAAATTTTGGGGCCTTTTGGATAGTATTTCCTCTCCTCATGGTTGGTTTCATGTATTCTGTCTAAGTGACTTGAAGAAGGGTCTTGTGAGACTTGAAACACATTATTTTGGAGACTTTTATTATTAAGGTGTTATCACTTTAAAGTGAAGCTTCCAATAATTTTTTTCACGCTGAACAAGACACATGATGTAATAGTAGCTGCAGATTGGAATAAAATATATATATGTTTTTTGTTATTTTAACACTCCATTGTGAAGAAATTAGCAATCAATATATTTGGCACCTAATGAGTTAACGTTTGTTAAGTGCAAGTGGGTGTTATCAGATAGCAACTCATAAGGAGAAATAATTGCCCCCAGTGAAAACACCCACTTGGACTAAACTAGAGCTAACTCAAGTAGTAGAGATGAGCAAAACCAAAATCAAAAGTTCGTCATTCGTACTGGACAGTTAGTGTCCAGTGCTAAACATTGATTGAAAATTCAATTGTCCTTTCAAAGTTTCATAATGCACTTATTTTGTTACATTTCTCTAAACAAACACAAAAAAGTCAGTAAGAATTAAAGGCACAGGTGCAATGCCTCCTTCTGAAGTGCTGAGGACTGAGTAGGCAGCAACTGAGTGCCTGCTAGGTGGGCACAATTCATGGAACTGGAAATAACAATTTCACATAGTGAATTGTAGTTATTCTCCATCCAAATGGTATCATGCTAACCTTCAAGAAGGAAGGGCGCATTTTCCAATGTTTTTCCCTATCTCTTGTCTTGAAAAGTTGCTAGCATTCAATTTATACAAATGTATGAGATGTTTTCATTAAATATCTATATTTATCAGCATGATGAAAAACCATTGTTCAAACTCAAACTACCAATTTAGAATACATTTAGAAAAAAGGCAAATATTTTATTTACAAATAGTGATGGGCCAACCTCTGGATGATCGAGTCAGCTGAACATTTAAAAATCATTTTGTTCAAGTACCAGAAGAGTACCTGAATCCAGACGAATGGTGGGCCCAAACATCCTTTGTTTCCCACGTTGTCATTTGCATGACAGCACAGCAAACACTGGCTCTGATCTGCAGTAAGATCATCTTATGATGCACCATTTCTGGGGCGGCTGAGTTCTGATGTTCTTAGTCTGGGGGGGGCAACATTCATAGCTCCTTCCTAGACTATTAATATCAACCTGCAGCTGTCTTGTTTAGCCTCTGCTGTTTAGTAAATGTAGGGGGAGCCCACATTATTTTTTGGTAGGTGTCTCTCCTATAATAGCCAGTAAAGGCTAAAAAAATAGTTGTTATCTGATATGAATAGCCTGGTAACCTTTATGTCTATTGGCCCCTTCCCAGAATATTAACAAAAGAACCCAGCTGTTGACTTTCCCTTAGCTGGTTATTAAAATTACAGGGGACTCCATGCCATTTTTTTATTTATTAAGTTATTTTAAAAAAATACCTTCCAATAACACTGCAGACAGCACAATGGATGTTGGTGTATTATTCAATGGAGGTTACCGATTGATTGATTGGTCTGGTGACATGCTCTTCTATTTGTGGGCATGTTGTAGACTGGTGTAATCCGTGGACCAGGGTCGGCTCCCCAGGATACATCAAAGGAAAGCAGTAAACAGTAAATTTGTAAAATGATCTTTACTGGTAAAACCAGACTGAGTGCACTTCCACAAGCCAACAAAATGCAACAGGTTAATACAAACACACTGTCAAAACTGACCGGGACCACTCTGCTGCATCACTCAATAGGCATTGAAATGTTGACTATGTTACTATAATTAACCTAGTTGTGTAACCGCCTAGTGCAGCTATCGAGCATTTACCTGGAAAACTGGCACAATCAAGTGAATACTAGGGGTGGCCTATTGGTATTGGAGCACAGCAGCTCACAAATTTAACTAGAAGACTCTAAACCCCCTAGGTAGAACACAGTTATGGAATTACACACTGTCGTGTTCACTTTAAGCATCATGTGGGTGCAATAGTATGCTTCTCGAATCACATCTGTAAACTTGGGTAGATTTCCCTTTAATGGTGTAGTCTTTATAAGTCACCAGTGGTTCAGCAAGCTGAGTCTTTTGGGCACTGATCTATTCTAGTGTCTGTTTCTGCCTAAGTTTGGCACCAAACTAACTGTGTGTCCACCATAATCCTTGCTGTGGGCCTGAGCTCAGGATTTCCCGACCAGTGTCTAGCTGCTCTGTCATTGCAGAGATGAGACCACCTGAACGACAACTGTTAGTAGAAGGAATGACATGTTTCTAACCAGTTTATGGTACCACAGCTGACTTGCTGAAGGATTTGTCATGGATGTCAGATCCTGGGCATTTCGGCTCCGTGGATGGCACTCGATGGAGATGTCACATGTCCTCCTTCTTTCAGATTGTACCAATCTTTCTCAAGATGGCCACTGAACCAACCCCTTCTTGTCAGGTACTTCTTCCCAATTGCTTGCACTGCCCCCTGGCCTGGGGCTCTATCTGGTTCTGTCCAAACTGCAGTTTAAACCAGCAGAACAGAGTACATTTATCATAACACCAGTCTCGGCCAGGATCGGTGTTTTCACTTCTCCTCACAGAACTAGGGTCACAGCCTCAGAATGAAAATCCTGCACAAACCCATTTAAGGCAGAGTCACCAAGCAGTCGCAAGGGAAATATGGGCCTCCTGTGGCCGGTGATTAGTACTGCTGGCAATATTTTTCTCAATTCTACATTACTAACAAATTAGCACAGCAGCTGCAAATTACATGAAAACATTTAATGTTAGGAGATGGTCATGGGCATATTCTCAATCACCTCACGCAGTGAACTGAACTACAGTAAACAGGGGGGATGCATTTTAGAGGACATTTGCATAGCTCTAGCAATATCTTATATTAATTGTCTTAAAATACTAAAGCAAATGTTTTCTGCACATATTTAAAAAGTTGCCAACTCCTGTAGTAAACTAACTTCATCTGTTCTGGTCTTTCATGAGCCAATTTAGACAACAGCCTCACAGAAGGACTTTGAAGGACTCACCATTAGTGATAAGCGAGTATACTTCTTGCTCGGGTTTTCCCGAGCATGCTCGGGTGGTCTCCAAGTATTTTGGCGTCCTTGGAGATTTAAGGCCCCGTCACACTAAGCGACTTACCAGCGATCCCAACACCGATATCAAGGTGTCAGGATCGCTAGTAAGTCGCTATGTGATCGCTGGTGACCTGTCACACAGACAGCTTCACCAGCGATCAGCACAGCGATGCCGAGCGCCCGGCATCGCTTGCCATCGCTGTAAAAAATAGAATCAAAATAAAAAATATTGTTATTCTCACCTTCCGACGTCCCGTTCAGCCATCCTGCCTCTCTCCACGCTCCGGTCCCAGTGATCCTTTGCACAAATGACCGCAAGATGTCATGGCCTCGAGGGATAACAAAGTCTTGCGGTCATTCGTGCAAAGGATCACTGGGACCGGAGCGTGGAGAGAGGCAGGATGGCTGAACGGGACGTCGGAAGGTGAGAATAACTATATTTTTTTTTTATTATTATTTTTTACACCTGATCGCTGGTCTCCCGCCTGTCACACACAGCGATGCGTGCTGGCCAGTGGGAGACCAGCGAACAAAGAAATGTCCAGAGGTTTCTTCCAGCGATCAGCGATACCGGCAGGGGGGCCGCTCGCTGATCGCTGTCACACACAGCGATCTCGCTGGTGAGATCGCTGTTACGTCACAAAAGTTGTGACTCAGCAGCGATCTCGCTACCGAGATCGTTAGTGAGACGGGGCCTTAAGTTTTCATCACCTCAGCTGCATGACTTGCAACTGCTATACAGCTTGAATACATGTGTGGAATGCCTGTTTGTTAGGGAATTCCCACATGTATTCAGCCTGTCTACAAGCAGCTGAGACAATGAAAACTAAATCTCCAAGCATGCCAAAATACTCAGAGATCACCAGAGCATGCTTGAAGAGACCAGAGCAATGAGTATACTCGCCCATCTCTACTCAGCACGTGTGCATTACATGGACTGTCCATTAACTTCATTGAAAAGTGTGCAATGCTTATTTTACCCTGAGGGATAATTAAAGTCTTTCTCCAACGTTTCTCAGCAGATTATCCCTGCAGCATGACATCCTGTAATCAAGTTCTTACTATCTCTTTATATAGCTGCCTTGTAATGTTTTCATTTCATGTTCTGTCCAAATGTCACCGTATCCCAGAATTCCAAGAGGAGGAAGTTCACCGACGGCTGCTAGTACCAACCTATTGCGCAGTACCACACACACACACACTCTGTACACCATACGCACTACACACACACTCACATTCATACACTCACACTCATACACTCATCAGTCACATTCACTCTCACCTCACTCTCACACTCACTCTCACACTCACACAGTTACAGTCACACACTCACAGTAACACTCACACACTCACACTCTCACACTCTCACACACTCACAGACTCACTCACACACACACTCATGCAGCCTCTTGCGCGATACCACCAGCAGAACACCATCATGCTGTGCCTGCATGAATTCCATGCAGGCACACTCACACACTCACAGTAACACTCACTCTCACACACTCACACTCTCCCACTCACTCACACTCACACACTCATGCAGCCTCTTGTGTGGTACCACCAGCAGAACACCATTGCACTGTGCCTGCACGAATTCCACGCAGGTGCAGTGAATCATTCGGCTGATCCCGGTGGCAGATGTGTGACGTGTCTACAGGCAGAGGTAGCCGGTCACATTAAAGGGGTTTCCCCATGAACAAAAGTTCATTTTAAAAATTGTCTGGGTCTGACCGTGTCTGGAGCATACCACATCTCCTGGGCAGGGGAGGAAGCAAGAGACAATACTGACATTACAGCCGGAGATCACAGAGGATTCATTTTGTGAGGTAAAATATTTAACTGACTGTTTTTAAACAATATTTTACCTCACAAAATGTAGCTCTGCGATCTCCTGCTGTAATGTCAGTATTGTCTTTTGCTTCTTCCCCTGCCCAGTAGCTGTGGTATGTTCTGTACATGGTCAGATACAGACAATTTTTAAAATGAACTTTCGTTCATGGGAAAACTCCTTTAAATAGAAATTTCTCCCGACATGCTGTGCACTGACTGTTTAGTGATGGGGTACACAGGTCAAACAAGAGATAACATGAGAGGAGAAGACAGCAGATGGGGGAGAGAGAAAGTGCACAGGGGTGAGACAGAAAGAGCACAGGGTAGAGACAGCTCAAACAGGACAGCACATGAGGGGAGAACACAGCACAGGAAAGAGAGAGACAGCTGACAAGGGGGATAGCACATGGGGTAGACAAGTCAAAGAAGAGAGACCAGACGGGAGAAGTCAGCACATGGGGAAAGAGAGTAGATTGGTGGGTGAGCACATGGCGAGAGTGATTCTCAATGCTGCAAAGCCTGCCCCCATTGTGACATTACCGCCCTCCCGATGCTATACCATCGGGCCTCCATCAAGTTCTTCTAATAATTGCAAAATGTAAAAAGGAGACAGCAGGTTTTAACTGTCCCCAACTAATAAACTGATAAATTTGACATTGCACTGTTTATAGGTGAGCTTGTCATTAGAGATGCAGCAGATCAATTTACAGAAGATCGTGTTCTAGCCAAGTTTCCTGAAACTTGCGGTTTCCCGCAAAATCAAACACCTTGAAAGCGGATTCAAACTTTGCAAAAAAAAAATCTTCCCGGACACTGTTTCCTACACTACTGAAACATAATAGAGGGGCTACTTTCATTTTGTGCTTCCAAGTGGGCCTCCCTAAGGTGCCCTGCAACCATAGCACCTTATAGTTGTTCTGTAGATGGAGTCGGAATGACTCTGAAATGCGTTGACATTAATCCAACATTTCATTCTCCATAGTGGCTTGTCATTTATCCAGCAGCATAAGTTATTTCCATTGCCTGTGGTATATTTCATTACAATCCCTTGGAAGCTACAGCTGCTGGAAACTGCATTTTTAGTGGTTGTGTCCTACACAACCCTATAAGGTGGGCACTATTACCTATTGATCCCATTTTGCTACTTAGATAAGACCCTATTGTGCTTTTGTGTCCTTTATGTATGTTATGGATTATCAGAAATTGTGCAGTGGAGGTCAGTACCTGGGCTATCACAGATCAGCGGTTCCAACAGGAGCATAGATTGTAGGACAGAGTTATTTTCCATTTCCAGAGTCACTGGTTAAGTTTACCTCCTGCACAGTGAAAGCTCTCATGGTCAGCAGGGTTCTCTCTCCTGTAGTCTGTAAGCTCTTATGGTCACACCAGTCCTCCTTCTCCTGTCGAGTGTAAGCTCTTATAGTCAGCAGGGTTCTCTCTCCTGTAGAGTACAAGCTTTTATCATAAATGGGGTCCTCTCTCTACTGTAGATTATAAGTTCTTATGGTCAGCATGGTTCTCTCTTTCTCCTGTCGAGTGTAAGCTCTTATGGTCAGCAGGTTACTTTCTACTGTAGAGTTTAGGCTTTTATAGTCAGCAAAGTCCTCTCTCGTGTAGAATGCTCTTATGGTCTGTGAGGTTCTCTCTCTCTTTTTCTCATCAAGTGTAAGACCTTATGGTCAGAAAGATTTTCTCTCTTCTCTCTCCCTCATGTGCATTCTATTAGCAATTACAGGCTATTCAGTATTAAAATCTGTGCACATTTATTCAATGCAAATCAAATTTTGGGGGAAAATTTTGTGAAGTTAGCAAATTCAAATTTCAAATTATGCGCTGATTTCCACTAGTAACCATTATGGCTACCAAGAGCACATTTACATTATTCTTGCTACATGCACGAACGCCTTCATTTTCTGTACTAAAATAAAAAGCAAAACTACTTAAGCTGAAGGCCAGAAAAACCTGATGATCTCAAAAACTAAATTCTCTGTGTACCACAGACTATATGACATACCAACAAAGCACATTCAATTATTTTTATAACATCTTTCAAAGTAAAAGACTGACCTTGACATAAAGGTGGCATTATAAAAGGTAAGACAAAATGTTCATAGCAGAACTACTGAGAATGTGTGGAATTCACATAAGCGATCCTTTGGGCAAAGTTTTATATGTTCTTACCAACTCAAATAACTATAAAAACTTCAAATCATATAACACATTCATCTATTAATGCGTCACCCTATCAGCACACTTGTATAATAAATTGTTCAAGGATGTCAAAGAAATCAATGTCAGAAATGTGGAGCAACAAGTTGAAGGGAAACAGAGAAAAAAATGTTTTATATCATTTCATTATAAAGATGTAGAAGGGAAATAGACTCAGTTCAGCTTAGACTTGGATTTTCTGGGTGGGTACATTTTTTAAATATCACATTGAGGAATTCTTAAATAATAGAGGGGGACATTCTGTTCCGCATGCTCCATTAAAAGTTAGAGCAGAAAGCAAGTCTAAAGAGTAGAAAAACAGAAAAAACAGTTCACCCAGTATGCGGCATGTTGAAGCGCGGACTCCCAGGGACTACTTGAAGAGAACAGCGAAAAAATAGAAAGGTCCAGGTTCCGTGAAGGTTCAATAAATTGTTAGATGATCATTGTTAATGCAGCTCTGACAAAGACCACTACAGGTGTTCGAAACGTGTTGCTGTGGTCATTGATACCATGTTATTTTAATCTTTTTTCAATAAATTGAAGCCTCCACGGAAGCTGGTCCTTTCTATTTTTTCATAGTTCTAAAGAGTGTGTCTATATTTAAAGGACTTCTAACATCTGTCCATTGCACAGGGAGCCTACTCCTTACAATGGGGACAGTTCAGATCTTTGCTTGACTGGCAGTTAAATGGAGATCTGGCAGGATAACTCTTTTAATTCATTTTTAACTTTAACCCCTTTCCTACATTAGACGTACTATTCCATCCATGTGACCTGGGACCTAAGTCCCAAGTACGGAATAGTACGTCTAATGCGATCACGGGGGGGATTATGATTATGACAGCTGACACCCGGCACAATGTGTCAGGGGCGCTCATGGACTGCCCCTGACACGTTAACCCCAGGCACACCACGATCAATCATGATCGCGGTGTACCGGGGCTTAAAGGAAGCATCGGCAGGGAGGGGGCTCCCTCCATGCTTCCCTGCGACCCCCACAGCAGCGCCATATTGGATCCGGGGACCTGCAGGGAGCTGACTTCCTCACTGCCCGCAGAGCGAAGGCATGAGGAAGCCTGCAGTAGTGCCTGTGACAGATCGCTGATCTGTCACAGCAATCTGTGATGTGACAGATCAGCGATCACAGGACAGTGATGTCCCCCATGGGACATTATAATAAAGTTAGAAAATTTTTTTAAAAAAGTGTAAAAATAATTTTAAAAAATCGCTAAATAAATTAAAAAAAAATTCCCTAATAAATTCATTTTTTGAAAATAAAAAAACAAAAAAACAATAAAAGTACACATATTTGGTATCGCCGCGTCCATAATGACCCACCCTATAAAACTGTCCCATTAGTTAACAACTTTACCAAACCCCTTAAAAAATAAAAAACGAAGCAAAAAATAATAATTTATTATCATACCGCCGAACAAAAAGTGCAATAATTCGCGATCAAAAAGACTCATATAAATATCCATGGTACCACTGAAAATATCATCTTGTCCCGCAAAAAATGAGCTGCAACACAGCATCATCAGCGAAAAAATAAAAAAGTTATAGCTCACAGAATAAAGTGATGCAAAAATAATTTTTTATATAAAATTGTTTTCATTGCATAAAACCGCCAAAACATTAAAAAATGACATAAATGAGGTATCGCTGTAACCATACTGACCCGAAGAATAAAACCGCTTTATTAATTTTACCACACGTGGAACAGTGTAAACGCACCCCCCAAAAGAAATTCATGAAACGCTGGTTTTTGTTCATTCTGCGTCCCAAAAGTCGGAATAAAAAGCGATCAAAAAATGTCACATGCCCGAAAATGGTACGAGTAAAAACGTCAACTCGTCCCGCAAAAAATAAGACCTCACATGACTCGGTGGGTCAAAATATGGAAAAATTATAGCTCTCAAAATGTGGTGATGCATAAACTATTTTTACAATAAAAATCGTCTTTTAGCGTATGACAGCTGCCAAAAATAAAAACCCGCCATATATAGTAAATCAATCCCACCTTTATCACCCCCTTAGTTAGGGAAAAATAATAAAATTAAAAAAAATTATTTATTTCCATTTTCCCATTAGGGCTAGGGAGTTAGGGCTAGGGTCAGAGTTAGGGCTAGGGTCAGAGCTATGGTTAGAGCTAGGGTTAGGGCTAGGGTTAGGGCTAGGGTTAGGGTTGGAGTTAGAATTGGGGGGTTTCCACTGTTTTGGCACATCAGGGGCTTTCTAAACGCGACATGGCGTCCGATCTCAAATCCAGCCAAAAAAGTCAAATGTGGGGGCACTTGGGGGGTCTAGTTTCCAAAATGGGGTCACTTGTGGGGGGTTTCCACTGTTTAAGCACATCAGGGGCTCTCCAAACGTGGCATGGCGTCCAATCTGAATTCCAGCCAATTTTGCAGTGAAAAAGTCAAACGGCGCTCCTTCCCTTCCGAGCTCTGCCATGCGCACAAACAGTGGTTCCCCCCACATATCAGGTATCAGCGTACTCAGGACAAATTGCACAATAACTTTTCCAGTCCAATTTCTCCTGTTACCCTTGGTAAAATAAAAAAATTGAACCTGAAGTAATTTTGTTTGTGAAAAAAAGTTAAATGTTCATTTTTTTTTAAACATTCAAAAAATTCCTGTGAAGCACCAGAAGGGTGAATAAACTTCTTGAATGTGGTTTTGAGCACCTTGAGGGGTGCAGTTTTTAGAATGATGTCACTTTTGGGCATTTTCTATCATATAGACCCCTCAAAATGACTTCAAATATGATGTGGTCATAAAAATAAAATGGTATTGCAAAAATGAGAAATCGCTGGTCAAATTTAACCCTTATAACTTCCTAACAAAAAAATTTTGGTTCCCAAATTGTGCTGATGTAAATTAAACATGTGGGAAATGTTATTTATTAAGTTTTTTAAGTGCCATATCTCTGTGATTTAAGAGCAAAAAATTCAAAGTTGGAAAATTGCAAAATTTTCAAAATTTTTGCCAAATCTCCATTTTTTTCACAAATAAACGCAAGTTATATGAAGGACATTTTACCACTATCATGAAGTACAATATGTCATGAGAAAACAATGTCAGAATCACCGGGATCCGTGGAAGCGTTTCAGAGTTATTACCTCATAAAGGGGCTTAGGTCAGAATTGTAAAAATTGGCCCGGGAATTAACATGCAAACCACCCTTGGGAGTAAAGGGGTTAAGTGATAGGTTGAAAATAGCTGACATGTGCCGGGAAAGATGTGGTCTCAGCGCCGGAGCCAACATCAAAGGGAAGGATACGACATACGCATGTACGGCACGTCATGATGGGGTTAAATCATTAAGCACATGATTATTTATTTTTTGGAGGGGTTCCCAAGTTATTATATACTAGAATGTTTTATCCTTGGTAAACATTTGTATTGTATCAAATCAGAGGGTTATTAAAATGCTGATCCAAATACTTAAATGGGTTGTCCTGTTTAAAACTACAAGTCTGAAGTCACTTTAAATGACTGCAGACTTGTGAATCCTCACATTGCACACACTGGATGCTGTAGAAATTCTCGAGCTGGTAGCAGCGATCATGTGACTGCCAGTTTGCGATATGCGTACTCCCAGCCACATTCTGACTAGAATTTTTCCAACCAAGATCTATACGCTTGCAATAGTCAGATTATGGCCAGAAGTATGCGGCATGTGACTGCAGACTTGTAGTTTTAGACTGGACTACCCCTTTAAATGCGAAATTTATACTCAGTGTGCATGGTAGCACCTATCTATTAAAAACAAATGTGAACGTTATTTCTTCTGCACTCATGTTACAAATGCAAGACAATCTGGGGATCTTGCTGTCATATTTTCAATCATTGAAACAAAGGTGTCTTTAAACTCTGTAGCTAAAATATGAAAAGAATACACACTGTACCATCCCACTTCAGCTGCATATCTCTTACATGAGACCAAAGTGCACAGCAGTCCCAGCAATAGGGTCACCATGATGTGGTGTGATGACTTTTACATCTTTTTTAATAAAAACTATGTTAACTAAGTACCCTATATTATTTTCATGCAGTATTGCTATTTCTTTACTGCAGGATATTTGCTCCCATGGTTTTTTTCTTGAGTTTTGTCTGTTTGGTGGCCAGTGTGAGCACGTGCTTACAAGCTGCATGCATACCAACTTACATTCTTGTTCATTGGTTTTGGTTTCTCTTTCAGCTTTTGCACTCTCTGCAAATAAGCGTGTTGCCTCCCTTTTCTTTGAGCTGTACACACATAGCTTCCTATGACTGGATGTCCATTAGTCAGTGCCTTGGTCCTTCTCAGCCCTTATTCACATTTATGCCATTAAACACATGGTAAGGTTTTAACACTAGAGGTTAGGACTAGTGATGAGCGAGTATACTCGTTGCTCGAGATTTCCCGAGCATGCTCGGGTGATCTCTGAGTATTTATACTGTATGTGCCCAGAGATTTAGTTTCTGTTGCCATAGCTGCATGATTTTCGGCTGCTACACAGCCTGAGTACATGTGGGGATTTCCTAAAAAACAGGCAATACCCACAAGGCTAGCAGCTGCAAATAATGCAGCTACGGCGACAGAAACTAAATCTCCGAGCACATCTAAATACTCGATCACCCGAGCATGCTCGGGAAATCTCGGGTAGAGAGTATACTCACTCACCACTAGTTGGGACCATCCCGAATAGGGTCGCCGTGATGTGGTGGGATGGCTTTTACATTTTCATTATCAAAATTATGTTAACCAAGTACCCTATGCTATTGTCATGCACTATTGCTATTTATTTTCTGCAGGGCATTTGATCATTTTGTTTTTATCTTAGGTTTTGACTGGAGACTTATAGTTTTAGACTGGACAACCCCTTTATATGTTAAATTCATACTAATTGTGTATAGTAGCACCTATCCATTAAAAAAAAAAACATGCTCATTGTTTCTTCTGTGCTCGTATAACAATCTGGTGATCTTGCTGTCGTATTGCCAGTCATTGAGAGACAGGTGTCTTTAACCTTAGTGTAGCTAAAATATGAAAAGAATACACACCGTACCTTCTCACTACAACTGCATATGTCTTACATGAGACCAAATCGCACAGCAGTCCCAGCAATCCACCTATCCTATTGTCCAAGTGATTGCGTTCCTAAAGTATTTACTATTTTTGTTTTAAAACTACAACTCTCTGTAGCCTGAGAAACTCGGGGACGCTGATGCTTTATTACTACAGTAGACAAATTATATAATAAACCGGTGCAAGAGTTTGAGTATATTTTATTACCGTAGAAATTACAGCTACTTTATTATTAGCCCAAGAACTCAAAAAAAATTGCTAAATCTAAATTCCTCGTTAACACAACTGCTGCAGAAAATAATTGCGAGACTCCAGCTAACAACATTTCATAGCTAACAACGCAATTAAAACAGAGTGACACACAGATAATATATTATTGTACAAACTACATAGTAGATTAACTAAATAACCAGATTAATTGGAAGTGCTACGTTACTTTCTGAAATATTTGATTATTCTGCTGCTAAAATTTATGAAGTGATGATATTTTAGATCTTAGATGTTGTTTAGGAACTTATGCCAGGGTTTAAGGCTATGCCGGTAGACTTGAGGACACACAGGCAACTCCAGTTGTAAATGCCAAATAATGGCTTTAGAATTTAATACTATAATCCCAGTTGGCTAATTCTGTAAAGGGAGATGTATCAATAGGAGGTTTAGCTTAAATTTTATAGACTGTAAAATGGACATTAGAAATGGCCGCTGGCACGGAGAAGAAGGGCGTGAAGAGATAGGAGGTCCTAGGAAAAGACCACGAAGAGTCTTTGGCCTCCCCTGCCTGAATTACTATGTGACAGCTACATGGCCCACCCCCAAGGGGTTCGTATACTGGCTTGGAATGGAGGCGCTGGAAGAAGTCGCCGCCCTCGGAAGGAGGGGCAGAAGAAGCCAGTGGCGGGAAAGGGGCCGAGGCAGGAAGAAGAAAGGGAGAATGCCATTTTGGAAGGAGAGGGAAGGAGGCTTGCGGAGCACGGGGAAACTGATCTCTCTGGTGCCATGGCTGAAGGCTCCAACCTGACTTCTGAGATGATCCGCCGGCAGCTGGCAGAAGAGATAGCCGAGCTGACCACCCGGTTACAGCTGAGGCAGGAGGCCTTGGAGAGGCTGAGCCGGCAGCAAGCCCAGGAAGGGTCTACACCTGTGGCACCCACAACACCGGTACCTGCTAGACTGTCCTCCGGCAGCGCTGATTTTTACCTCCACGCTGTCCATAAGACTGAAGGCTACCTGCCCGGGAACGTTACCGGAAGACCCGGGAGCTGAGACTGTACTCCCACCCGGACCTGCCGCGGCTGCGCAGGTCCCTACTGAAGCCCCTGCGGACCTGGACCCATCATCCGCTCTACCACCGCCGGCGTCCGGACCAGCCATTCTGGTGGATCCCCCTGCAGCGGAGCCGGAGCACCGTCAGGAGGTCTCAGGTATGTCTGCAGTCCCTGCACCTGAGAAGGCCCTGGGGTGTACGCCCGTAGTAGCGGCAGGACAGGTCGTGCTGGACCTTGCCTGGGATCGGGATGCCTGTCCACAGGGGGAGATACCAGAACCCCTGGCAGTGGTACCGCGGGCCCCAGTGGGTGCGAGCAGGTCCCGGGAGCAACAGGAGGATGAGGAGAATTGGGCTAGCTGCCAAGCTACCATCCGGCAATTGGCAGCAGAACACCGGGAGAGGGAGCAGAGGAAGATGTCTGTGCTGGGCCCTGATCTAGACCGCAAAGAGAGAGCCCGTGCTGGTCACTTTGGTCCCCAGGACGCAGCTGGATGGGGACAAGTTTTGAACGTAAATCAGGAGAGGGGTTTCGGATTCATTGCAGACCCCAAGAGAATAAGTGACCTTTTCTTCAGTCGGTGGGATGTGGAGTCGCATCTGAGGAAGGGACATCCTGATAGATACCTGCAGCCTGGAGAGTACGTAACTTTCACCCGACATGAGGGGCTCAGGGGATGGTACGCCCTGAATATACGGCGTATCCCAGAGGAGTGTATTGAGAGATACCTGCAGAAGCGACCGGCTGCTCCCCCACCCACTGTAGTCACCGAGACTGCATGGGAACCTGCTCCCAGGAAGCCAACCGCCTCAGTCCAGCAGTCTAAGCCAAAGTTCCCCAACTTGACCCCTTGGGAAGAGAGATACCTAAAGATGGCCAATGAGTACCTTTCATCTGGTAGCGGTTCACCCCCTTCCAGAACCCCAGGAGGACATCATCAGCACTAATCAGCACTAAAGATAAAAGTCTCGTTACCCAGGAGGGTTTGTTTGCACCGTTGTGCCTTTTTGTTGACCATGTTGTTTTTGTTGCTGGTAGCATTTTTGTTGCCCATTTTTTTTGATTGGCAGCATTTCTTCATTTGAACTTCAGTGATCATGAACTTGGAGTGTATCACAAACGTCCTTGTAAATAGTTGCACCTCTTTAGGTGCCCTTTCTTGGTTTTACATATAGACACTTTGCAAAGATAATGTTCTGCATGGACACTTTTCGAAGATGATGTCTACCTCTAAGGACACTGCATGAAATCCCGGCTTGGAGCAGTGTCCAGCACTTACAAGAATCTTTGAACTGTTTTATTGAAAAGTATTTGATAATGTGTTTTATAAGAGTGTTAGTAACTGAGAAATGGCTTTTACTAGAAGAATAAGGAATGTCTGAAATAGAGATGAGCAATGTGAATAAAGAATTGAAAGTGACAGGTGATGGACCAGGTATTTGCGGTCAGCGTCTTACGTCTAGAAGAGAGAAAAATTTTAAAGAAATGTGTTACAGAGTACAGCACTTTTGAATTAATAAAGATTTGCACTGTATACTTAGAATTTTAGACAGAATTGTTGGTAACGTTCGAGAATGAGTACATCCTATATTAGGATGCTTAGCATAAGAAAAGTTTGTTCTGCATTATAAAAATTTTTGTATGTTTCTCTGCTGTCAACTTTGTTTATCTTGCAGCCCGCGGACATGCTGTGTGCTGTGTGTAACGGGGGTATGTGGCGCCCCTGAGGCTCAGTCGCCACAGAGGTACTGCACCTTCTCCTAAAGTGTGGTGCCCCACTGTCTGGGTAAGTTGGGAGCTCCTTTCCACACTCCAACACTCGCATCCCACACAACAGGGTAGTTCTGCACAACCACATTGCGGCTCAGTGCTTAGAGAGTAGCAGAGCACCTCTGGTGGTTCCCTGCTTGGAACACTGGATGTGTTGGGAGGTGGGTGGAGTTTAGATCCATATAAAAGATTGGGATGGTTTAGAATTACAGGTCAGTCCCTTAGGGGTTAGTCTGACAGAAGGTCGGTGGAGTAGGAAGTCACTCAGAGAGGAGTGGGGATCCCTGGAAGAAGGGATGGAGGAAGGAGTGCTGCAGCTGCCTCAGTTACCTGAGCCAGCTGGCACGGGAAAGTAAGGAAGGTGGAAAGACGTGGAACGATAACCTAAGCATCCATAGGAAGGAAATACAAGTACGGAATGAAGGAGTAGAGAGAACAGAGAGGAGACGTGGGTTAGAAGAGGAACCCTGCCTATAGGTTCTTAGCACAAGGCCGAGGCCCGGTCCCCGAGGTTGTATTGACACTTATGGTTCTGCAGCAGACACCATTGGAGTAGTTGGCTGTAAATGCATTACTCCCATCCAAGACTTGATGTTCAACAGCAACACAGATAGAGAGCCGGGAGTGAGGCGTCCCCGAAGCAGGCTACAGCTGTCTGCCGTGCAAGTAGAGTTCTAGGAACATCTCTTAGGAGACATTCCAGGGTTACTAAGTACTGGAGTGCTTCACACCACAAGGCGCATTGACGGAGTCGTTCAGGAAGGTACATGTTGGCGGAGTGTTGGAGAGGAGAGCCCTGACTTGCCCGGGAGGTTGGTTGAGTCTTTACCCTGGAGGACACGGCATGGAGGCGGGCACCAGTGTGTACCACGAACTGTGAGTAAAGCTTTGAAACTGCAGCTCTGGTGTCCTCCATTCCTTTGTGCGCTAACACCTTCAGCACCGCTACATCTGGGTACTAGCATCCATACCATCCTGCTCCTCTCCTCACCCATAGCACATACACTGCCCTGGGACTACAGCTCCACCTGTGGGGAGCTACACCATCTTTGCCGCACCACACCATCAGTCCCAGTGGATCTGCATGCGGCGTCAGCTTAACACCTCCCTTGCCGAACACCACAGGTGGCGTCACGAACTATTCCATTAACTACCACAAACCACCCTATTACTTGGGTGCCCAGTGCCACGGACCGGGTCACCGCTGCTGTGACACATCCCCCTGACACCGGCCCGGTACTGAGTACCCCACGGCCCTGGGAGGGCGCCCCAGAACCTGTCACGTTGAAAATGGCATCTGATCTGCAGGCACAAAATTTTACAGGAGGACTTGATCAGATTTGATATTTTAAGGGCAAATTTTCAGTAAAAATTGCAACTTAGTCATTGAAATTCCTGGTGTCAGTACACATAGGTAGGTGATACAGTCTTCCCTGTATGACTGCATGCACAGACAACTGTCAATCACTGAGTAGAACCACCCACTGAACTCCTATGTCCACAAACACCAGGAATGTCATCAATTAACATATTATAGGTATATTAAGTCTTTCCTACCAAATCTTTATATCATTCTTCCCAGCTTCTCCTTGTCTATGCCATGGTATTCACATCATGGATTGCATGTACAAGGTACCAGGAAACCTTTAAGCTGTCTAAAGTATAGTGACGATTTAAAGCTATTAGTCTGCAATGCAAAATCTGGAACTGGATCTTCCACCTACCTTACTCCATTTATAATATTGATTTCTACTTAAAGCGTACTAGAACCCAACTGCATATGCTACCTCTGATAGCTGCTGTAGGGGGAGCAACAGTTGCAAACTTTTCAGGTCCCTCCTGTAGTCACATCATTCCCAACACTGGTTGTCATAAGTGAACTAGAGATATTTCAAGGGGTGTTGAACATGCAGGAATTACAGATTAGGCACTAATAAAGGGGCCAATTTTAATAATTAGGCTTTCTAGAAGTCAGAAACCCTACAAACCTTCAAGAACCCAGGGAAGATGTATGTTTTCACATAAGCATTTAACCTGGTCCTTAGAAATCCCAAATGGTGTTCCAAAACTCTAATCCTAAAGACAAGACATCTCTATTCCTAAAGACAAGTAGATGCATGCAGTAAGTAAACCCTTAAAAGGCTATCAAGATCCTATCCCAATATGGAATGGGTGTAAAAATAATAGCATTAGTAAATACCTCCAATTAGAAATGCAGTATAGTTCTTCTGATTTGCTTTGTCACTTACCCCATGTGCAGGGCATTGTAGTAGCTTAGGTATCCATGGTTATGTCCTCCACACGGGGTAAGCAACATAGCGAATCAGAAGAACTATACATTTCTAATTGGAGGTATTAGCTAATTTTATTATTATTACACCTACTACGTGTCGTGATAGGATCTTGGAGATGGAAAAAAACCTTAAATAGTGTATGTTATAATACCTAATATGTCAGAATACTTTATTACTACTTTACAGTTTGTTTTAAAGAACAAATAGATCTCTGGATTTCGTCAGAATTATGAAAATGGAAGACGAATGTAAAAGGTCGCAGTGATCGCTGCTCATCAGTTTTTTATTCATTGTAGGATATTCATTTGTTGTCGGTGTTGTTGCAAGCATTGTGCAACTCATCAAGTCACTAATTATACATGCTCATGTCTTCCCTGACAAGTGTTTGATGACAAAACAGCATATGCTGTCAAATCTCAACATTACAGTGTGCTCAGTTATGTTCTAAAGAGAAATATGGTGTTCGCAGTATGACGGGATGTTATAATGAGGCGGGATGTTGTAATGAGGCGGGATGTTATAATGAGGCGTGTATTTACGGGTATGAATATTCGTATCACTAACTGGGATATTTCTCCTTAGGTGGTAGAGAAATAATAACCTGAAAATAATTACAGTATCTTTAATAGGATATCAGGACAACGGGAAGAAGACACAGGAGTCGGCAGAGATTAGATAAAGGGCATAGAATAATACAACAACCTGCTTTCTTTTTAAGAAGCAGTTTTCTTCGGCTACATATATTATACAGAATTTTTTTTAAAAATAATTTTAAAAATTAAATAAAATATTTGAGAAACTAATGTTTTTGGGAACTGTAGTCGCTGTAATGCTGGAGGTGACCCTGCTTTCTGATGGAGTATAACTAAAGATTTTAATTATTAATGCATTTTTTTTGTAACATTTAAAGTGCTCTACAACCAAAATGAATATGCCTAATTTATGATAAAAGATGAGTTTTTCACTCAGCTAATTGATGGGCTGACAAAACAGTTACCACTACTGCAGCTTTGCCTTTATTTAAGATAATGAAGAGCCCAATACAAATACTAGAGATGAGCAAATACATTTTTAAGAAGTCTAATTCATTACACATTTTTCGAAAATTTCAGATGTTGTCGAATCCACCATTTTTGGGATTCGATTCACACGAATCCAATAAAATACCAGCTGGCTGGCATTTGATTCTTTCTTTTGAGGTCCAGGAAGAGGTTAAAAAAACAGAAACCATTACTTTCAGTAGACTTTCATGTGACTCCTTGCACCACTACTGCAGTTCCATGGTCTTCCGCACAGTCTCCGGTTCCTATGTTGCTGCTGCTACAACTAACCCCGTGTGACAAAATGGCATAAATAATAATGTGAGTGGGGGTAAAGGGAGTGACAGTGGTGTAAGGAATTAGGTTAGGACTAGTCATGAGCAAGCGGCTGCTAACCGAGTGTCTTTAAAGTGCTCAAATATATGTTTGAGTCCTCGCAGGTGTTTGACAGCCACTGACACATGTAAGGATTGCCTGTTTGTGAGCACACGACCATGTTTGGATGACACCTTATCCGAGCACGTTCACTAGTTAGGACCTAAAACAGGAAACTTTAACCCTTTAACGACGAGGGGTATTTTTGGTTTTGAATTTTCATTTTTTGCTCCCCTTCTTTCCAGAGCCATACATTTTTTTCACTTTTTGATCAAAATGGCCATTTGAGGGCTTGGTTTTTGCAGGACGAGTTGTACTTTGGAACGACACCATTGGTTTTACCATGTCGTGCAAAAGAAAACGGGAAAAAAATTCCAAGTGCGGTGAAATTGCAAAAAAAAGTGCAATCCCACACTTGTTTTTTGTTTGGCTTTCTTGCTAGATTCACTAAAGGCTAAAACTGATCTGCCATTATGATTCTCCAGGTCATTACGAGTTCATAGACACCAAAAATGTCTATGTTCTTTAATATCTAAGTGATGAAAAAAATTTCAAAAGTTTGTAAAAAAAAAAAAGTTGCCCTTTTCCGAGACTCGTAGTGTTTCCATTTTTCATGATTTGGGGCCGGGTGAGGGCTTATTTTTTGCATACCGATTTGACGTTTTTATTGATACCATTTTGGTGCAGATACGTTCTTTTGGTTGCCCATTATTGCATTTAATTGTAATGTTGCAGCGACCAAAAAGAGTAATTCTGGTGTTTCGATTTCTTTTTCGCTACGCCGTTTACTGATTTGATTAATTCTTCTTATATATTGATAGATTGGGTGATTCTGAACACGGCGATGCCACATATGTGCATATTTGATTTTTTTTATTGTTTTATGTTGAATGGGGCGAAAGGGGGGTGATTTGAACTTTTATATTTTTTTATTTTTTCAATATTTCTAAAACTTTTTTTTTTACTTTTTATTTGCTTCAATAGTCTCCATGGGAGACTTGAAGCTGAAGTTGTCTGATCGCCTCTGATACATAGAAATGCTCACTTACTATGAGCGCTGACCACTAGTTGGCGCTCATAGCCATGCAGCAATGACAGACAGTGTGGCAGATGCTGAAACATGCATCGGGTAAGACGCTGCACTGCCAATCTCTCTCCCCTCTGTTATACAGTTACAGTCCACCAAGGGTCTTATGTTACGTACATTATTGGATATAGCCTGCGGGTAATATTTATGCTATATACTATGCATATTCTTCTTATAATGTCCTATATATGCACTAGCACATGCACTTTTTTCAAGCACTTATGCTGCCTATATAACCACCTGCATGCAGTGATACATCCTAATGGCTAATATACACAGTGTGTTTATATCATTACATTAAAGTAAGCTATAACACACCTGCATGGATTTATACTATTACAACTATGTTTATTATTTATAGTAACCATTCATTAAGAATATGTCCTCAATTGTACATTTTTCTGTGAGTGTTGTCTTTGAATTGCGTGCGTTTTACTGCCAGTTCCTTTCTTCCCCACCCCATACTTTTAATGTATTTGACTAATAAAGTTGCATAATTTTAATTACAAATTTAGACTTGTATGATTGGTTCTTCCTTCTTCTTTTGCATGAAGAGATCTTTTAGACCTGATGAAGCTGATGTACTTATTTTATAAATCCACATCAGAATCTTTGTGTAGATCTTATTGAAAACGTGCTGCTAAATTTCCTTACTTCTCCCAGGACTTATAAAATGTTTCATTTTATTTTAAAATTGTGCTACCATGGATTTTCAAAGTGAGTACACCAGAGGTAAGTGATCTATTTATAATACATGCAGTTTTTACGACTGACGTTTTAGGGAACACTCCAGGACAAATTGACACATGATACAGCATGCCAAGTAGAGGGCTTAAAAAGGATGTGAGTGACAAAGATTACTGAACTTTAGTCCGATTCATCAAAGTATTTACGCCAGTTTTCATAAAACCCTGAAAAATCACAAAATGTTTGTGCAGTGCGAGGTTGTGCCAAAATTTAAAGACTCTTTGCTAGAGTTGAGTGAAACGGGTTAGTCAAATTCATAAGTCGCCGACTTTCGCTAAAGTCGGGTTTTGCCGATCGAAACCCGACCATAGCGTGAGGTCGGCCATGAGGTCGCCGACCCGCACGCCAAAGTCGCGTTTCCCATAATGCTTCTAGCGCCTTTTCTCAGCCAATCATCAAGGACGCACAATGTGGGCAACGCGATGACATCGGCAGCGGCCACCACCATCTTAGAGAAGGGCATTCGTGTGATTGGCTTGCTTTGCGTGGCGTCACAGTGGCTATAAAAGCCCTGACCGCCAACCGCCATTTTACTTCTGCCGATCTTAGCATAGGGAGAGATTGCTGCTGCTGATTCTCAATAGGGAGAACATTAGGCAACAAAGGAAAAAAAAACTGCTTCTTCTGTTAGCGATTTCAACTGTACAGTTAATGTGCAGTGACAGGGGAGGATTTTAGTGTGTGCAGCAGCGCTGGTGGTTATTAGGCTGCCTTATAAGGCTACCTGATAGCTGCTTTGCTGTGTGCACACTACTGTGCAGACTGCTTTTTTAAAAGCAAAAAACTTTTATTCTGATTTTCTGCACAGTTACAGAGCGTTCATTTTTTCACACACCGTATAGAGGTGTACGCTCCTCACACACTACCGTGTACCGGCTGTTATCACGGACATATAAATGCTATTTGTGTGTGACTCAGTAAAAAAATAGACGGAGATTTTAAATTTTCCATACATACACCGTATAGAGCTGTCCGCTTCTCAAACAGTATCGTAAATCGGCTGTTTGTATTGCGGTCAAATCTATACAGAGACAGCGTGTGTGTGTGAGACTCCGTAAATACATATACGGACATTTCAATTCTTCCATACACTGTATAGAGCTGTCCGCTTCTCAAACAGTGTCATATAGCTGCTGTTTAATTATTGTCAAATCTATACAGAGACAGCGTGTGTGTGTGACTCCGTAAAAAAATAGACAGAGATTTAAAATGTTCCATACATACACCATATTGAGCTGTCCGCTTGTCAAACAGTATCGCATATCTGCTGTTTGATTACGGTCAAATCTATACAGAGACAGAGTGTGTGTGTGACTCCGCAAAAAAATAGATGGAGATTTAAAATTTTCCATACATACACCGTATAGAGCTGTACACTCCTCACACACTACCGTGTACCGGCTGGTATCACGGACAAATACATGCTATCTGTGTGTGACTCTGTAAAAAGATAGACAGAGATTTTCATTTTTCCATACATACACCGTATAGAGCTGTCTGCTTCTGATACAGTACGGTATATCTGCTGTTTAGATTACGGTAAAATCCATACTGAGACAGCGTCTGTGTGTGACTATGGAAAAAAATAGACGTAGATTTTCATTGTTCCATACATACACCGTATAGTGCTGTGCGCTCCTCACACACTACTGTGTACCGGCTGGTCTCACGAACAAATACAAAAAAAACAGACGGAGATTTAAAATTTTCCATACATACACCATATACAGCTGTCCGCTTCTCAAACAGTATCGTATATCTGCTGTTTGGATTACGGTCCAATCTATACAGAGACAGCTCGTGTGTGTGTGAGTCCGTAAATACATAGACGGACATTTTCCATTTTTTCATACACAGTATAGAGCTGTCCGCTTCTCTAACAGTATCGCATATCTGCTGTTGACTCCGTCAAAAAATAGATGGAGATTTAAAATTTTCCATACATACATCGTATAGAGCTGTTCGCTTCTCAAACAGTATCATATATCTGGCGTTTGTCTTACGATCAAATCTATACAGAGACAGCGTGTGTGTGTGTGACTCCATAAAAAAATAGACGGAGATTTAAAATTTTCCATACATACACCGAATAGAGCTGTATGCTCCTCACACACTACCGTGTACCGGCTGGTATCATGGACAAATACATGCTATCTGGGTGTGACTCAGTAAAAAAATAGACGGAGATTTTAAATTTTCCATAAATACACCGTATAGAGCTGTCCGCTTCTGATACAGTACCGTATATCTGCTGGTTGGATTACGGTCAAATACATACTGGGAGAGTGTCTGAGACTAAGGAAATATATACAGAGATTTAAATTTTCACCTACACCTTACACAGCTGTACGCTCCTCATACAGTACCATAAATCTGCCGGTATTTTTGTTACATTTTCACAAACATGAGGAAGTATGGTGGAAGAGGCCGCAAACGTGGGCGGGGTGGGGAACTGGTACTGATGGTGGTGGTGGTGCATCTGCTGGTTATGCCAAAAGCACAATAGCAGCTAAGGCAGGAGGTGTTGAGCCTGCGTCATCGTCTGGCACAAGAAGGCCTGTAAGGTTCCCTTTTCTGGGAGTAGGAAAACCGCTTTTAAAGCCGGAGCATCAGGAACAGGTTTTGGCTTACATTGCCGAAACAGCCACCAGCTCTATTGCCTCCTCTTCTGAACTTTCAAAACCTGCAAGCACTGAGTCGTCAGCTCAGGGTTCTGGTCAGGAAAAACACCTTTCCTTGTGTCCTTCACCCCCACCAAAAGTGAAGGATGCAGCAGCCCACACTTCAGATTAGTCCATGGAGCTCTTTTCACATACCATGTCTGGGTTATCCAGTCAAATCCTGAATTCCCCAGTCCAAGATGAATCTGACAAGGAGTGCACTGATGCACAGACACTGCTAGATGATTCTGCTGGTACATTGACCCACAGCACTACATTGCCCCTGCAGCCTACTGAGCCAGAATCTGACCCTGATGAAACTCAGGTGCCCCTTCCTGCATGCTATACCACCTTACACGGTGACACAGAGGAAGGTGCAGATGAAATTGAAGAGGAGGGGATGGATGATCCAGTTGTTGACCTGGATTGGCATCCATTGGGGGAAGAGGGTGCCGCTGGCAATAGCTCAGATGAGGAGAAGGATCCGCAGCAGGCATCGACATCGCAGCAGCGGTTATCTGGCAGGCCCATAGCTGTCCAAAAACATGGAGCAAAAACCAAAAGAGGTGCAGGACAGCTTGTCCACACGGTCAAATTAGCACAGCGTGCAAGCCCTGAAAATGTATACCATAGTAGGATGAGTGCAGTGTGGCACTTCTTTGTCCAAAATCCTACTGATGAGGCAAAGGTTATCTGTACGAAGTGCGGAAGAACCTTTAGCCGAGTGAAAAATCTCAGAAATTTGAATACCAGTTGCATGCTTAGACATTTAACCTCCATGCACTTGCAAGTGTTGATGGACTACAAAACCTCAGGTACCACATGTGCACCTGCTCCAACTGAAGGTAGCCAGCAATACTCCATTGCTTCCCTCACTATAAGACCACCGCCACCGATAAGCACACCACCAGCAATAAATGTTGAGGTGTCATCGCAAGGCCAAAGCAGTCAGGGAATCACAATGGTTTTGCAACAAAACACTGAATCTAGGCCATCACCACCAACACAATCACCATCACCAACCCCCTCTCAGTCCATCTAGTCCACCGCTAGTTCCCCCATATGCAGCTCTCAAGTCCAGCTCACCCTATCAGACACTCTGAGCAGGACAAGAAAGTACTCATCCTCTCATCCGTGTATGGCTTTGAACGCCTACATTGCCAAACTGATCTCATTAGAGATGATGCCCTTCTGTTTGGCTGAAAGCGAAGCTTTCCAAGAGCTCATGGCCTATTCTGTCCCACGCTATGACCTACCCAGTCTGCACTTCTTTTCTCAAAAAGCCATCCCTGCCCTCCACCTGCATGTGAAAGACTGCATTGTCCATGCACTCAAACAATCAGTGAATGGAAAGGTGCACATCGCAACAGATGCATGGTCCAGTAGGCATGGCCAGGGCCATTACGTGTCCATCACTGCGCACTGGGTTAATGTGGTGGATGCAGGCTCCACAAGGGACAGCGGCGGTGGAACAGTGCTGCCTAGCCCACGGTATAGGAAACAGTTGGCTGTAGGCGTTCAACCCTCCTCCTCCAGAAGTGAAAGCTCATCGACAGAGCGCAGTCACACGAGCACTCCATCAGCAGCTGCCAGTGTTGCACACAAGGTGTCCCACTATCGAACAGCTAGTGGTAAGCAGCAGCAGGGTGTTTTAAAGATGATGTCTTTGGGCGACAACAGACGCACCACGGAGGTACTGGCCGACTACTTGCAGTGACAAACTGAGTCATGGCTGGTCAGTCTACATCTTGAGCCAGGTAAGGTAGTCAGTGATAACGGCCAGAATTTTGTGGCAGCCATAGCCCTTGCAAAACTCACACACATACCTTGCCTGGCTCACACTTTGAACCTGGTGGTGCAGTGTTTCCTAAATAATTATCCGGAGTTAACAGCCCTGCTCCAAAAGGTGCGAAGACTGTGATCGCACATCTGTCGCTCGCCCGTACGCTCCAGTCATGTGCAGAAGCTGCAGTGATTGCTCTACCTCCCCAAGCACCGCCTAATCATAGACGTTGCAACAAGGTGGAACTCCACCCTGCACATGGTTGAGAGGCTGTACGAACAGAGGCAGACTGTAATGCATTTGTGGGAGGATACACGGGCAGGCAGTTACAGGGCAGACATGGAGTTGTCGGGTGTGCAGTGGTCAAAGCTGAAAGACCTCTGTAAAGTCCTTCAGTGTTTTGAGGAATGTACACGGCTGGTAAGCGCAGATGACGCCATCATAAGCATGAGCATCTCACTTAAGCGTCTGCTCATGCAAAGTTTGACGCACATTAAGGATCAGTTGTCTGCAGCGGAGGAACAGGAGGAGGAGGGAAGCCTTGATGACTGTCAGCCATTGTTTGGTCAGGGAACTGTCCTGGATGAGGTGCAGGAAGAAGAGGAAGAGGAGGAGGATGAGGGGAATGATTATTTTGGGGAGGGGGATGTTTCTCTGGGGGCAAGAGAAAATGTTGGCATGGCAAGGTCAGGTACAGGGTTTGTGCGTGACAGGAGGGATGTGGATTTGCCAGAAAGTGCTCCTCCACCCACCACTGGCAATGCATCATTGACACCTGGAACATTGGCCCACATGTGTGATTATGCCTTGAGGATCCTAAAAAGGGACCCCCGCATTGGCAAAATGATGAAGGATGACGACTACTGGTTGGCCAGCATCCTCGATCCACGCTATAAAGGCAAATTACACAACATCATGCCACAGGAGAACCTAGAGCTAATATTGGCTAACAAACAAGCAACTCTGGTAAACCGTTTGTTTGAGGCATTCCCAGCACACAGCAGCGGTGCTGGTTCTCCCACGAGCCGAAGTGGGCAAAATGGAAGAGGTGTTCGTGGTGCACACAGCCAAAGTGGTGTTGGAGACAGGGGTTTTATGACCATGTTGTGGACTGATTTCTCAAGTACCACTCACATGACTGGTAATACTGCATCGATTGCAAGTGACAGGATACAGCAGTTGTCAGCTATGGTTACAAACTACTTCTCCTCCCATATCGATGTTCTCCCTCACAGGTCATTCCCCTTTGTCTATTGGGCCTGTAAACTGGACACCTGGCCTGAATTGGCACAATATACCTTACAGGAGCTCGCTTGCCCTGCTGCTTGTGTGCTATCTGAAAGAGTCTTCAGTGCTGTTGGATCAATCCTGATAAAAAAAAGCACCCGTTTGTCGATCCAAAATGTTGATGATCTAACCTTGATTAAAATGAACCATGCATGGGTTTCAAAGGATTTTGTCCCACCTTCCTTTGATGACACTTAGGTTGCCAGAAATTTGGCTCGCTTTTGTCCTTCTCTTCCTCGGACTTGTCAAATTCCTCCATTTGCAGCTGCTGAATGTACAGCCTACACATCAACATATGCCATTTTTTAAACCTCCCAGGGCTGGGGTCACCACCTGGCGCACTTGGGCAAGTGCCATTGCTCTGAACAGGTGGGTGGACCCACTCTTGGCCGACAGCACTGGCACAGGGCCCCTCATAGTACAATACAGTGTCTCTGATGGTGAGGGGGCCCACTCGCCATCAGACACACCGGCATACTATGAGGGGCCCTGTGCCAGTACCATCGCTCATGAGTGGGCCCCCCTGCTTGTTCATGGCCACAGCACTTGCAAGTTGCAATACTTACCTCTCCCTGCTCCACTGCTGTGTAGTCTGGGCAGTGAAATCCTTCACAGGGACGGCCACTACAAATTTGGTGAACTGATCGATGATGGTTAAGATGAAGCTAATGGCCTGTCCTGCTGGCCTCTACCTTCAGATGATCAATGGCTACCATTTGTAATGGACATCAACTCACAATTGGATGCAGTGGTGCTTTATGATCAAATCTGGCGAGAAGATGAGGATGTCATCCAGATAGATCACGACCCAGGAGGAGAGCATATCGCGGAAGACGTCGTTGACGAAATCCTGGAAGACAGCAGGCGCATTACAAAGGCCGAAGGGCATGACCAGATATTCGTAGTGGCCATCCCTGGTAATAAAGGCTGTTTTCCACTCATCTCCTTCTCGAATGCGGATCAGGTTGTACGCCCCCTGTAGATCTAATTTCGTAAAGATCCGGGCCCCTCGCAACCTGTCAAATAGCTCAGAGATCAACTGGAGAGGGTATTTGTTTTTAACTGTTATGGCGTTGAGACCTCTGTAATCAATGCAGGGACGTAACTCTCTGCTCTTCTTCTGCACGAAGAAGAACCCTGCACCAGCCAGCGACACCAACTTTCTGATAAAACCTCTGGCTAGGTTCTCCCGGATATATTGACACATAGCCTCTGTCTCAGGGAGTGACAGCGGATAAACACAGCCTCTAGGAGGTTCTGTGCCTGGCAGAAGATCTATCGGGCAATCGTAAGGACGGTGCGGTGGGAGCGTCTCCGCAGATTTTTTAGAGAAGACGTCCACGTTCTGGTGGTAAAGTTTAGGAAGCGTGGAGAGATCCGTGGGCACTTCAGTGGAAGCTACCTGGACACTGCCCTTCAGGCACCTTCCCTCACAGTCCTTGCTCCAACCCAGTGTATTCCCCGAAGCCAAATCAATATGAGGGGAGTGACAACGGAGACAGGGAACTCCGAGAAGCACATGGTCGATGCCATCTGGCAAAATGAACAAGGACAGAATCTCATGATGAGAGGGTGAGATCGAGAGCCCGAGTGGGGCTGTCTGGTGGGTCACCTGAGATGGTAAAGGTGCACCATTTACCACCCTGATGGTCAGAGGTTGGGGTAGTAACACCAGTGGAATAGTGTGTTTCTGGGCGAAGGTTGAGGACATAATGTTCCCCTCAACCCCGGAATCCACGGTAACCTCTACCTCCCTGATGGAGGCCAAACTACCTAGTGTCCCTCAGAATATCGGTTTGGGAGAAAAGGGTTTCATATTTGTCTGACCACCACCTACAACCACTGGACGTGATCGTTTTCCCGACCGCAGAGGACACGTGCTAGCCGAGTCTCCAAACTGCTGGCACTGGTAACAACGTGCGGAGCCTCGCAACTGACATGGCTTGGAGCCGGCGTGAGACACCTCCATAGGTTCGGAGGATGTAAGCTCCTGAGCGGGAGAACTTAGCGGCTCGGTGAAGGTGGGGGCCAAGTTAACCCTTCATATGGATTGCGCAAGTTCCAGCCCACGCTCCGTAAACCGGAGATCAATGCAGGTGGAGATGGCAATCACTTCCTCCAGACTTGTGGGACCTCTCTGGTTGCTAGAGCATCTTTGACATCCTCTGCTATCCCTCTCCAAAACACAGGGATGAGTGCTTTATTGGGCCACTCAAGTTGGGAAGCCAATGTCCGGAATCGGATGGCATAATGGCTGACCGAGACAGACTCCTGTGTTAGGGCCAATAATTGGAGAGAGGTGTCGTGCGTGATCCGTGGTCCCAAAAATACCTGCTTCAGAGCCGCGAGGAACTGAGCAGCCCCCTGAACCACGGGATCATCACGCTCCCACAATGGCGTAGCTCACTCTAATGCCCTGCCAGATAAAAGAGAAACAATAAACCCCACCTTAGCCCGCTCTGTAGGGAACCGTGCAGCCAGTAACTCAAGCTGGATAGAGCACTGACTCACGAATTCCCTACAGGTGGCGCTGTCACCCAAAAACTTGTCGGGGAGCGGGAGGCGAGATACTGTCGGCATAGGCATGAGTGTGTGCACGCGTGAGACAGCCTCTGCGACTGCCTGAGCAGCGGCTACCGTAGCATTCGCAGCTGAGGTGGAGCTCTCGATAGCTGCCAACCTGCTGTCCAGCTGCTGAATGTACCGCTGCAGCTGCTGCAGGTCCGCCATTACTAGCCAGACCCTGGCGTTAGTATAATGTTAGTGAATGCACTAAATATAAATAATAGGAAGTGCGTTCACCGCCCGGGGTCCACCGTGCAGTAGATGTAACTACCGCTGCTGAGTAATGGCAGACTCGCTATATGGCGGTACACTGCGCTCAGGTTAAACGTCACCCGAGGTGCGCAGAATTCTGTTAAACTCACAGAGGCGCTTTAGTACAAAATAAAGCATAAACGCCGAGCCTGTTGGCTTCACAGGTCTCAGCTGGCATGCACACATGGAATATGGTCACAGGACACGGTGTCCAACTTGACCTATCGTGCGTGCGGCGTCGCTACCGCGGACGCCAGTAAGTGCTGCTACCTGCAGTGCAGCGGTAACTACTGCCGCTGTACGACGGTGTCGTGAGGCATCACACTATCAGGCACTAGTGTAGCGGTGCGGTATGCACTGTGGCGTATGGCTTGCCACTGACTGGTGCTGACTACTATAAACTAATTCCCTAACCACATGCGTAATATCAGAGGGAAGGGGTTTCAAAAGAGTCAGTCACCAGAATCATACATCTGTCACCATTCACACATAGCACGTATTGTCTATACTAGCGCATGGCCGAGAGGCCATGCGGGCCTTTTATAGCCATGCGCTTCCGGGACCTTCCAGACCTCTGAGATGGGCCAATCAGATCAGGACAAGGACCTGAGCACATGACCCCAGATCTCCACTGGGAGATCGTCTCGTGTGCATGCCCAGTAGCACAGCGAGAGGACTTAGCCTCTGGAGTGGTTTCCTGCAAAGTAGGTTGCGCTACCATTGCTGGTCCAGAGGTGGCAGCAACATCCAGACCCAGAGAGCTGGTCTGAGCAGGGCACCTGGATCGCCAAGATTGCTATGCAGGTCCCTGAGTGGTTGGAAAGGAATGAGAGACTGCTGGATGGATGGCTCTAGATTCCTGCTGTGCAGTTGCAGGAATCTGATGCCTAAGAGCTCCTGATTGATTTTGAGGCAATAATGCTGGTCTGGATGAGTCGGGGCCAATATCTTATTAGTATAATAGCATGGCCTGTTTTGCTCTGTTCAGGTAGCTTAATTTGGTTTTAAGGAACATAAAACACATTTCCAATTTTCTAGAAACTCAGTTGGAAATGTGGCATTGTTCAATCTCCAGAGATTTTATTTTTATTTTTGCAATTTTACTGCCAAGTGGCATTCAGACTACCCAAGGTAGGAACAATACTTTGAAGATTCTTATAGATAGAATAGAAAATGCGCAACAATGAAATCTTCTCTTTTTGCAGCTTTCACATAAACACATTATCCAAACAGATGAACTCAGTTTACTTATTATAGAGAGAATTTGCTAAAAGCAGTATTAACATTTGAAGAGAGATGTTAACCTGAAATATGTCCTCTGGTTCTACAGCTGAACTGATGAAAATAGAGGAAAACCCTTAAAGATTGTTCTCCAAGAAAGATAGAATCTAAGCTCATTCTGAACTTGCAGTCACTAATTGTTCAAGTAAATTCTTGCAACCGTTTCCAATATATAGTTCAAGTATAAATTAGGCTTGTATATATTAAAAACTATTTGTCTTTTATCGAGGGCTAAAAACTGGTTCTTGTTTAAAGTCGTCGAAAAGAAAATCAACTTTTGTTGTTCAGAGCATCCAATCGCAGCACAGTTTTCATCATTAACTCAGGTACTTAAAGGGAATCTGTCAGCAGATTTTTGCTACCTCACCTGAGAGCAGTGAAATGTAGAAAAAGAGACCCTGATTCCAGCGATTTTACTTTGTGCACCAGTTGTGACATCATTAGAAATTTTCGATGTAGCATGATGCAAAGCTGAGAAAACTAGCCCCAATCACACCAGGCTCGTTTTGTACATTTTCTATTGACAGTGAGCTGCTTATCAGAGGAGGGGGCATTGTAGGACCTTGGCTCTAAAAAGATGTAGTCCATGCATGTAGTCCATGCAGTGATAATCTCCTGGTGATAAAACATTTATAATGACCGGAGCTTTTTCCAGTTTTGCATTTTTGTTTTTCGCTCCCCTTGTTCCCAATGTTTTTATTTTTAATTTTTAATTTTAATGTTATTATTTTTCTGTCAATATGGCCATGTGAGGGCTTATTTTTTGCGGGATGAGTTGTACTTTTGATTGACACCATTGGTTTTAGCATGTCATGTACTCGAAAACAGGAAAAAAATTACAAGTGCGGTGAAATTGCAAACAAAGTGAAATTCCACAGTGGTTTTTTGTTTGGCTTTTTTGCTAGATTCACTAAATGCTAAAACTGACCTGCCATTATGATTCTACAGGTCATTACGAGTTCATAGATACCACAAATGTCCAGGTTATTTTTTATCTAAGTGGTGAAAAAAAATTCCAAAGTTTGCTAAAAAAAATTGCACCATTTTCCGAGACCCATAGCCTCTCCATTTTTCATGATCCCGGGTTGAGTGAGGGCTTATTTTTTTGCATGCCTGGCTGACGTTTTTAATGACGCCACTTTTGTGCAGATATTTTCTTTTGATCACCCATTATTGCATTGTAATGCAATGTCGCGGTGACCAAAAAAATATAATTCTGGCGGTTTTATTTTTTTTCTCGCATGCAATTTAGCGATCAGGGTAACCCTTTTTTATTGATAGATCGGGCAATTCTGAATGCGTCGATACCTAATATGTGTATGTGTGATTTTTTTTATTGTTCTATTTTTTATGGGGAGAAAGGGAGGTGATTTAAACTTTTTTGTTTTTTATTTTTTTCATATATTTTAAAACTTTTTTTTACTTCTGGCATGCTTCAATAGCCTCCATGGGAGGCTAGAAGCTGCCATAGCTTGATTGGCTCTGCTGCATAGAGGCAATGCTCAGATCGCCTCTATGTAGCAGAATGACAGCACTGCTATGAGCGCTGACCACAGGGTGACGCTCATAGAAATCCAGCATCAGCAACCATAGCAATTTCAAGGAGACTTATAATAATAATAATAAATTTTATTTTTATAGCGCCGACATATTCCGCAGCACTTTACATTTCAGAGGGGATTTGTACAGACAATAGACATTACATCATAACAATAATCACATACAGTAGATAATAACAAATACCAAGAGGAAAGAGGGCCCTGCTCGCAAGCTTACAGTCTATGAGGAAAGAGGTAGACACGAAATGTGGGTGGTAACAGTTGCCCTGATTGTATGGACCAGCCATAATGTTAAGTGTGTAACAGTACAGACATAGAGGGCTAATGGATGCATAAAGCATGTGGGAACATGATGCGGGAAATCTGGTTATGGTAAAACTTTTGGCTGTGCCACACAGGGATAGATTAGGTTAATGTGTTGAGGCGATAGGCCAGTCTGAATAAATGCGTTTTCAGGGCACGCTTAAAATTGTAGGGATTGGGGACTAATCGTATCGACCTGGGAAGTGCATTCCAAAGAATTGGCGCGGCACGTGTAAAGTCTTGGAGACGGGAGTGGGAGGTTCTGACTATTGAGGATGCTAACCTCAGGTCATCAGCAGAACGGAGGGCGCGGGTAGGGTGGTATACTGAAACAAGGGAGGAGATGTAGGGTGGTGCTGAGCCATAGAGGGCTTTGTGGGTGAGGGTATTAAGTTTATACTGAATTCTGGAGTGGATGGGTAGCCAGTGTAATGACTGGCACAAGGTAGAGGCATCGGTGTAACGATTGGTGAGGAATATGATCCTGGCTGCAGCATTCAAGACAGATTGGAGAGGGGAGAGTTTGGTAAGAGGGAGACCGATTAGAAGAGAGTTACAATAGTGGAGACGAGAATGAATAAGAGAAACAGTAAGAGTTTTTGCAGAGTCAAAAGTAAGAAAAGGTCGAATTCTAGAAATGTTTTTGAGGTGCAGATGACAAGAGCGAGCCAGTGATCGAATGTGGGGGGCAAAGGAAAGCTCGGAATCAAGTATGACCCCAAGACAGTGGGCCTGTTGCTGGGGAGTAATAGTGGAACCACACACAGAAATAGCAATGTCAGGTATAGGTACATTAGTAGAGGGAGGAAACACCAGGAGTTCAGTCTTTGACAGGTTCAGTTTCAGATATAGAGAGGACATGATATTAGACACAGCGTTTAGACAATCGCCGGTGTTTTCTAGAAAGGCTGGCGTGATGTCAGGAGAAGAAGCGTATAATTGGGTGTCATCAGCATAGAGATGGTACTGGAAACCAAATCTACTGATTGTTTGACCAATAGGGGCAGTGTACAAGGAGAAGAGGAGGGGGCCTAGAACCGATCCTTGGGGGACCCCAACAGTAAGGGGAAGGTGAGAGGAGGAGGAACCGGCAAAAGATACTGTAAAGGAGCAGTCGGAGAGATAGGAGGAGAACCAGTAGAGAACAGTGTCCTTGAGGCCAATGGAACGGAGCATAGTGAGGAGGAGCTGATGATCCACAGTGTCGAATGCTGCAGAGAGATCCAAGAGAATTAGCATGGAGTAATGACCATTTGATTTAGCTGTTAGCAGATCATTAGAGACTTTAGTAAGGGCAGTTTCAGTGGAGTGTAAAGAGCGGAAACCGGATTGGAGAGGGTCGAGAACAGAGTTTTCTGAGAGATAGTGGATAAGACGGGAGTGGACCAGGCGTTCCAGGAGTTTAGAGATGAAGGGAAGATTAGAGACAGGTCTATAGTTAACGGCACAGTTTTGGTCGAGGGATGGTTTTTTAAGTAGTGGATGTATGATGGCATGCTTAAATGAGGAGGGAAAAATACCAGAAGAGAGAGAGAGGTTAAATATTTTAGTTAGGTGAGGGGTGACAGCAGGGGACAGGGACTGGAGGAGATGTGACGGAAATGGGTCACTGGTGCAAGTAGTTGGGCGAGAAGATGCAATGAGCCTGCTTACTTCTTCTTCTGTGACTGGTTCAAAATCAGAGAGTGAGCTAGATGCAGTGGGGGAGGGAGGACAGTGCATGGTATGAGGTGATTGGGAGATAATTTCCTGTCGAATCTGGTCAATTTTTTCTTTGAAGTAATTGGCCAGATCGTCAGCTCGGAGCTCCATGGTTGGGGTCTGTACTCTTGGATTGAGTAGAGAATGAAAAGTGACAAAGAGACGTTTCGGGTTATTGGACAGTGAGGTGATGAGGGTGTTGAAATAGGCTTGTTTGGAGAGGTGAAGGGCAGTGTTGTATGTTCTAAGCATAAACTTATAATGGATGAAATCTTCGTGTAGATTGGATTTTCTCCACAGACGTTCGGCGCACCTGGAGCACCGCTGCAGGAAACGTGTTTGCACCGTGTGCCAGGGTTGTCGCCATCTGCTTTGTGATGTTCTATTTATAGGGGGTGCAAATTCATCCAGGGCACTTTGAAGTGTTTCATTGTAATGCTTCAATGCAGAATCAGGACATGAGAGGGAGGAGATAGGGGCCAATGAAGACTGTAAGTTCTTCATAAGTTTCTGGGTGTTAATGGCCTGTATGTTTCTATAAGTCTGGACAGTGGGGGTGACCTGAGCAGCCTGGCAGTTCTTGATAGAGAATGAAAGAAGATTGTGGTCAGAGAGCGGGAGAGGGGAGTTTGTGAAATCATCCACTGCACAAAGCCGAGAGAAGACCAAGTTGAGGGAGTTTCCGTCTTCATGCGTTGGAGAATTAGTAAGCTGCGAAAGGCCAAATGAGGAGGTTAGAGATAAAAGGTGAGTAGCAGATGATGAGAGGGGAAGAGCAATGGGGATGTTGAAATCTCCCATGATGAAGGTAGGGATGTCACAGGAGAGAAAATGTGGAAGTCAAGTGGCAAAATGATCCAGGAACTGATGGGAGGGGCCGGGAGGACGATACACTACCGCCACTCGCATGAAGAAGGGGGTGTAGAGTCTGACGGCATGGACCTCAAAAGAAGGGAAGACTAGTGAGGGTAGTTGAGGGATAACCTGAAAGGTACATTTTGGTGATAGGAGCAGACCAACGCCTCCACCTGCTCTATTGTCTGATCTTGGGGTATGAGAGAAGTGTAGCCCCCCGTATGAAAGAGCAGCAGCAGCGGTAGTGTCTGACTGCTGGATCCAGGTTTCAGTAAGAGCCAGGAGGTTAAGAGAATTAGAAAGGAAGAAGTCATGGATGAAGGAGAGTTTGTTACACACTGAGCGAGAATTCCAAAGTGCACAATTAAGAGAGACAGATGGCATGCAGGGAATATTAATAAGATTAGAGAGGTTTCTGAGTGTAGCAGTCAGGGGGTTTGACTTTCTATAACATGGGGGACCAGGGTTGGGAGCAATGTCTCCTGCGACTAGGAGAAGGAGGATAGAAAGAGTGAGCAGATGGTTAATTGATTTGTGAGAGCGTCTCTGATGTTGAATGGTGGGACTGACTGGATCTGTGCAATTTAACAATGTGAAAAGAGCATGAGTGCTATACATAGGAGAGGAAAGGAGCGAGGGGCCGATATGGATGGAGTGTAGAGAGTTAATGCCAGGGCGGTGGATGTGTGTGAATGCAGCGGCCAGAATAAAAATTACACAAATGCATATGGTATACATTTGTTGACTTCTGGTTGTTATGCCAATGCAATGATGACCCCCAATCAAGTGACGGGATCAGCGGTGCGCGTATTTCCGTCTGATGGCCGGAAGTGCCCATTAAATGCCGCTGACAGCGTTTGACAGCGGCATTTATCTAGTTTATAGGGGCGGGAGGATTGTGATTCCACCTTCGCCTATTGCAGGCACATGTCAGCTGTTCAAAACAACTGACATGTCCCAGCTTTGATGCTGGCTCACTGCCAGAGCCCCCATCAAAGTGAGGGTACTGCCATTGGACGTACTATAACGTCCAATGGCAGTAAGGGGTCAATTGTATTAAAACAACAACCCATAGCCTAATAAATGACACATTGCTAAAATCTGTGTCTTAATCCCTACATCAAACTGTCCTCTGATTATATAGAAAAACCTTCTGACAGATTTCCTTGATTACCTCATCTGAGAGCAATGTAATGTAGGAAAAAGAAGCTGAATCTAAAGATTTATCGCTTAGTTTATTGGGTGCAGCATTTCTAAACACAACCAGAGCTTATAGATTTAGAATGAAGTAGAGCTGAGGAAGCTAACTCCACCCACACCACAGCCAATACTGCCCACACAAGGCTCTCTCCTTACAAAGTCCATAGACAGTGAGGTGGTTTCACAGGAAGGGGTTTCTTGGCTAGTCTGGCAATGTTAATCTCTTACTTACCGTATATACTCGAGTATAAGTCGAGTTTTTCAGCCCCCTTTTGGGGCTGAAAAAGACCCCCTTCGACTCATATTCGGGTCACGGTGCCAACTTACCTGGTCCCCGTCATCTCCGCGGTCCCAGTCGTCTCCGCGGTCCCCGGTGTTCGTGTGCGGTCCCCTGCAGCGTCCTGGCGGCTGGTGATGATAGGGCCGCGGCGGCATTCAAAATCTCTGCGCGCCGCTCTCTCCCGTCCTCCGGCAGTGACGTGCAGGGGGCGCGATGACGTGGAAAGCACACGCCCTCTGCCTGAGTCACTGAAGAGCCGGCGACGCTCAGGAGCAGCTGTCATCAATGTAGGTGAGTATATAGTGTTTTTTTTTTTTTTTTTTAAATTCCAGCAGGGGCAGCGGCAGCAACACGATAGGATTACCAGTAATCCTATCACTTTGGGGGCAGCATTACGGTATTTGGACCACCATTCACTGTGCAGCATTTATGGGGGCATATGTTGTGCAGCGTTATTTGGGCCAGCATTCACTGTGCAGCATTTTGGGGGCATACTGTATGTTGTGCAGCATTATTTGGGCCAGCATTCACTGTGCAGCATTTTGGGGGCATACTGTATGTTGTGCAGCATTATTTGGGCCAGCATTCACTGTGCAGCATTTTGGGGGCATACTGTATGTTGTGCAGCATTATTTGGGCCAGCATTCACTGTGTAGCATTTTGGGGGCATACTGTATGTTGTGCAGCATTATTTGGGCCAGCATTCACTGTGTAGCATTTTGGGGGCATACTGTATGTGTTGCAGCATTAAACTTACCAGTATCTTTGGCAATTCCCACCCTAGACTTATACTCGAGTCAATAAGTTTTCCCAAGTGGCACATCCCTGAATACTGTGTTTCAGCCTCTACCTCCTGCTGTCTTCATATTACATAGCAAAAACCTGCTGACAGATTACCTTTAATGTAAAATGATCTTAGTCTGATGCGGTCCAAACCAAACTAACATGTAGCCAGCAAATGACAGAAGATTACTCAGGCTGAGTGGCCATAGCTTCAGTCAAATCAGCTGTCAAACAGTCATTTTACCCCAGTGAGAGACATCCAAAAACTGCAAGAAGCTCACATTTAGAATTGAATTAAAATGATTGCATTATATATAAAAGTAATCTTCATCTAATCTCTACTGCATATCCTAGTTCAGGTTAAAAACTTTATTGATGAGCCTATGTTCTATAGCACAATTACAATAGAAATTAAAGAGCTCGAAAAAGATAGGCTCATTATTAAGTTCAGGTCATCCCCATCACACTTCTTCATGAATAATTTGAACAGTCAAGGAATTTGATATGCTCAGTTGATTAGAGAGGCTCATACAATTTGGACAAAAAATGGTAAATCTAGTGACACACTCAAGTACTTTCTTTAACTTTTTTTTGTTCCGGAAGTTCGTACATAATTTTGTATTGTGGTGTATTTTATCAAACGTGACTCTTCCAGGGCCTAAATGGCTTGTGCACACTGAAAACCTGAGGGCCATTGTTAGGTCACCGGTTTCTAGTGAAACACATTGGCACCACATGAGTACCCTATCAGTCCTGATTCTAGCAGGGCCTAAAATCCCAAATGCTGTGGAATTTAAGAGAAGAACACACGGTACTTAAAAAGCCAATGGAGACTGAAACCGAGCTGTTGACTAGTCAGAAAGACAGCTACCTAATGGCTTCTCCCCTCCCACTGTCAGTGATTGACAGGTCTATGACAGGCCTATACACACACGTAGGCAGAGACCTGTCAATCCAGAGCTTTACGGTATGGCTCAGTCCCCGCTTGCTTTAAGGTATGTGTTTCTTTAAAATGCCTTTCAGTGTCAGACAAACATTGCTGAGATCATACAGCCAGTGGCTGATACATGAACTCACGGATTGGGCAGCATGGATCACCTGTTAGGTTCTTTTTATATACTAAAGGCCCCGTCTCACTAAGCGATCTCGGTAGCGAGATCGCTGCTGAGTCACAACTTTTGTGACGTAACAGCGATCTCACCAGCGAGATCCCTGTGTGTGACAGCGATCAGCGAGCGGCCCCCCTGCCGGTATCGCTGATCGCTGCAAGAATCCTCTGGACATTTCTTTGGTCGCTGGTCTCCCGCTGGCCAGCATGCATCGCTGTGTGTGACAGGCGGGAGACCAGCGATCAGCTGTAAAAAATAATAAAAAAAATAAAAAATATAGTTATTCTCACCTTCCGGCGTCCCGTTCAGCCATCCCGCCTCTCTCCACGCACCGGTCCCAGTGATCCTTTGCACGAATGACCGTGAGATGTCACGTTCTCGAGGGATAACAAAGTCTCGCGGTCATTCGTGCAAAGGATCACTGGGACCGGAGCGTGGAGAGAGGCGGGATGGCTAAACGGGACGTCGGAAGGTGAGAATAGCTATATTTTTTATCTTGATTCTATTTTTTACAGCGATGGCAAGCGATGTCGGGCGCTCGGCATCGCTGTGCTGATCGCTGGTGAAGCTGTCTGTGTGATATCGGTGTCGGGATCGCTGGTAAGTCACTTAGTGTGACGGGGCCTAAAGACTCCTGAGCCTACATTGAATCCATGCTGCAATAGCAGTGCAACCTGTGATTTACTACTGCACACTATATTACAAGATTAAAGCAGTTTATTATGTCTCTAGCTGTCCAACCTGAATGCAGAATAGGAAAGGACACGGTAAGTAGGGTCACATAAGTTGTAGAATCCTCTGGGTCCCCGTTGGGCCTATTAAAACCAGCTATTAAATAACAGTATTTATATATTAACTTATCAATAGAAAGCTAGTAGAGCATCAAAGTCTATATCTTTTCAACAGTATTAAAGGGGTTATCGAGAAATGATATATTGATGAGTTATCCTTAGGCACCCTGGAAGCTCCAAAAAGCTGATGCCCCTTCACTTTGATGGGAGGTCAGTGGCAGTACCCAAGCACAGTCCTAATACTGTATACAGAGCTGTGGTGTTCTTACTCTATACCTTGTGACAATGTAAGTCCTGGTGTTGGATCCCCACTGATGTGATATTGATGACTTTTACAAAATATTTGCCATCAATATCTCTGTACTAGCCCACTCCTTAACCCTGCTGTACCGGTCGTGTCTCTTTGACCAAAAAAAAATGTTTGTGAAGCTGCAGATTATTTATTAGGATCTGCAAATTGTGGTTAGGGGAGTTTGTTTATGGATAGGTGTTGCTATATGAGTGGTTTTTTATTTTTATTTTTTTGTATGAAGTAATGATTGTTACATACATTGTTCTATAGAGATCTCCCACAATATATTTAGTCACAAAAACAATTTATAATATCATTGTAGATTATTTATTGCATCTACTATTGTTTATCGATTTTTCCAGTTCCTGCAGGTTCGTGCACTCGACACATTTGCAAGCTACTGCAGATGGATGGGCTTCGAGTACAGGACTGTGCAGGTCTGTTTCGCTGTAGTATATAAGCACTTATTGTGGCTAAACTGGTAAGTGTTTGCTGCAATTTTATTATTATTATAGTTAATTCATATAGTGCTATTTTATTTCACAAGGCTGATTTTACCGCGTGAAAGTCATGTGAATGACGCACCGTGATATTGCAGTAAGTAGTCAAGATGACAAAAAGTCACAGATAATATTAGATTATAATTCCACCAAAAGGGCAGTTGATACATGAGATCAACTAATAGCTACTTATAAAGCAGAAGCAAGACCAATGGTTTTATTTTAGAACATTCTTGATGTCTCTGCCTACAATGCATTTGTTTTCTGACCTGAAATAAACCCTGATTGGAAAGAAAGCCAATAAACTGTATAAATGTAGACTCTGTCTGGAAGAATTAGGAAAGTCTCTTGCTATGCCATTTTTTTTAGGAAGAAAAGAAAAACCCTGAAGTGAAGGAGCAGCAGCCATAGTAAACCATATCCTGCAGCATGCTCAATAAAGTGAATCCACGGCCTCCACCAGCATGGGGAAAAAGAATAAATAGGAAAAGTTGCATCATTTGTCCATCTTCCTGTGATAAAACAAACATTACACGTACTAGTCTTGGTAAATATTTCTGTAAACCACATGTGAGTTATTTATGTGCAGCATGTAGGCATGCCTGAATATAGCAATAAGGGCACTTGTAGAACCTTTTTCTAAAGAAAATAATGCAAACTGAAATTTTGATTTTATTTTTTCATTTGTTTTTGACCATCCACATTCACGTACAGTTAAATGATACAACTGGTGTTCAAATAATACATTTAAAGTACCTAAATGTCAAAATCAACAGACTTCAATAGGTCGGGTCATATTGACCAGAACCCTACAAGTGTATACCCAATACAAACAGAACAGCAGGGTAAAACACTAGTGAGTGTAGCTAAGGGCCTCATTACACGCTTCAATGTCCCAGTGATCCCACCAACGATCCGACATGGATGGGATCGCTGGGACATAGTTAGCTGATCGCTGGTGAGCTGACACATAGGTAGACTCACCAGCGATCAGGACCAGCGAGCACGCTGATATCCAGGGTAAACATCGGGTAACTAAGCACGGTGCGACGCTTAGTTACCCGCTGTTTACCCTGGATACCCGATCAGGACCAGAGAGTATGCTGGTATCCAGGGTAAACAGGGGGTATCTAAGCACCGCGCGGCGCTTAGTTACCCACTGTTTACCCTGGATACCAGCTCCCAGCATCTGCTGTATGGCGCTGGGAGCTTGCTGATCATTGGTCTCTCGCTGTCACACGCAGTGATGTGTGCTGCCCAGCGGGGGACCAATGTTAGATTTATGGCCCAGACCATTAGGCAACGATTAACAATCAGCCAAATGATTGTTGATCGTTGCTATGTGTCACACGCAAAGATGTCGTTTCGACATCGCTGCAACGTCACCAAACTGGTGACGTTGCAACAATATCAATCACAATATCGTTGTGTGTAACGGGGCCTTAAGATAGAGACCCTCAGGCATGCATGTACTGTAGATGTTAAGGGCTGATTATACATTATCTGTTACTGTTACCAATATTTTTCTTGTTTGCAAGTTTGTTGAACTACTTTGGCTGCTTGCCCATGCAGCAATCAGCTCATTTCAGTGGACAGATGAACAGCTTGTCTCCTAAAGCGTAGGGCCGCTTGAAAAAAAAATTACAGACGATGAAGCAGGTGCCTCTACAGACCATTTATTTCTCTTTTTTTGCACCTGCATTACTAAAAAAATCAACATACCCACAGGACTTGTACTGAACTATTCGTTTGGTGTATGCCAAAATCATAACTTTAGATTAAATGAGAAAAATGAAAAAATAATTGGAAATAATCTTTTCACCAGGGTAAACATATTTTTATTATATAAGCAATATGACATATGAGTCAACATTCATCCATATAAAACAGTGTAATGAATTACATAAGGCTAGAATTAAAGCTCCGGAGACTCTAGTAATTTCTTTCAGTAGCAAGCAGTCTCAATCATCTATAGACATATGGTTAAAGCCTAAAGAGTTTCCATAGTTTAAAAAGAAAAAAAAAACAATAAAAAACATTTGACTTTGCAAAATGATTGTACAATAATATTGCCTGTAAATCTAAAACTAAATATTAATATTTGAAAGAATATACCAGACCATCCCCAAAATGCCACACAGCATTATAGCCCAACAGTGAATTTTCCCATACAAATTTCTCCAACAGTACACTCTACATGCAAAAGTTGATGCCCCTGTAAGGAACACAAAGGAGTAAGCGTGCAGATATATATGTGTGTATATATATATATATATAGAGAGAGAGAGAGAGAGAGAGAACAAAATTGAAGAAACAGCACAAAATAGAAAAAAGTTTCGGGTCCAGGCCCTCCAGGTACATATCAAACCTTTAAATAGTCCATCAGAAAAGAAGGCAGCACATCATGTTGGTTTCCAATAAAGTGTTTATTTAATAGCCCATATGGCTATGTGCCCATGCTCAGCTTGTAAATAGTTAAAGTAGGAGGGGCTAACAGATGTTAAGCCAGGGAGCGTCTGGCATTTGAATCAGTTGGCCAGGAGCGCCCTGACAGGGCTGTTGGCTCCGTAACGTTAAAGTGAAGAGACCAGTCATACAGAATTCGGACCAGTATCTCATCAGGGAGTAACACCAGGAGAAGTGTTGACAGTGCAGAATTAGTGGGTCTGCAGTTGCCAGAAGAAGACTAAGCAGTACAGGCAGGTCACTCAGAATGTGGCGGCTTATTTCGTCTGTGGATATTCTTGAGACCGGGGCTAAATGTTTAAGAGGGTGCCCTACTGGAGTATGACTGAGCAGAGTTGATGCTGAAAGACCAGAGAGCACGGTCTGTCAAGGAAGCAAGCTTAGTGAGAGAGAGGGAAAGACAGGGACAGAGGAGAAATTGTCCATTGCCAACCCTGATGCTGATGTTGGAGTGAATATGTATGCACTGTGTAAAGAAAACAGTAAAGTTGATTGTTCAAGTATTGAACAGAACTGTGACTCTGTTTATTCCACTTCGTCTGGGGAGAATGTGCAGCACATAACAGAAAGCCCAGAGGGAGATCTGGAGAAAGCGACAGGTAGGCTGACAGAAAACTGTCATGTCTATGTGAAGGGAGGCCAGGACTCCGTTTCCGTGGAGTCCTCGGCCACGACTATGGTCCTGGCTGAACCTTACACCCCTACAATGGCCCCAGCAAAGCATGATGTTCCCACTGTGTCCCAATCACAATGGAAAGCTGCTACAGAGCCCCCAACACAGTATAATGCCCCCACAGTGAAGTCAGCAAAGTATTATGCCCCCACAGTGCCACCAAGATATTTTGATGCCCTCACAGTGTCCCCTAGCATTATTAAAATAGAAAACCTTATGTAGATGGGTAAAGTATTACTCATGGCTTTCCTGGAAAAAATTCAATACAAGAGTTATTGACACTAATATGCCAGTCTTGATCCAGAGTCTGCTGTTGTAAGATTAAACAAATTCATTAAGTGATGTGCCTCTCATTACATTTGGCACCGATTGTATCTTACCCGTGAGCTAGAGTTAAAAGATGTGCTGGTGTCATCGCCTGGAGTACACCTCTACTATCATTTACAACACTTACGAGGTGCATAATATAGTGACTGTGTCGGGCCACTCTAGGCAGTGTCCTTCTAAATACATGCAGCACAAAAAATTGTGAATTTTTAATGTCTGGCATAAAATGTCTGAGGAATTGGACCCTTGTATATACACAACCATGTATAAATATCCTTTGCCAAAAAGTTACAAAACGATAAACAATCAAACAAGCAAGCGCCCATTCATCATGCGATTGTTGCTTTTGAGCAGACATAAAAATTACTTCTGTTGGAAGCATATCTTCTCTTGTAAACAGGGATATGCTCCCATCTACAATGACTTTGTATGTAGATGAACCATCAAAAAACAAGTGTTCAACAGGACATACTGCCGATGATAGCTCAACACAAAGTGATGATTTACCTGCTGTGTCACATATGGGATCTGTCCATGTAAATGGCCATTTAACTAATGCACATAATAAAGGGGTTGTCCAATTTCTAAAAAAAAAATGTTTCCAGATAGCTGATAAATATATATATTTTACATAATTAAATGAAGCATACTTACGGACTGTAAGCCATGTGGATTCAGTGCTGGTTACTACTTGGCCTGCACAGGGACAAGGTGCAAAGATGTGCAGGTTTTCAGTTACCTGTTGGATAAGGCCCTTGATTGGCTGTAGCAGTCATGTAGGACTTAATCTTAGGAGCATATATTTATACCTGTTCTACTCAACTGACCATTGACCTATCATGAAGATCAGCAGTCAGGTTACCAAAGAACAGGCCTTTGCTTCCTGTCCCTTACCGGGCTAGCTGAGCGGACAGTGTTGTCTCTTCAAAGGTTTTAGGGCAAGTCGTTATGCTATTATGGTAAGTTTATAAGTGGTTGCTTCATCAGTAATTTCCACCTGTGCTGCCTCCACCTTTATCTTGGGTCCTGTAGTAGTCCTGGGGGTCTACTACATCCTGCCGTTGCATTGGTAATCTGACCTGGTGTGGGTAAGGCTGTTTTTTCCATGATGTACATTGTATTATGCTATAACTTTCTGTGTTATTCGGAAAATATATTTCAATTCAAACAACTCATTTAACTTGAAATACGCCAAATTATTGACCCAATTTTCTCTAGTGTTATTTATGACAGCATACTGGCGTGTCCTCTATAGATGATTCTTATACTACTTTAATATTAATTCCATCATCTAACAAATTTGTTCTTCAATCACGTCAAAATATAAAGTCAAACTACAAAAAAAAGTGTTAAAAAGAATCTCCTTGGGTCTATAATAACACCCACTGATGGCATCATCAAAGCTATAATTTTGACTTATTATGACTAATCCATTTCTAAAATATATAACAGATTTTATAAGAAGAGAGCTGTTAGATCGTACATTAGTTATTCCAAGCAAAGTATAAAACATACTTGTTACTTGCACTTGAATAAAACATACTTCACCTTACTTTAGTGCGAAAAAACCTGCTTGCAATGGCCTGAAGCGACTTCTGCCATTTACAGAGTGCTGCCACTCAGAGCATTTTACTGTAAGAAAAGCCATTACCCAATTAGGCATGGAGAGGCACCGCACACGCATGAATGGGCATACTTAATGCCAATTAATGCAATTCCACTTAACCACCTATGTGCCAGATGGCAGCTTTTGACACGAGCCGCTTAAATAAAATTGATTTTATAGTTCAATTAAGTTCAATTATAACACAGTTGTCACATCTAGATAGAGAAGTGCTGCATTGTATGCTGAAAGCTAAGTGTTATGCATGGGTCTCACCTCTATCAATTTATTATTGACTTTTTTAACCTCTATTATTCTCTTTTTAACTCTTTATCTTCCCCCTTTCAAGCATATTAATTAGAGTATCTGTCCTTTCCTGTTCTTGCTTTCATCTTTGGTCTCTCCACTGTATCTTTGATGTGCAAAGGATGATGATTTCATGAAAGGTGAAGTTGAATAACATCCCTGCACATAGGTGGAAGGCAGCCTGAGTATTAGGCCGGGATCACACACAGCGAGATACGGCCGAGTCTCGCAGGTTAAAACCAAGCTCTGGCACCGGCACTCAGGAGCGCAGCGTGCAGCTCCATGTATTGCTGTGCGGCTGCACGCTCCACTCCGGAGTGCCGGCGCCAGAGCTTGGTTTTAACCTGCGAGACTCGGCCATATCTCGCTGTGTGTGATCCCGGCCTTAGAAGCCATGTGAGGGGGAAAAGTAGAGAGAGTTGTTGTGCATTTGGTAAAGGGGGAAGCTTCTGAAGACCAGTCTATGGGGTCGTGAAAACCACTGTATTTTCAGTCCGAGTGTGATCTGACAAACCATTAGGCTGCACTTGGACCAATGTTATTCCGTGATGCCATGCATACGTCCATTTTTTCTCAGACAGAGGCTTTAAAAAAAGAAAAATTGCAGCATGCTCGGATTTGCATCCAATATTCAAATCACATTATGCCATGCAAGTCAATGAGTCCGTGGCAAAATCGGACCGCTCTTAGATATCTGAGCGCAGTTTAATTTTCAAGTACTGACAGAATGGGAAAGATGGTGAAATTTTTTTTCCATCTTCCTCTCATCTGAGAGAATTGAAGCACACCTGGTCAAACTCTGATGAGAGAATGATTAGCACAATCGTCGTGTATGAGAGAAAATATAGTGGTGTGACCCGAGCCTATGAGTGAGCTCTTGGAACGAAAGTTAAAAAATGTTGTAAAATATAATAAAAAAAACCTCCACTCCCTGTAGAATGACTCATTTCAACACTTGATTGACACTAGATTGAGCCGGACTTTGCAGGTTTCCTTCGTTATCGTATAACATTTAACTGCCAATTTTTTTTAAAATTCGACAACCTCTTCATGTGAGTTTAAAACACCTGGTTTTTAGGAGAACACTGCAATAGGCCTGTGGGATTAAAAAGAATTGCTACATTTAAAGCTGTTTCCCATAAAAGCCAGTACTATTCAGAATGGCACATTCTACGTCATTTGCACAATGTCCTCCATCATGCTCCAGTGTAGGTGTACTTCTTTCTGCTCTGCTGAGGGAAGAGCAAAGTATTGTAGTGCGCATGTGCCGCCACTCCTTGTACTTGCGCATTACAATATTTTGCTCTTCCCTCAACAGGGTAGATAAAAATGCGATGGAGCTCAGTGAGTGAATGACGTAGGATGCATCATCCACACAAAGCAAGGAAAGAGGATGGCGATCGCAAGAAGAGAGGAGGCACTGGATCATGATTATCAACATTCATTGGACTGGATTGTATCATAGGTAAGTATAATAAAAGCTCTCTTTAATGTTATGGAGAGCGCATTCAGGACATAGACAGTGGGGAAAATAAGTATTTTGTATTTTGCATGTTATCCCAACTGCAAAGAATGGAGAGGTCAGTCATTTTTATCGTAAATAAACTTCAACTGTGAGAGACAGAATCTAAAAAATATAGCCAGAAAATCTTAGTGTATGATTTTTAAATAATTAAATAGCATTTTATTGCATGATATAAGTATTTGATTACCCACCAACCAGCAAGAATTCAAGCTCTCACAGACCTGTTAGTTTTTCTATAAGAAGCCCTCCTACTCTGAACTCATTACCCATATTAATTACACCTGTTTGAGCTTGTTACCTGTATAAAAGAAACCTGTCCACACACTCCATCAATCACACTCCATCCTCTCCACCATGGCCAAGACCAAAGAGCCATCTAAGGACACCAGGGACAAGAAAATTGTAGACCTGCACAAGACTGGGATGTGCTACATGACAATTGGTAAGCAGCTTGGCGAGAAGGCAACAATTTTTGGCACAATTATTAGAAAATGGAAGAAATACAAGAAGTATGTCAATCTCCCTCTGTCTGGGACTCCATGCAACATCTTTCCTCGTGGGGTAAGGATGATTCTGAGAATGGTCAGGAATCAGTGCAGAACTACATGGGAGAACCTGGTCAATGACCTGAAAAGAGATGGGACCAGAGTTTCAAACATTACTGATAGTAACACACTACGCCATCATGGATTAAACTCTTACAGGACTTGCAAGGTCCCCCTACTCATGCCAGAACATGTCCCAGCCCATTTGAAGCTCACCAATTACCATTTGGATGATACAGCGGAGCCATGTAAGAAGGTCATGCAGTCAGATAAGACCAAAATAGAACCTTTTGGTATGAACTTCACTTGCCACGTTTGGAGGAAAAAGGATGAGTACAATCTCAAGAAGACCTTCCCAACCGTGAAACATGGTAAGGGAAACATTACACATTGGGGGTGCTTTTCTGCAATGGGGACAGTATGACTGCCTTGAATTGAAGGGAGGATGGATGGGGTCATATATCGTGAGATTTTAGCCAACAACCTCCTCCCCTCAATAAGATAATTGAAAGTGGGTCGTGGCTGGGTCTTTCATCATGACAATGACCCAAAACATACAGCCAAGGCAACTAAGGAGTTGCTCCAAAACAAGCATTTCCAGGTCTTGGAGTAGCCTAGCCAGTCTCCAGAGCTGAACTCAATAGAAAATGTTTGGAGGGAACTGAGACTCAATATTGCCCATAATCTGAAAGATCTGGAGTGGATCTGTATGGAGGATTGGGCCAAAATCCCTGCTGCAGTGTGTAAAAATTTGATCAAGAACTACAGGAAGCGTCTGAGCTCTGTAATTGCAAACAAAGGTTTATGTACCAAATATTAATTTCTGCTGTTTTTTTGTGACAAATACTTATTTCATGCAATAAAATGCAAATTAATTGTGTAAAAATCATACAATGTGATTTTCTAGATTTTTTTTTAAGACTCTGGTTCTTACAGTTGAAGTGTACCTATGATAAAAATTACAGACCTCTCTGTTCTTTGTAGATGGGAAAATTTGCAAAATTGGCAGTGTATCAAATAGTTATTTTCCTCAGTGTATACAACATTCTAGAATTCTGCATTTGAAAGTGTACAGGTGCTAGCCCTATTTTTTATGGGAAAAACCTGGTAACAGGTAACCTTTAAAATACAGAAGGGGGGTGACACAATCTTTGTGACTAAGTTAGATTCAGCATTTTTAAATTCATACACTGCTCGCTCTATATCCCTTTGCTTGCCTTCATTTGCCCCGTTGGTGGTTGCCTGGTCTGCTTACCTTTTGTCTTTCCTGATATCTTAAAATGGTAGGGTAAACATCTCCGACTGATTCATTTACAAGACCAACTTTCCACCATAGAATTTAAATAAGATGCTCTCAAACTCAACATGCAAAGTTATTTTTCTCTCCTGTCACCCTTCAAAAATTCAAACATCCTTTTTTAATGAATAACCAACCTACTATGCAATCTTAGGCTCATAAGGCAAAATTTGAGTAATTTTAAAACACTGTTCTAGAGGCACAAGCTAGTTCTTCTGTTTCTTTGTAAGTAATTTTATGTTTAGTTATCCAATGTTACTTGGGCCTTGTAATTAGAAGTTAAAACATTCCTATATTTTATTAGCTTAATATACAGCAGTATATTATATACAGCAGAGAAAAAGTGATAATTGTCCCTAAAAGGAAATTATGGAAAAAAAACTGGAATAGTAAGGTCGGGGTCACACTTGCGAGTGTGATGCGAGAAACTCGAGCAATACCCGACACTGCCACCGGCTCTCAGAGCCAGAGTGTGCGGCTGCATAGAAATACATGCAGCCGCACATTCCGGTCCCAAGTGCCAGCAGCAGTGCTGGGTATTGATGCGAGAGACTCGCATCACACTTGCAAGAGCGACCCCGGCCTAAAAGTAAAAATGGAAGACTTTTACAGAAAACTTTTCCTATGAGCCCACAACGCTTTACTTACTGTAAATATACAGCATGGAACATTTTTCCTAAAATAACCATAGAAATCTTAACCTGCTTTTCCTGGCCTGATTTTTTATTTGTTTGTCCACATTGGAATACCATTCAGCTCTTATTGTTCCATAAAGTGCATTGGTATAAAGTACATTGCTATGTGTATGAATGTACATTGCAAAGTACATGATTACTCAGATAAAGCTATTGTACTCTGAGTTCCGCAAATAAGTTTAAAACAAAATAAGTTACAAAGTAGCATAAAGCAATTTACAAATAGTCTAAGGCAAAGGAAGATTAAGACAATATTTCTTTTTCCCAAATAGGTCTAATTTTTACGCCTCATTCAGACGTTCATTTTTCACATCAGTGTACAGATCGCCCATGTACCCATTATAATTTATGGAATTGTTTGCATGTCAGTGTTTTTTGTAGCCGTGCGTCCATAAAAAGAAATCATTGCTGTATTTTCAATTTTGATGGAAACCATGAATCAAAATTACCTATTCAAATCGATGGGTCTGAGCAATCCGAGTACTATTTGTGATGACCATTTAAGTGGATAGGAGAAGCTTTAAAATGTATCTATTTACAGTGTGTATATAAAGTCATGGTGCGCTTTTGACCAGTCACAGGAAAGTACACACGATCCCCGCATCTGAGGCCCTTAGACTTTTACTTTTGGGGTTATGTGAAGAAACAAATGTACAGTGAACGTATCAATGACATTAATCACTTAACACACAGAATCACAGATGTTATTCACTCTGGTACACCAGATGTCCTAACCCGTGTGAGGCAAGAACTTCACTATCGTTTGGATGTGTGTAGGGTAACAATTGGAGCCCACATTGAATTTTTAGATTATCTAGTCAACCCCCTATTAGTTTGTTTACTTTTTACCAGAAAATATTTTACATGTTGAATCGCTCCCAATTTTTGCTAAGCCTTTCTGATTTTTAGAAAAGGGGGAGACAGGGCGCTTCCAATGCGTAGGTCTGTATGGAAAGTAGATGAGTGCACAGCAAGTGTTAGGCTCACCTGATAGGGTTGTGAGAGTCACAACACCTATAATCGCATAAAACAGCTGCAGCAGTCTGCACGAGGTCCAAGGACTTGGTACAAAGAGAAAGCTGGTAGTGCAATAAGAGACTGCGCTGCTGTGGTAGAATTCAAGATATCTTTATTGCCAACGCATTTCCTGAGCCAGTCCCAGCTCACTTCATCAGGGCATGTTACAGAAGATCATTGCAGGGGTATATATACATAATAAAAAAAAAAGGGGGAGGCGCCAAGCATAATAGGGTGACACGTCAGCATGGATACATATACATGAATCATACAAAACAATAAAACTTTATTACAACCATATTAAAAACGATGTTTAAAATGCCATAAAAAGAGTGTTGGTATAAAAAATGTGATTAAAAGATAAAAAGACACGGGGGATCACGAGGTAAAAGATTAAAAAATTGGCTCTCAAGTCCTGGGGTGGATTAGAACTTGCCTCAGAGGATATAACTCATGGTATTAGTCCACTATGCTACATGTGAAACTGGAAAGTAAGGAGAAAATGGTTAAAATCATGTGTAAATAGCTAAAACTAGTTTCACATATCTTTTTTCTAGGTGGAGAAAAGAGAACAACAACAACAAGAAACTCTCTGGAATAGGTGATATAAAAATGGTTAAAAATTGAATGTTAAGACTTATTAAAAATAAAATTTAAAAAAAAATTAAAAAAAAAAAAAAAAAATTCATGGGTGAAAAAAATGCATAATTTTGTTTTTTGTTTTTTTTAGATGATGATTTTTTTTTAAAACAAAGATGATGATATAAAGGAATTGAAAGGATAAGATATTAAACACAGGGTCAAAATAAAATCAATAAAAAACATCATTGATGATATTAAGACCATTGGGCTCAATAGATTTGAGTTTGTAGATCCAAAAAACTTCCTTTCTGCATAGTGATTGAAACCTATTGGGGATGTGGTCTGGTATGTGATCAATGGGATAAATGGTGGCTTTATTGAAATCTCTGGAATGTGTGGTGTCAAAGTGTCGTGAAAGTCCATGTTTTTGGAAGCCTATTTTGATATTGTGACGGTGTGAATTCATGCGACAATGTAGTGCTTGTGTAGTGCGACCTACATACAATCTGGGACAAGGACAGGAAATGACATATATAACATGAGAGGAATGACAAGTGAGGTGGAATTTGAGGGGAAATTTTTCAAGTGTAATGGGGTGGACAAACACAGATGTGCTTTGTGAAATGGTATGACAGCAAGCACAATTAGGACGGTGACACTTATAAATCCCTGGTGATGAAATGGTATGGGTAGTAGGCTTCTGGGGTAGAAGTCTACTTGGAGCCAGAATATTGTTAATGACCTGGCCTTTCGGAAGGTGATAGCAGGTTTGTCTGGAAGGACCCCATTAAGTATGGGGTCCTTCTTAATGATGGCCATAAATTATTTAGAACATCTCTTATCCTGTTCTGTTGTGAACTGAATGTTGTAATAAAATTTGTTATAAAGAGTTCAGCATCATCTTTCTTTTGTTTAGTCAGAGATTTGCTGAGGAGAATATTCTGGGTAAAATTTTTAAAAACATTATCACATGTAGAACTAATGAGTTTTTTGGGATAACTCTGAGCAAGGAACCTTTCCCTCAGGACCTCGGATTGTGTGTTAAAATCCTCATCATTAGTGCAGTTATTTCTTATCCTTTGGAACTGATTGTGAGGAATATTAAAAAGCCATTTTTTGTAGTGTCCACTCTTAACCCCTTCACTCCCAAGGGTGGTTTGCACGTTCATGACCGGGCCAATTTTTACAATTCTGACCACTGTCCCTTTATGAGGTCATAACTCTGGAACGCTTCCATGGATCCCGGTGATTCTGACAATGTTTTCTCGTGACATATTGTACTTCATGATAGTGGTAAAATTTAATTCAAATAACTTGCGTTTATTTGTGAAAAAAATGGAAATTTGGCAAAAATTTTGAAAATTTCGCAATTTTCCAACTTTGAATTTTTATGCCCTTAAATCACAGAGATACAGCACACAAAAAACTTGTTAAGTAACATTTCCAATATGTTTACTTTATATCAGCACAATTTTGGAACCAAAATTTTTTTTTGTTAGGAAGTTATATGGGTTAAAAATTGACCAGCGATTTCTCATTTTTGCAACACCATTTTATTTTTACGGACCACATCACATTTGAAGAAAATACCCAAAAGTGACACCATTCTAAAAACTGCACCCCTCAAGGTGCTCAAAACCACATTCAAGAAGTTTATTAACCCTTTAGGTGCGTCACAGGAATTTTTTTGAATATTTAAAAAAAAATGAACATCTAACTTTTTTTCACAAAAAAAATACTTCAGGTTCAATTTTTTTATTTTACCAAGGGTAACAGGAGAAACTGGACTGCAAAAGTTATTGTGCAATTTGTCCTGAGTACGCTGATACCCCACATGTGGGGGTAAACCACTATTTGGGCACATGGCAGAGCTCGGAAGGGAAGCAGCGCCATTTGACATTTTTGGCTGGAATTGAGATCGGACACCATGTCGCGATTGGAAAACCCCTGATGTACCAAAACAGTGGAAACCCCACACAAATGACACCATTTTGGAAACTAGATCCCCTAAGGAACTTATCTAGATGTGTGGTGAGAACTTCGAACCCCCAAGGGCTTCACAGAAGTTTATAACATAAAGCCGTACAATTAAAAAATCATATTTTTTCCACAAAAATGATCTTTTCACCCTCAATTCTTATTTTTCCAAGGGTAACAGGACCTAAAAGTTATTGTGCAATTTGTCCTGAGTACGCTGATACACCACATGTGGGGGTAAACCACTATTTGGGCGCATGGCAGAGCTCAGAAGGGAAGCAGCGCCATTTGACGTTTTTGGCTGGAATTGAGATCGGACACCATGTCGCGATTGGAAAACCCCTGATGTACCAAAACAGTGGAAACCCCCCACAAATGACACCATTTTGTAAACTAGACCCCCCAAGGAACTTATCTAGATGTGTGGTGAGCACTTTGAAGCCCCCCAGTGCTTCACAGAAGGTTATAACGAGAAATTGGACCCCAAAAGTTGTTGTCCAATTTGTCCTGAGTATGCTGATACTCCATATGTGGGAGGAAACTACTGTATGGGCACATGTCGGGGCTCGGAAGGGAAGAAGTGACGTTTTGGAATGCAGACTTTGATGGAATGGTCTGTGGGTGTCATGTTGCCTTTGGAGAGCCCCTAATGTACCTAAACAGTGGAAACCCCCATAAATGACCCCATTTTGGAAACTAGACCCCCTAAGGAACTTATCTAGATGTGTGGTGAGCACTTTCAACCCCCAAGGGCTTCACAGAAGTTTATAATGCCAGGGCATGAAAATAAAAAAATTGTATTTTTTCCACAAACATGATCAATTAGTCCCCAATTTTTATATTTTCCCAAGGGTAACAGGAGAAATTGAACCCCAAAAGTTGTTGTCCAATTTGTCCTGAGTACACTGACACCCCATATGTGGGAGAAAACTATTGTATGGGCACACGTCGGGGCTCGGAAGGGAAGTAGTGACGTTTTGGAATGCAGACTTTGATGGAATGGTCTGCGGGCGCCATGTGCGTTTGGAGAGCCCCTGATGTACCTAAACTATTGAAACTCCCCACAAATGACCCCATTTTGGACACTAGACCCCCTACTGAACTTATCTAGATGCGTGGTGAGCACTTTGAACCCCCAAGGGCTTCACAGAAGTTTATAATGCCCGGGCATGAAAATAAAAAAATCGTATTTTTTCCACAAACATGATCAATTGGTCCCCAATTTTTTTATTTTCCCAAGTGTAACAGGAGAAATTGAACCCCAAAAGTTGTTGTCCAATTTGTCCTGAGTATGCTGACGCCCCATATGTGGGAGAAAATTACTGTATGGACACACGTCGGGGCTCGGAAGGGAAGTAGTGACGTTTTGGAATGCTGACTTTGAGGGAATGTTCTGCGGGTGTCATGTTGCCTTTGGAGAGCCCCTAATGTACCTAAACAATAGAAACCCCCCACAAATGACCCCATTTTGGAAACTAGACCCCCTAAGGAACTTAATTAGATGTGTGGTGAGCACTTTGAACCCCCAAGGGCTTCACAGAAGTTTATAATGCCCGGGCATGAAAATAAAAAAATCGTATTTTTTCCTCAAACATGATCAATTAGTCCCCAATTTTTTCATTTTCCCAAGGGTAACAGGGGAAATTGGACCCCAAAAGTTGTTGTCCAATTTGTCCTGAGTATGCTGACACCCCATATGTGGCAGAAAACTATTGTATGGGCACACGTCGGGGCTCGGAAGGGAAGTAGTGACGTTTTGGAATGCAGACTTTGATGGAATGGTCTGCGGGCGTCATGTGCGTTTGGAGAGCCCCTGATGTACCTAAACTATTGAAACTCCCTACAAATGACCCCATTTTGAACACTAGACCCCCCTCGGAACTTATCTAGATGTGTGGTGAGCACTTTGAACCCCCAAGGGCTTCACAGAAGTTTATAATGCCTGGGCATGAAAATAAAAATTTTTTATTTTTTCCACAAACATGATCAATTAGTCCCCAATTTTTATATTTTCCCCAGGGTAACAGGAGAAATTGAACTCCAAAAGTTGTTGTCCAATTTGTCCTGAGTACGCTGACACCCCATATCTGGGAGAAAACTACTTTATGGACACACGTCGGGGCTCGGAAGGGAAGTAGTGACATTTTGGAATGCAGACTTTGATGGAATGGTCTGCGGGTGTCATGTGCGTTTGGAGAGCCCCTGATGTACCTAAACTATTGAAACTCCCCACAAGTGACCCCATTTTGGACACTAGACCCCCCATGGAACTTATCTAGATGTGTGGTGAGCACTTTGAACCCCCAAGTGCTTCACAGAAGTTTATAACGCTCAGACGTGAAAATAAAAAAATCATTTTTTTCCACAAAAATGATATTTTTGCCCCCAATTTTTTATTTTCCTAAGGGTAACAGGAGAAATTGGACCCCAAAAGTTGTTTTGCAATTTGTCCTGAGCAGGCTGATACCCTACATGTGGGGGTAAAACACTGTTTGGGCGCATGGCAGAGCTTGTAAGGGAAGGATCACCACATATTGAAAGCTATAATTTTTCCATATTTTGACCCACCGAGTCATGTAAGGTCTTATTTTTTGCGGGACGAGTTGACGTTTTTATTGGTACCATTTTCGGGCACGTGACATTTTTTGATCGCTTTTTATTCTGATTTTTGGGACACAGAATGAACAAAAACCAGCGTTTCATGAATTTCTTTTGGGGGGGTGCGTTTACACCGTTCCGCGTGCGGTAAAATTGATAAGGTGGTTTTATTCTTCGGGTCAGTACGGTTACATCGATACCTCATTTAGGTCTTTTTTTATGTTTTGGCGCTTTTATGCAATGAAAACAATTTTATATAAAAAATAATTATTTTTGCATCGCTTTATTCTGCGAGCTATAACTTTTTTTTATTTTTTCACTGATGATGCTGTATGGTGGCTCGTTTTTTGTGGGACAAGATAACGCTTTCAGCGGTACCATGCATATTTATATGCGTCTTTTTGATTGCACGTTATTACACTTTTTGTTTGGCGGTATGATAATTAATCATTATTTTTTGCTTTGTTTTTTATTTTTATTTTTTAAGGAGTTCGCTAAAAGGGTTAACTAATGGGACCGTTTTATAGGGCGGGTAGCTACGGACGCAGCGATACCTAATATGTGTACTTTTATTGTTTTGGTTTTTTTTATTTCCAAAAAATGGATTTATTGGGGGAATTTTTTTTTTTTTTTTCTAATTTATTTGGCGATTTTTTTAAAATTATTTTAACACTTTTGTATCAGCATGGATACATATACATGAATCATACAAAACAATAAAACTTTATTACAACCATATTAAAAACGATGTTTAAAATGCCATAAAAAGAGTGCTGGTATAAAAAATGTGATTAAAAAATAAAAAGACACGGGGGGGATCATGAGGTAAAAGATTAAAATAATGGCTCTCAAGTCCTGGGGTGGATTAGAACTTGCCTCAGAGGATATAACTCATGGTATTAGTCCACTATGCTACATGTGAAACTGGAAAGCAAGGCGAAAATGGTTAAAATCATGTGTAAATAGCTAAAACTAGTCTCAAATATCTTTTCTCTAGGTGGAGAAAAGAGAAGAACAACAAGAAGAAACTCTCTGGAATAGGTGATATAAAAATGGTTAAAAATTGAGTGTTAAGACTTAATAAAAATCAAAATTAAAAAAAAAAAATTAAAAAATTCATGGGTGAAAAAAATGCATAATTTTTTTTTTTTTAAAACAAAGATGATGATATAAAGGAATTGAAAGAATAAGATATTAAACACAGGGTCAAAATAAAATCAATAAAAAACATCATTGATGATATTAAGACCATTGGGCTCAATAGATTTGAGTTTGTAGATCCAAAAAACTTCCTTTCTGCATAGCGATTGAAACCTATTGGGGATGTGGTCTGGTATGTGATCAATGGGATAAATGGTGGCTTTACTGAAATCTCTGGAATGTGTGGTGTCAAAGTGTCGTGAAAGTCCATGTTTTTGGAAGCCTATTTTGATATTGTGACGGTGTGAATTCATGCGACAATGTAGTGCTTGTGTAGTGCGACCTACATACAATCTGGGACAAGGACAGAAAATGACATATATAACATGAGAGGAATGACAAGTGAGGTGGAATTTGAGGGGAAATTTTTCAAGTGTAATGGGGTGGACAAACACAGATGTGCTTTGTGAAATGGTATGACAGCAAGCACAATTAGGACGGTGACACTTATAAATCCCTGGTGATGAAATGGTATGGGTAGTAGGCTTCTGGGGTAGAAGTCTACTTGGAGCCAGAATATTCTTTAATGACCTGGCCTTTCGGAAGGTGATAGCAGGTTTGTTTGGAAGGACCCCATTAAGTATGGGGTCCTTCTTAATGATGGGCCATAAATTATTTAGAACATCTCTTATCCTGTTCTGTTGTGAACTGAATGTTGTAATAAAATTTGTTCTAAAGAGTTCAGCATCATCTTTCTTTTGTTTAGTCAGAGATTTGCTGAGGAGAATATTCTGGTTAAAATTTTTAAAAACATTATAACATGTAGAACTAATGAGTTTTTTGGGATACCTCTGAGCAAGGAACCTTTCCCTCAGGACCTCGGATTGTGTGTTAAAATCCTAATCATTAGTGCAGTTAATAATCAGTCCATGGATTTTTTAGACATCACATTTTTCATCAGGGATTCCAAGATTTGCAGTAAAACGTTTTTTAAAGAGGTGGATTCTAATAGTTATGTACATTTTAACCCCTTTCTGACATCGGACGTACTATCCCGTCCATGTGACCCGGGCCCCTATGCCCATGGACGGGATAGTACGTCTAGCGCGATCAGCGGCGCCCAAGTCTGCAGAAACCCAGATTTTTTTCATGAGTTTTTATATTTAGAAGAAGCTGAGTAAACCCTCCCATAAGTTATGTAAAAATATCAAATTGTCTCATGCTTAAGAAAGTTAATCCCTTGTCAATGCAACCATTTTTAGTTGGTTATTACCTTTCTGGCTTTTTTGGCCCTATCATCTAAGATCCATAACTTTTTTATTTCTCTATTGACAAAGTCATACAGGGATTTGTTGTTTTTTGGGCCAAGTTGTAGTTTGTAATGGCAATATGTAATTTGCCTTATATTGTACTGAAATACAGGGAAAAAAAATCTTTGTGGCATGTAAAAAAAATGCAATTTTGCCATTGTTACTTGGGCTTTGCTTTTATATGTGTGTTAAAATTGATTGTGTAACTTTTATCTGCAGTTCAGAATGATTACAATATGTTCAGACTGCAACTCTTTCTGCCAGTTTTTGAGCAGTTTTACTTTTAAAAACACCATAAAAACACTCACAAAAAGCTTGAAGGAATATTCTTATTCATTTCTGTGGAAAATCGACTTACTGTTTATACAGTATGTTCAGGCTTTTGAGCATATTTTAAATGCTTCAAGGTTTAAAAAACACCAGGATCGAGAAAATAAAATGCATGTAATTTCTTTGACGTGTCTAATGGCAAAAAATGCTCCCAACTAGGCAATATAGAATCAAAAGGCTGCAGATACAGTATATGCACATAGTAACTTTAAATTCAGGTCAACCCAATGAGTTTTTGAAACAGAATATTGTCAAGCAGAATATTCTTCCTGAAACTCTGGACTTTTTTTTTCCTAGAAAAGTCTTTTGAGTTTTTTTCTGTTCATTTCTTGAGCATTTTTCTTAAAGTCACTGATGGTTTTTGTAAAGTCTTTTTTGCTGTTGTTTTCTGGTCTCTTTTTCTCACCATTGAAAAATGAAGAAACTGCTTGTGTTTTTCAAGCAAATACTATGGCAAAAAATCTCAAAAAATGTCTGGGTGTCTTCTTTGCATCTCTTGAACTTCCCCAGTTACTTGTAATGTAAAGTATTGCTCTGCATATCTATTGCATTTAGCCTTTCATTTTACTTCTTTCTCCATATTTGTTGATTATTAGTGAATACCAGATCAAATCTGCAGAGGTTTGGACGCCCTTTACAAATTGACAGTGCTACTGTTTTGCCTGTAGTGACATCACACATTAAACTGGGGTTTAAAGGGGTGACCAAAAATGCATTCACTATCTTTACACCCTAACCACTTTTGTAATTTCCTTTATTTCACAACACCCAACACTGCTCCCTATCTATCCATCTATCTATTCTCTAATTGTATTTTTTACTGTACTTCCTGTGACATTTCATTTGAGACACGTCTCAAACATGACAGTACAGTAGGCTGGGGCTGCACTCACATCTCTCATGTAACAGGACATCACAAGAGGTAGCACTGCACTTTCTCGCTAGTTTCTTGCATCACTTACCCCCTGAAGATGTCCTGGATTCTGGGTGATGTACGCTTAAAAAGTTTTGATTGCAACACCGGTACTCTGCTTCTATTTCCACTGCCATAGCTTCTGTGAAAGAAGAAGTCACCAGGGGGTGGAGATTTAAGCCAGTGGGTGAGTAAGCAGTGAGTGATTATGATTTGTTTCAGGTCAGTGCTAGAAGCTGTGGGTCGGCCCTCATGTAATTCTCTGCTTCTATCTCTGCCCACTGATGATGTCTTCTTATAAGGCCGGGTTCACATAACGTTATGGCAGTCCATTAAACGGATGGCATTACACCGTGGCATTAAAGTGATATAACGCATCCATTAATGCTGCCATAGACTGCCATAACGTGGCATATCGCTAACGCATGTCAAAATCGGCATGCATTAGTGATGTGCCGTCATGCTGTGACGGACGCTCGGACACGGTCTGCAGCGCTAGCGCAGATGGAGAAGCTGCTCTAACGCAATCAGAATATGAGAGTAGCGTTAGCGCAGTCCGTTTAATGCACACATTGAACGGACTGCACTAACGCTATGTGAACCTAGCCTTAGGATGCAGTAGAGGGAACAAAAGCAAGGGCGTCGATGGAAAAAACTAGTGAGTAACTGCTATCCTGTGACATCCTGTTCCAGGAGGGGCTATAGACGCTTCAGGGAGTGAATGCAACCCCAGCCTCTTGGGATACTCCTCTCAAACAAAAGTACAGTAAAAATAAAAAAAAACACATTTAGAGATTAGGTAGATAGGGAAAAGTGTAGGGTGCTGTGTAATAAATCTCAAATCAAAAGTGGTTAAGGTCTAAAGTTAGTTAGTTAGAAATTACAAATTAGGTGGCAGACCACCCCTTTAAGTCATAAAAGCAGAAATAATTCAACTAAATTTTAAATAGCAGATCTGAGAAAGCATGAAGAATAACAGACTTGATATGATAAGAAATTACACAAACACAAGAACATAACTTTGTATGTAGCTGAACAACATTTAATGAGCTCCCAATAGACTTTTTAATGTTGCCATGCAAGAAGACAAGGACTTTACTGGATTGTTATTCTTTTTGCTAAACTGTTTATGCTGTGGGCAGCTACTGAACTTTATGCTGCCCGTGAAAAGGTAAATAAATGGATGTCACGAATTTCTCAAAGGTGTTTTTGATCTATTTCTAAATCCTTAAAGTAGGTTTAGGAACTTTAAATTATTTGAAAATATATTTATGCAGATGTGATCAGATTCAGACATCTTATGATTCAGTTCTATTCAAATAAGATATTGAATATACTAAATTATGCTACCACTTTTAGCACTTTAAACTCAGAACCCTATTTTGGGGCACAGCCTTGAAATGAAAATCCGCCTTTTGGTAACATTTTGTTTTTCAGATGCAGTATTCTGTTCTCGATAATATTTTTCTTTATAGCAATCTGAATCCTGTTGTTATCTAACATAGTAACATAGTTTTGAAGGCTGAAGGAAGACCTTATGTCCATCTAGTTCAGCCTATTTTTAGTGCAGCTGTTCTGCATTATTGATCCTGGGGAAGGCAAAAAACCCACAGAGTAGAAGCCAATTTTCTCCATAGGGAAAAAAATTCCTTCCCCTAAGCTGGGTCAACCAGCTACCTATAATATTATGTTATTCGTAACCTTCTACAGTTGTGGCCAAAAGTATTGACACCCCTGCAATTTTGTCATATAATACTCAGTTTCTTTCTGAAAATGATTGCAAACACAAATTCTTTGGTATTATTATCTTGATCTAATTTGTCTTAAATGAAAAAACACAAAAAGAATTGTCCTAAAGCCAAATTGGATATAATTCCACACCAAACATAACAAAGAGGGTGGACAAAAGTATTGGCACTGTTCGAAAAATCATGTGATGCTTCTCTAATTTGTGTAATTAACAGCACCTGTAACTTACCTGTGGCACCTAACAGATGTTGGCAATAACTAAATCACACTTGCAGCCAGTTGACATGGATTAAAGTTGACTCAACCTCTGTCCTGTGTCCTTGTGTGTACCACATTGAGCATGGAGAAAAGAAAGAAGACCAAAGAACAGTCTGAGGAATTGAGAAACCAAATTGTGAGGAAGCAGGAGCAATTTCAAGGCTACAAGTCCATCTCCAAAGACCTGAATGTTCCTGTGTCTACCGTGCGCAGTGTCATCAAGAAGTTTAAAGCCCATGGCACTGTGGCTAAACTCCCCAGATGTGGATGTAAAAGAAAAATTGACAAGAGATTTCAATGTAAGATTGTGCGGATGTTGGATAAAGAACCTTGACTAACATCCAAACAAGTTCAAGCTGCCCTGCAGTCTGAGGGTACAACAGTGTCAACCCGTACTATCCGTCGGCGTCTGAATGAAAAGGGACTGTACGGTAGGAGACCCAGGAAGACCCCACTTCTTACCCCGAGACATAAAAAAGCCAGGCTGGAGTTTGCCAAAACTTACCTGAAAAAGCCTAAAGCATTTTGGAAGAAGGTTCTCTGGTCAGATGAGACAAAAGTAGAGCTTTTTGGGCAAAGGCATCAGCATAGAGTTTACAGGAGAAAAAAAGAGGCATTCAAAGAAAAAAACTCGGTCCCTACAGTCAAACATGGCAGAGGTTCCCTGATGTTTAGAGGTTGCTTTGCTGCCTCTGGACTGCTTGACCGTGTGCATGGCATTTTGAAGTCTGAAGACTACCAACAAATTTTGCAGCATAATGTAGGGCTCAGTGTGAGAAAGTTGGGTCTCCCTCAGAGGTCATGGGTCTTCCAGCAGGACAATAACCCAAAACACACTTCAAAAAGCACTAGAAAATGGTTTGAGCGAAAGCACTGTAGACTTCTAAGGTGGCCAGCAATGAGTCCAGACCTGAATCCCATAGAACACCTGTGCAAAAAAAGGGGGAGACAAAAAAGCGCAATAGGGTCTTATCCACGTTACAAGAGACAGTATATCATGAAATATGCTCACCTGGTTAGGATGAGATAAGAGCGTGTAGGTAGCGGCTGCTGCAGATCCACAGGTCTTCAGTGACCAAAGAAATGATGAATCCAAAGGGAGTTTGTAGCTATATTCCGCGCTGCCGCTTTAGACAAATTCCAGGAGAATGCTGTATGATTGCAGTGGTTTTATTCTACGCGTTTCAGGGGTCTCATGCCCCCTTCATCAGGAAATACCACAAATACATACAGGTATCACAGACATAAATAGGTTTGAAAGGATGCTGGATTTCAAAAAAATGAGTGCCAACAAGTCAGATGGTGCAGTGTCAAAGTTCAATGACACCACATGGTTAACAGTTAACCTAAGATATATTACAAAAGAATACGTATTTTAAAAGATTTTTTGATTAAATTTTCGTTTACAAAACAGATGATAAAGTCAAATTTACGATTTAAACAAAAAAAAAAAAAAAAGGGAGGGGGGAGTTTATTCCTGTTTAGAGGTGGATACCTTACAAGTGGACTATCGTATGGAAACAGCAAACCGCTTTTTTTTCATTGAAAGCATTGCAATATTTATACAAAAAGGGGAAAAAAGTAAAAACATAATTTTAATTCTTTACCAATAAAAAATATATAATTTTAGTTAAGTTCTAAAAAATTAAATATAAAATTATTTTTTAGTATAGAGGAAATGAGTTAAAAAATAATAAAGGATGCTAAAAGCAGCAACACACGAGAAGCTGCACAGCAGTCAGCGCTGCTCAGAATGAGAACGCAGACAGCATGGATTCATTACTTCACTGATACAAAGATCATGGGCAAATTTTAGATATAACATGAAGCACATAAAAAAAGGGGGTTAATATCAGATGCAGCAACACACAGGACGCTGTGCAGGAGCCAACTACTGCTCAAAGAAAAAACGCAGGATAAAGGGGCAGAGAGAATGGGTGGCTTCATTAATAGGTAAGATCGCAGGCAGTTTTTGTGTTCAACAAGTGACACATAGTCTTTACACTGTGAGGGAGTGGCAGTAACATTCTTGCACTGTTCACTAATCTCTATGACTAGGCAATGTATGCATGGGAGCTGAGTTAAAGGAGAAATAAGATACTATTATCAGCCGGGGTCATTCTTTCATGTCAGACTAGTAGAATTAGTAGCGCTTACCCGGGCTTAATTAAAGAAGAAAAAAAAAAAAACAACTCTTCAAAAAATTCTTCAAAAAATGCAACTAACAGAGATAATGTTTAAGACAGAGGTATGAAAGTGATTGCTCCCAAGGGCAAAAGGAGCTAAACCTGATAGGAGGCTATACAGGATTTTCATATATATAACACTCTTTTAGAGCTAACGCACAAGCAATATTTAAGCAAATACATAAATAATTTTTTTTTTTTTTTTCTTTTTTTTTTCATTAGACCAAGGAGGCACAGTATTGTAAAATTAATTATAAATATAAATATAAAATTGCAATTAGGTATTGCATTAAGTGCAAACAAATCTATAAAAAATATATAAAAAGCCACAAGGCGGGGACTGCATAACTAGGTTAACATTATCAACAAGGGAAACTGACACAAATAGTGCAAATAAAATTTTAAATTTAAATAGAACAAAGAGAAATTATCGCAAAGAACTCAGAAGCCATCTATACACATGAGGGTTTTTTTTTTTTGTTTTTTTTGTTTTTTTTGTTTTTTTTCCCCTTAAGGTTGCAGAGCATGTGAATATAGATATAAACAAAAATTCCACTGTGCGCGCCAAAATCAAACTTTTCGGATTTTGGCGCGCACGGCGCACCGTCAAAAGTGCGCAGCGCAGGTCAAAGCGCAACTAGCGCACGGCCTGCGCACGATCGGCGCACCCTATGCTAAAGATAAAGAAACTAGGATTGCTTGTATTAAACTGTTAAAAAACTAGCTAGGAGTTCTCTCTCTCTGTTTTGCAGCGATTCCTGTGCTGGGGAGGAGGAGAATGGGGATGCGAGGAGAGAGAGAGAGAGAGAGAGAGAGAGAGAACGAACTCCTAGCTAGTTTTTTCACAGTTTAATACAAGCAATCCTAGTTTCTTAGCGATTTTGTGTCCAGCTAGAACACACAAAACTAGCTAGGAGTTCTCTCTCTCTCTCCCCTCCAGCACAGGAATCGCTGCAAGACTCGCATCCCCATTCTCCTCCTCCCCAGCACAGGAATCCCCCAGCACAGGAATCGCTGCAAAACAGAGAGAGAGAACTCCTAGCTAGTTTTTTCACAGTTTAATACAAGCAATCCTAGTTTCTTAGCGATTTTGTGTCCAGCTGCTGACACAAAATTGCTAAGAAACTCTGCAAAAACTAGGATTGCCATTCATTTGCATTGGACTCGTTACTGTGCGAGTAATCGCTTGGAAACTCGCAGAGTACCGACTCCTGCGAGTCCCCTACTACTCGCAGAGTAACGAGTCCTAACGAGTAGATTCGCCCATCCCTAATTGTAGCGAACCAACTCCATTTATCATTTTAGTAGCCCGCCTTTGAACCCTTTCACAGATCTCCAAATTCTTGGGAGAAGCATAAAGTTAATCCCGTCATGATTTGTAATACCATATATACTCGTGTAAAAGCCGAGATTTTCAGCCCATTTTTTTGGGCTGAAAGTCCCCCTCTCGGCTTATACGTGAGTCATATACCGGGGGTGGGTGGGGGAGGGAGAGCGGGGTTGTCAGAGACCATACTCACCCCCTCCTGGCATGTCTCTGCAGCCCCTGCTTCTCTCTCGGTCGTCTGCTTCCTGCGTTCAGCGGTCAAGTGGTACCGCTCATTAAACTCATGAATATGCGCATATTTATGAGTTTAATGAGCAGTACCATGAGACTGCTTAACGCAGGAAGCAGGTGACCGACAGAGAAGCAGGGGCTGCAGAGAAGACCGTGTGCCAGGAGTGGGTGAGTATGACAGGGGCAGAGCAATATTCACCTGTCCCCGCTCCATTGCCGTGCACCACTGTGTCTCTGGGTTCTCCTGCTGTGACATTCAGGTCAGAGGATGCGATGACGTAGTCAGTGCGCGCCCTCTACTAAATGTCACTGCAGATTTTTTTTTCAATTGCAGCAGCAGCGGCAGCAGCAAATAAAGGTTATTTATGGAACATTTTTGGGGAAGCATTAACCCTTGTGCAGCAGCACATGGGGGTCATTTATGGAGCATCTTAAGGGGCAGCATTAACCCTTGTGCAGCAGCATATGGGAGGTATTTATGGAGCATCTTATGGAGCAGCATTAACCATTGTGCAGCAGCATATGGGGGTATTTTTGGAACATCTTATGGAGCAGCATTAACCCTTGTGCAGCAGCATATGGGAGGTATTTATGGAGCATCTTATGGGGCAGCATTAACCCTTGTGCAGCAGCATAATATAGTGGGTATTTATGAAGCATCTTATGGAGCAGCATTAACCCATGTGCAGCAGCATATGGGGGGTATTTGTGGAGCATCTTATGGGGCAGCATTAGCCCATGTGCAGCATATGGGGGTATTTATGGAGCATCTTATGGGGCAGCATTAACCCTTGTGCAACAGTATATGAGGGGTATTTATGGAGAATCTTACGGGGCAGCATTAACCCTTGTGCAGCAGCATATTATGGGGTATTTATGGAGTATCTTATGGAGCAGCATTAACCCTTGTGCAGCAGCATATTATGGGGGGTATTTATGGAGCATCTTATGGGCCAGCATTAGCCCATGTGCAACAGCATATGGGGGGTATTTATGGAACATCTTATAGGGCAGCATTAACCCTTGTGCAGCAGCATATGGGGGGTATTTATGGAGCATGTTCTTGGGCAAGCGTTTACCCGTGTGCATCAGCATATGGGGGGTTTCTATGGAGCATCTTCCTGGACCACAATTAACCCTAGGCTTATATGTGAGTCAATACGTTTTCCCAGTTTTTTTGTGGCAAAATTAGGGGGGGTCGGCTTATACACAAGTATATATGGTATATACAGTGGGGCAAAAAAGTATTTAGTCAGTCAGCAATAGTGCAAGTTCCACCACTTAAAAAGATGAGAGGCGTCTGTAATTTACATCATAGGTAGACCTCAACTATGGGAGACAAACTGAGAAAAAAAAATCCAGAAAATCACATTGTCTGTTTTTTTTTCATTTTATTTGCATATTATGGTGGAAAATAAGTATTTGGTCAAAAACAAAATTTCATCTCAATACTTTGTGATATATCCTTTGTTGGCAATGACAGAGGTCAAACGTTTTCTGTAAGTCTTCACAAGGTTGCCACACACTGTTGTTGGTATGTTGGCCCATTCCTCCATGCAGATCTCCTCTAGAGCAGTGATGTTTTTGGCTTTTCGCTTGGCAACACGGACTTTCAACTCCCTCCAAAGGTTTTCTATAGGGTTGAGATCTGGAGACTGGCTAGGCCACTCCAGGACCTTGAAATGCTTCTTACGAAGCCACTCCTTCGTTGCCCTGGCGGTGTGCTTTGGATCATTGTCATGTTGAAAGACCCAGCCACGTTTCATCTTCAATGCCCTTGCTGATGGAAGGAGGTTTGCACTCAAAATCTCACGATACATGGCCCCATTCATTCTTTCATGTACCCGGATCAGTCGTCCTGGCCCCTTTGCAGAGAAACAGCCCCAAAGCATGATGTTTCCACCACCATGCTTTACAGTAGGTATGGTGTTTGATGGATGCAAGTCAGTATTCTTTTTCCTCCAAACACGACAAGTTGTGTTTCTACCAAACAGTTCCAGTTTGGTTTCATCAGACCATAGGACATTCTCCCAAAACTCCTCTGGATCATCCAAATGCTCTCTAGCAAACTTCAGACGGGCCCGGACATGTACAGGCTTAAGCAGTGGGACACGTCTGGCACTGCAGGATCTGAGTCCATGGTGGCGTAGTGTGTTACTTATGGTAGGCCTTGTTACATTGGTCCCAGCTCTCTGCAGTTCATTCACTAGGTCCCCCCGCGTGGTTCTGGGATTTTTGCTCACCGTTCTTGTGATCATTCTGACCCCACGGGGTGGGATTTTGCGTGGAGCACCAGATCGAGGGAGATTATCAGTGGTCTTGTATGTCTTCCATTTTCTAATTATTGCTCCCACAGTTGATTTCTTCACTCCAAGCTGGTTGGCTATTGCAGATTCAGTCTTCCCAGCCTGGTGCAGGGCTACAATTTTGTTTCTGGTGTCCTTTGACAGCTCTTTGGTCTTCACCATAGTGGAGTTTGGAGTCAGACTGTTTGAGGGTGTGCACAGGTGTCTTTTTATACTGATAACAAGTTTAAACAGGTGCCATTACTACAGGTAATGAATGGAGGAAAGAGGAGACTCTTAAAGAAGAAGTTACAGGTCTGTGAGAGCCAGAAATCTTGTTTGCTTGTTTCTGACCAAATACTTATTTTCCACCATAATATGCAAATAAAATGAAAAAAAAACAGACAATGTGATTTTCTGGATTTTTTTTTCTCAGTTTGTCTCCCATAGTTGAGGTCTACCTATGATGTAAATTACAGACGCCTCTCATCTTTTTAAGTGGTGGAACTTGCACTATTGCTGACTGACTAAATACTTTTTTGCCCCACTGTATGTTACAATAGGTCGCATCCCTCTTTTTGATGTGGGCTATAGTGCTGAGCCTGCATTTTTTCCAGCACACATGACAGCTGATTTGAAAGCTGTCATGTGCCCCTAACAGCCGCAGGTGGAATCGCGATCCAAAGGCAGCTGTTGACATGTTAAGTGCATTTGTTAATCTCTGGCAGCAGCATTAAGCATGATCGCGGCAGAAGTGCGTCACAAACCCCGGCCATCAGTGCCCTGTCACATGATCTTGGGGCGCTGACGGGTTGGCATGACAACCAGCGGTGTGCAGAAGACCCCCATTCTTGTCATTGCTGCCTGTGGCTGGCGTTCATAGCAGATGATGATTTTTTTACACATAGCAAGGCTAAAGAACAAGATCAAGTTTCTCAAGAAGACTATTCAAGCAAGTAAAAAGTAGAAAAAATGTTTAAAAAATATTATAAAATATAAAAAAACATAAAATTCAAATCACCCTATTTTTGCACCAGTCATGCACCAGGGGCCGAAATGTATCCACCACATGGGGTATGCTTGTACTGATATATATAATATACATTACATATGATTACACACATAGGGAAACACACATGTATACTCACACGCATTGTAAAACTCACGCACATGCATGCTCACAAACATGGGAAATCACACATGCATGCTCAAACACATGGGAAATCACACATGCGCACTTATATACTTGAGAAAACACACATGCATGCTCACATTCATAGGAAAACACATGCATGATCACATGCATAGGAAAACACACATGCACGCTCACACACATAGGAAAACACACATACCCAGGAAAACACACATACTCTACCCTGCCATGTTTAATTTATCATTTGTCAAATGCCCCAACCCCTGCTATTTATCTCAGAACAGCAAAAGCTGAGATGGGCTGCTGGCGAGGTTACCTGGAGTGTGCTGGGTAGTGGACACATAGGGCAGTTATCTCACCATGTCCTCCTGTCCTGTGCTGCTGCTCTGTACACTGATGCTCTTCCCCCTCCTGGGCCTGCATGATCGGACATCAGAGACAGATCTGCAGTGCACATAGAAGAGGTGGATGCTGTGTGTAATCATGGAGCAAGTAACATAACCTCCTCTTGTTTCAGTTCTGTGCCAGGAGCTGCCCCCTCTTATCACTGCATGCACTCCAGCCACATGTGCACGCTGCATGTCCCTCTCCCCGTTATGCCACACCACCAGGTGCTTGAAAAATTAAAGGGGTCGGCAGCCATAAAATGTGCTGGCGGCCCCCTCAAGAGGTGGCACACCGTGGCCCACAGGATAAATGCCCGGAAGGGCAAATTTGCAATCCAGGCCTGCCCATGGCACTGATCACAAACACACACAGGAAACATTGTCCTCTCTCAGACACAAGTCAGAAGAGGAATAGGTGGGATCCAGGATCGATGCTTGTAGATTATGATTAGGACATCATTCAGATATGAATTGTATATGTAAGTTGGATCACTGATGAAGTTATACAATTTTGTCAGGCTATAGCAGTCACTGAATCTTAATACTGTATGTACTTGAGTATAAGTCGACCCGAGTATAAACTGAGGCACCTACCATATTTTTCTGACTATAAGATGCACTTTTTCCCCCAAAAATTGTGAGGATAATGGGGGGTGCGTCTTACAGTGCGAACTCAGGCTTACCGAGGGGTTGCGGCAGTGGTGTGGTGGCAGCAGAGGTGCGGCAATAGTGAGGCACGGTGGGCGGTACGGCGTGCACCTGAGCAAGGTCCCTTCCTCAGGTGAGGTGACGCCGTGGCCCGGTGTCCACAGAGAACAGAGCCGGGTGAATTACGGGTTTCTCGTTGGCGGCGGCCATCTTCCTGAGGCCACGCGTGCACAGATTGAGTTCTCTGCTTCCCGGGGCTTCAGGAAAAATGGCTGCGAGAGGCCATGCGTGCGCAGAATGAGATCGCGGCAACCATTTTCCTGAAGCCGAGTTCACAGATTGAGATGTCGGCTTCACTCGGCTTCAGGAAAATGGCCACCGCGATCTCCATCTGTGCATGCGCTGCCTCCCATGGCCATTTTGTTGAAGCCCCGGGAAGCAGAGTACTCAATCTGTGCACGTGCGGCCTCAGGTAGATGGCCGCCGCCACTGAGAAACCGGTGATTAACCCAGCTCTGCTGCTCACTTTGGACACCGGGCTGTGGCATCACCTCACCTGAGAAAGGGGTCCGGCTCAGGTATACGCCATGCCACCCACCGCACCTCAGCATCACCGCACCTCTGCCGCCGCCACACCACTGCCGCAACCCCCGTGGACACCAGGCTGTGGCGTTGCCCACCTTAGCAGGAAGGGACCCTGCTAAGGTGCACTCCCCACAGCCCACACCAGACAGGGCATATTATGAGAAAGGGACCATGCCTCCTGTGACCTTGCTGTACCACCGCCAGCCCTCAGGTAAAATACCTTAAAATCGGACATTAAGACGGACCCCAATCTTATAAAAATCTTTCTTTCTGCTATTTTCACCTCAAAATTTGGGGTGCGTCTTATGGTCTGGTGAGTCTTATAGTCTGAAAAATACGTTAATTTTGCCACAGAAAACTGGGTAAACTTATTACAAGTATAACCTGGGTATGTATTGTCCCCTCATGCCTATCTTGGTATGCATGACTCCCCCCATCCCTGTATGCATGGCTCTCCCATCCCATCCTTATATGTATGGTTCCTTTAAAAAACAAAACATCCCAATTACCTTGCCTGAGTGCCCTCGCTGTATTTCGTTCTGGCGACAGCAGCAATTCCACCGAGCAATTGCGTGGCCCTGTTCATTAAGGTAATGAATATTCACTCCACACCAATGAGAGTGGAGAGGCATGAATATTCATTACCTTAATGAGCGGGGCCACATGATTACTCAGCCGGTAGAGCTGTTGGCGCCGGAATGAACGAGATGCAGCGATGGCGCGCAGGGAAGGTAAGCAGTATGTGTGCTGGAAGCTGGCAACCGTGGCTGTCACTGTGAGCTATTACAGAGGAATGATTATTCATTTTCTATTTCTCTTTAGCAGCGGCACAGACTTTAGCCACAGTCGCCGACTCCTGACTCTGTGATCCACTGCTCCTCTGCTCCCCCTCCCCTGTCTTTCTAGGATAATTGACTCATGTATAAGCTGTGGAGAGCATTTTCAGCACAAGACATGTGGTGAAAAACTCGGCTTATACATGATTATATACATGTAATTAAAGACAAAAAAATTTACAAAAATAATTTTAGTAAACCCCGGTCACCCGACCCGCAGGAGGACGATTTATACCATGATGCCTATGATTTACCCATGATTAACCATCACCATTAAATACAGCATTTCATGTATAGTCAATCTAAATGGTACCCTTAGTTTGCTTTGCATTGCCTCCTCCATTGAAACCTGAATTCATGTCATTCTGTATCCAATATGACCGATGTAGTGACATACGGATCAATGATAAGTCTGAACTGCACGAGTAAAGGCAGAGCTGGTGTGGTTCAGACCTTCCAATGAACTCTTTATGCCAAGACCAAGATATGGTCTGCTTTTGTCCTCACCTGATCTCTGTCCAGATTCTTATCTTTGACTATTCTTCTCTCTTTTCCTAAATACCTTTAACAATTTAACATTGATGAACTCTGCTTGGTATATGTCATCAATGTCTGATTGGTGGGAGTGTGATACCCGGCACCCACGTCAATCAGCTATTCTAGGTACCGGTGGCAGCCAGAATTGCTTATTCATGGAGCTGCCCCATCTACTGACAGTGGCTGACGCTGGGTATTGCACATCAGCCCCCTATTCAAATCAACAGGCAGCTGATGTGCAGTACTCGACTGCAGCTATTATCAGTAGATGGAATAGCTTCGTAACTGAGTGGTTGCGGCCACCGTCAGCAACTAAAACAGCTGATCGGCGGAGGTGCCTAGTGTTGAGTGTTGTACATACACAGATCAGACATTGATGATCTATCCTGAGGATAAGTCATCAATGTTAAAAGGATGGACAACCTCTTTAAGTTATTTATCGTTAAATGGCATTTAATATTCACATGTACAAATGTGTGAAAAACACGTGAAAAGAAGTGAAATGGAAAAATAAAAAGTGCACTGCTGGGAAAAAATTTAGAAAAGCATAAATAGACCTGTTGGCTCTATAGACCTGCTGGGCAAATGGTTCAAATTAATTTGCAAAGTGGAACATCAGCAGTTTGCTTATTATGTTGTCATGTTCCAGTGTAGTGCGTAGCTCCAAAGAAAATGTCACATCAGAAATATTTCAAATGCTCTGAACATTTTTTTCATACCTATTGTGGACTTTTGTGTTAGCCCACTAAAAGGAAATAGCAGCCTGTAATGAAATTATTGTACATAGGCTTATTCCACAATAGACTGGAAATCACTTAGCCGTAACCTCTGGTCACTCATATTGTGTTTTTTTTTTCCTGCTTTTATTTTTCTTTTGAATAATTCTAAGTCTGATAAAAGCTTTTTTTTTATTTTCAGCAACTGAATCATTTTGGTGACAAAGTATAACAATAGCACTGATCAGTGATGTTTTATTAAGTAAGATTTTAAGGAGATGCCAATTACAATCCAATGTGGGAACAGACAGATATGTAATTTTAATTCCATTATTTTACAGGTGAACAAAACATTATTAAAAGAGTTCTCATTCTGTCATTTGAAAAGGTGAAATGAGCTGGAAAAAAAATGAGAAAACTAAAATTTAAAATGTGGAGAAGAGACAATGCTACATCTAATAGCTCAATTACAATGTCCGGTACATTTAATGATAAACTGATTAACTATATGATAATCTAACTGAAAATACTTACTTATTATGTAACTCAATGGCTGCTAATTTATCCATTTTTAACATATGAACGGTCAATGGTTCATTATTACAGTGTACGAGAAATGCACATGAGTCCGACATGAATATTTCAGCGTGTGCCAGTTGGTCTTTCTGGTGAAGAAATAGTTATCTTGTGTAGTGAGATAGATTTCAGGTAATTGACTGTTTTGTCAATTCTATAAGGTGATAATAATCTGCATGCTATTTAGCAAGGTGCAATGCAGATGTGTACTGTATATAATTAGGGGTGAGCAGGTCTGTTGAAGTTCGGATTCTGGTACTCAACCCAAACTTTATTCCAAAGTTTTTCTTAGGTACCAGAACTACTTGAACTTGAACCAGAACCCAAACCCCATTGAAAAGAATGGAGACCAGAATGTTTGAGCTGGAAAATTCTCTCTCTATCTCACTTAATAGATCTCCTGGATCTCCGAACATTGCAACAGACTTCTGGCAGAAGACTGTGTTCGGCTACTAGCACTAAACATTAACTGTCTGGTATGAACCCAAAACTTTTAAGTTCAGGTTCGCTCATCTCTATTTACGATAAAAGGAATTTGAGCATATCTCATAAATGGTTGCTCAAATTCTCAGATTCCTAACACTTCGGCCTCATTCAGACATCTGTTTGTTACATACGTGCTCTATTTGTTTTTTTTCATTGTTGAAAGATATGCCCAATATTATTTATGAAGCTGTTAACATCTCCGTGGTTTTTTTTGAAGACTGTGTGTTACAGAACCACTCAGCACCCAGAATATGTTGTGCAGTTATATGTATATATAATAGGTTCCATGTGAGATACATGTCCCTAATGTATCAGAAGTGTCTGCCCTCCCCCCACCTTTGTAATTCCCACAGTAAACATACGCAGGCTCCGGCCACCTGCTGCTTTTGTAATGCATGTCTGGCCTGACGCTTGTCTATTGGCCGGCCCTCTGTATCTGTGTGATATATATTCTGTGTCCTGTGAGTAAAGTGTTGTCAGACTGGAAATACATGGAGAAGCAGTGATCTTTTATTTGCGCCCATGCACTCAGAGGAATTCCAGCCAGCATCCTTCATTCAGACTCCAGCCAACGCAGAGCGGACCTCCGAAAACACGGGGTGGTACTGAAAGAGGTACCCCAGCTTGGAAGACCCCGTTACACTGGTGGCAGCCAGCGGGATTTGATACCCCTTCTACAGGAGGAAAGGAATGAATGGAAAATAACTACCAGAAGTTAAAGAGGACTATATTAAAAGATCTGGTGGAAGCCCGAGGGTTGATCGCTAGCAACAAAACAAAAGCGGATTTGATAGCAGCCATCATGGAACACGACAGTGCAGCGCCCCCCAATGTGAATGTGGAGGAGACCGAATTCCAGAGGGAGATAAAGAGCAGACTGGCGTTCTATGGCCTAAACCCTGCAGTAGAGATCATACGAGAGGTGATGGCGGATGTGCGTACTGATCTGAAGGAAAAGATGGCTGAGCGGACCAGGATAGAGCTAGCCAAGATGGAGATGGCAGAGTGTTATGAATGAGTCACCGTAGGAGGCAAAAGCAGAAATACAAGCTAAGTCCAGAAAACCAGAGAAGTTGGCAACTATCAGATTGCAGACCCCTGAACCTATCAACACAACTAGCAGTAGCCGTGGGGGGTTCCTACGATGCCGTAGACCCCTCGATCACAGCCGGAGAATTAAATAAGCCTAAAGAAAGAAAGGGGAAATCTAAACTGCCTCAGAGCAGACCCCAAAGCAATAGGCAGCCCCCAACATATAATGACGGTGAAGCAAGATGAAAACACTAACACAGACAGAAAGATAGACTGAGCAAAGACGGGGCCCAAAACTACCTAGATAGGAAAGGACAGGAAGGCTGCTGTCTGCAATCTGCCAAAACCCTATCAAAGACATAACAAGCTGATATGAAAAAGGCCCTGAAGCAGCTAGGCTTCAAAAACTAAATCAGCACTCAGGTATTTTCAGAAGACAGAGCTAAAGGAATTCAGCACACCCCAGCAGGGAATGGCAGAAATCCAGAAAAACAAAGCAAAACAAGTCAAAGCACCAAAGCAAAAGGCCGAGCAGCAAACTTAGCTTTAGAGGAGCAGGAATTCAGACTGGTCTCCAAGGATCCCACAGAGAAATCACCCGCAGGGCAGAAGGGCGTCGGCAGCCTTATATCCAGTCAGTAACTCCACTCAGCCAGTCATCATCATCAGCCTCAGGTGTTTGATAATCAGGCTCACTACCTTTCTTTACCAGAAGAGGGAGTTCCTCGGGCCTCAGTAATGAAGGGGAAAATGAACTCACAACAGCAGAGCGGACCAAAGTGGAGCTGGCCAAGATGGAGATGGCAGAGCAGAGAGAGGAGAGCCAGCGAGCAGGGGGAGCTCTGGCCTTCGACCAGGTACCTTCAACAGTAAGCCACAAAAAGATCCAGTACAATGCCTTCCGACAGTTGGGGGAGGCAGAGGAAGACATTGATGGCTTTCTGTAGGACTTTGAGCGGCAGTGTGCCCTTCATCAAGTAAAGCCGGAGGAACGGGTTCAGATTCTGGCCAGCAAGCTGACAGGCCGGGCAGCGGATGCCTATCGCACGGTACCTGATGAGAACTGTATGGACTATGAGCGGATCAAAGAAGTGATCTTGGCCCAGTATGCGTTGACACCAGAGGCCTACCGCCAAAAGTTCCACGGACTTAAAAAACGCGTAACCGATACCCACGCTGAATGGGCCTGTAAATTACGGCGGTCACTGCTACAGTTGGGTACAAGGGAGCCAAGCAACCACTAAGGAGGACGTCCTCCAGCTCTTCCTGTTAGAATGATTCTTTAATGGACTAAACCCCGAGACACAGGAATGGCTTCGGGACAGGCAGCCAACAACTCTTGAGGAAGCCGCTCGTCTGGCCGATGAACATCATGATGCCAGGAGGCCGTAGTTGTCCAGATCAAAGGAGGTCAGTAGGGGCCCGCCCATGGACCTGGAGGGCCCCAAACCACCGAAGATTGTAGGGGGACCAGCTAGAAAAATGGCCTACCACAGTCCCCCTGGGGCGCGATGCCACACCTGTCGTCAGCTGGGCCACCTGCAAAGACAATGCCCCAAGCAGACTCAGCATACCCAGTGGCCAGATGCGGGAACAGCTACCTTCAGCCGGGCTGCTGTACACTGCTACCAAGGCGAAGCTGACCCGGCATTGGGTGCTACGATTAACCAAGGGGTGGAAGAGATGGAGGAAGTGCTGCATGAAGTAGACCCTGTGCAGGCAGCCCGGGCAGATAAATAATCGACAACAGCATCGACAGGTCATGTGGGTTAATGGGAAACGCATGCAGGGACTAAGGGATTCCGGGGCAACTTTGACCCTTGTGAAGCCTCATCTCATCCGGGACCAAGAGAAGACGGACCGGACAGTGGCCGTCCATGTAGCAGGGGGAGCCATACATCAACTGCCCACTGCCAGGATTCACCTGAACTGGGGAGTCGGGGCTGGCCTTGTTGAGGTCGGCTTGATGGAGGATTTGCCTGCAGACGTCTTGCTGGGAAATGACTTGGGGCCCATGTTGTCTGCATTCTCGGTGGCCCCTCTGGCTGAGACATATCCTGTGACCACCCGGAGACAAGCTCGAGCTGCGGAGGCGGAATCACACTCAGAGGAGGCCCAGGTAAGACATCCCAGCCCTGCATGTATTCCCATAGCCAGACACATTTCTTGGGCCACCCCAGATGAATTTAAGAAGGAGTTACTTGAGGATCCTTCATTAGAGGGATATCGTGGGAAGGCACAGGAGGGGTGAGGGGTGCTGGAAGGGGAACAGTTTGTATGGAAGCAGGGACTCCTCTACCGGATCACAGAGCAGCACCACACAGGGACGAGCCCCACTATAAAACGACAGCTGGTAGTTCCCAAGAAGTATAGGCAGGAGTTACTGCGAATCTCTCATGATATACCTTTGGCTGGGCACTTCGGCGTCAGTCGCACCAGGCATCGTCTGACACAAAACTTCTTTTGGCCGGGGGTAACCTATGAGCGCACCTTGGAAATAGGACAGAAGGTCCTGGTGTTAGAGCCCACTAAGCAGAACAAGTTCCAAGCTGCATGGCAGGGGCCCTACCAGGTAGTGGGGAAAATAGCCGACACAACCTATAATGTCGCCGATTGTGACGACCCCAGGGTTATCCGCATGTTCCACGTGAATATGCTGAAGCCCTACTGGGAGCGCCCTGAAGAGGTAGTGGCCATCTGTGCACCTGAGGCAGAGGATTTAGCCGGACATCCCTTGCCGGATGTCTTAGGGGAAAGGACTCAGTCTAAAACATGGGACCAGGTACACTTGGGTGAAGACCTAGGCCGCCGGGAGAGACAGCAGGCGGAGGAGTTGTTGAGGCAGCGACAGAGGATGTTTTCAGAGAGACCGAGGTACACTCGCCTGGCACAACACAAGGTTGAGACCCAGGATCAGACCCCCCTGCGACAAAACCCCTTCCGCGTCCCTGAGTCTGTACGAGAGGGGATGCGACAAGAGATACAAGAGATGCTGCGTTTAGGGGTCATTGAAGAGTCAGATAGTCCCTGGGCATCCCCCGTAGTGTTAGTGCCCAAGAAGGATGGAACTACATGGTTTTGTGTAGACTATCGTAAGTTCAATGAGAAAACAGTGACGGATGCATATCCCATGCCGCGTGTGGATGAGTTGTTAGACCGGCTGGCGGGGTCAAAGTATTTGACCACCATCGATCTATGCAAAGGCTACTGGCAGATTCCCCTTAGTCCTGACGCTATTCCCAAGTCGGCATTTGTCACCCGTTCGGCTTATTCCAGTTTTGAGTTATGCCATTCGGGATGAAGAATGCCCCGGCGACCTTCCAGAGGCTGGCTGACCGTCTTCTGGATGGTCTCCAGGACTATGCTTGTGCCTACCTGGACGACATCGCCATCTACAGTGAGACATGGGAAGAGCATCTAAATCACCTAAAGACAGTATTGGACAGGATCCACCAGGCCGGAATCACCCTGAACCCAAACAAGTGTCACGTGGGCAAAGCGGAGGTTCAGTATTTAGGGCATTGGGTGGGAAGTGGGAAACAGTGACCAGAACCAGCCAAGATTGAGGCCATAGCCAAATGGCCCATCCCACGCACTAAAACCCAGGTCATGGCGTTTCTAGGGACAGCGGGGTATTACAGGAAATTCATTCCCAATTACAGCAGCGTAGCCAAGCCCCTCACTGATTTGACCCGTAGGAACCAACCCCGCCAGGTAACCTGGACCTCAGAGTGTGAGGAAGCCTTCTGCCAACTAAAGGACACCCTCACCAATACCCCTGTATTGGCTGCACCCGATCCAACTAAACGTTTCCTGGTTCACACAGACGCTTCTATGTTTGGATTGGGGGCAGTACTGAGCCAAGTCGGGCCGGACGGCCAAGAACACCCGGTATCTTACCTGAGTTGGAAACTACTTTCCCGTGAAGTAAGCTATGCAGCCATCGAGAAGGAGTGCCTGGCGGTAGTATGGGCACCCAAAAAGTTGCAACCATATTTGTATGGATGACAGTTTTCCCTCCTAACGGACCATAATCCCCTAGTCTGGCTTAATCGGGTCTCCGGAGACAACGCCAGATTGCTGCGGTGGAGTTTAGCCCTACAACCTCTGGACTTCACCATCCACCACAGATCCGGCAAACAAAATGGTAACGCCGATGGACTAAGTTGACAAACGGAACTTGTACCAATCCCATGAACTTCGGTCATCCCCAAACCGATCCGTTGAGGATCAGACTGTGTATGCCGATCGCGTCGCTGAAAACGGGGAGCCGTGTTACAGAACCACTCAGCACCCAGAATATGCTGTGCAGTTATATGTATATATAATAGGTTCCATGTGAGATGCATGTCCCTAATGTATCAGCAGTGTCCGCCCTCCCCCCACCTTTGTAATTCCCACAGTAAACATACGCAGGCTCCGGCCACCTGCTGCTTTTGTAATGCATGTCTGGCCTGATGCTTGTCTATTGGCTGGCCCTCTGTATCTGTGTGATATATATTCTGTGTCCTGTGAGTAAAGTGTTGTCAGACTGGAAATACATGGAGAAGCAGTGATCTTTTATATGCACCCATGCACTCAGAGAAATTCCAGCCAGCATCCTTCATTCAGACTCCAGCCAACGCAGAGCGGACCTCCGAAAACACGGGGTGGTAATGAAAGAGGTACCCCAGCTTGGAAGACCCCGTTACACTGTGTGTCTGCAAAAATATCACGAAGATTTGTCCGAGTCACAGATCAAAATTGAAGTGAAAACTGAACAAGTCACAATAACACCCCCAAAATGGTTAATAAAAGTAACAATTAGCTTCTGGCAGGGCAACTGGCTCAGTTTAATTGGCTGCCAAAAGAGGAGGCTCACACGAGCAACAATTCTCTTTTCGATTAATGGAAATGACGCTCAGCTCAAACTCTGATCAGCGCCTCAGCCCAGTGTCGGTTTACTGTCATTCGATTCTCACAGCTAAGAGAATTGTATCACAGGTGAACAGAAAATGGAGAACTTAATCTCTCCATCTTCTCCACTGTCTGTGTACTCAGAAATCCAACTGTACTGATGTTTTAGACGCACCCATAGACTTGAGTGGGCATGCATTCGATGCAATTTGCGGACCATATTCGAACAACTACACCCATCAGCCAATGGAGAACTATTAGGCTATGCACCTATGATGAGGTTTTGGTGAGTTTTTGATGTTGCAGATTTTCTCCACCATTTCTGCACTCATAGAGCAAAATAGGTTTTTTATGCTATTTTTGAAAATCTGCAACATGAAAAATTCACCAAATACTCATCATGGGAATATAGCCTTAACGTAGAAGCACTGGATGTTACCTATATACAGTTTATTAAACTGTGCAATTACTAGTCCAATTGTGCTCTACATTATTTTGTACGTTTAGCACATCCACCCCATTGGTGTTTGGGAGATTCATGTAATTTCCAAGAATTAGGTACGGTGACTAGATTCAGTATAGTCACTTAAGGCAGTGTGCTTTGTTTGATTGAATTCATTCTCATGGATCAAAATTATCCATACAAGTCTATAGGTCCACTTAAATCACAGACAGCAGACGGATGGTATCAGTGTGCAATTCGTGTGCTTTCTGTGCTTAACATTGCAACAGAAAGAGGTTTGCAAATTAATTACGGTACTTAGTCTTATTTTTGCATGCGGGAAAATAATTGATGGTAAAAATTCACACTGACCAAACTCTGAAAATTATATGAAAAATGCTAATGACTAGAACAGTAGTTTGTTTACTTATGTGTAAAATTACTGATGTCTAAATGAGGCCTTAACCACAGTATCCCTAGGCCCAATGCAGAAAATGTAGAATGGCTAGGTTCACATATCAGTTTTTCAAGGTTTTTTCTGCAGCAAAAAAAGGGAGAAAATAATAATTTTCAAAGTACACTGTTCTGCTATAACCACTGGTTAGTCAGTTATGACAGACAGTCATCCTGTATCCGGCTGTAGAAGGTCATTGCGATTAGCTCTACAAGCACCTTTGTTAATTTTGCATCTCTGTTATGTAGTGAGATCCTTCTTCCTCTAGGACCCAACAGTTACCTCCACCGTTTGCTGCTAATTAGCACACCCTTGCTGAAGGTTTAAATGCCTTCAGTCTCTTCAACAAGAAGCTGGTGTTAGCTCAATTTACCTCTGTCTGGAAGAACTAGGAGTCAGCTAGTATCTTCTTAGAGTACTCTTGGAGGATTTCTGGCATGATATCTCGGTGGTCTTTTCAAGCTAAGTGAATCCATTCATTTGTCCACCCTTTTTGTCTTTTGTTATAATGGGGGCTGAATAGCTCATACCCCGTCCCCGCCCTATTCAGGACCTATCACTAGGATCAGGCAGGGCTTAAGTTCCTGCTCAGTAGGTGTGGGACCTATTGAGGGACATCAGGCAATACATGTGCTCTAAGATCTTCTTAGGGGTCTCCACTGCCCCCATTCCCTAGTGTTTGGGCTTCCCCTCCCTCTCCCAGTTGTTGTGCATCTTGCTTCTCCCTCACCCAACGTGACAAGTAAACACCATTACATATTGAAATTGAGCCTGGTTAGGTGGCAGACGATGTGGTGGGACTAGTATAAAGTAGTCCTTACTAACAAAAGTCTAAGACAGGACAACCAGTGAACAGTGACAGACCCATGGGTGCTGAAGCCTCATTCAATATTCAATATAAAAATGGCATTAATTGATGAAAAATGTTATGCCAAGTAACGGTAGATAAGGAACTGTGGTGCAATGGAAGAAGTTGCTCTGGACTGACAAATTAAGTTTCCTTTCATATTTTATAGACAATTATTATTACCTTATTTATATACACAGTATAGCAATATTGATTCCATTGTGCTGTACATGAGAAGGAATATATGTTCATCCCTTACCTGGTGAGTAGACATAAATATCTTTTATTTCTTTTTTTGGGTGGCAGAATGCAATGAAGAGAAGAAAAAAGATGAGGCAGTAGCAGTCCCTGGGCAAAGGTCCTGGCATTCAAGTGAATAGAACTTTAACTTCCTTTTGGGTGGTAGCTTTCTTTTTAGGTGGACACAATGGAATAGTCTACTACACTAGTGTGTCTGGCTAAAAGGATGGACACAATCAATAAGGAGATAAAATGGAATCCAAACTTTCATATTTTTAACTCTCTTTGTCTTAGAGAGCGCAATAGCTCCATTAGAGGCACAACTTAATCCCATTTTCTGGAACTCAGATGGTAGTTCCAGACAGAGTTATGAATGGGGGACATACAATGCTGAGCACAGATGCAGCTATCTCCCCTGATTCATAGTGAGAGGTGACAAATCTATCCTCTGTATTGCCTACACTGCTTCTGGCTAATAAGCTCAGAAGAGGGGTGTATTGCATAGATGGCATACTGAGGGGCACAGTAGCTGTCACAATGGTTGGCAATGAAGCTGGCAAAGTAAAGAGTGTTGTGGCTGACATAATAAGGTGAACTGTTGCATAATAAGGGGCACTGTTGCTGGACTGACATAATAAGGGGTACTGTTGCTGGGCTGGCATAATAAGGGTCACTGTTGCTGGGCTGGCATAATAAGGGGCACTGTTGCTGATATAAATAGGGGGCATTATGGGAGGAACTGTGGCTTTCATAATAAAGGACACTGTGGCTGACATAGTAAGGGACCCTGTGACTAGCATAGTAAGGGTCATTAGTTGGGGCATACTGAAGGAATGTTGTGACTTTCTGAGGGGCACTGAATCTGGTAAACAATAATATAATTTTCAAAGTAAGGGGTACTGTGGTGAGCACACTGAGAAGCAATCCTGCAAACTAAGGGGGGCACTGTGGTAGGTATAGTAAGGAGCACTGTAAGTAGCAATATAAACGCAAAATGGCTAGCTTCATTACAAAGTACACTGTAATTCTTTCACTTTTTGTGCTTCCAATAATGATAACATCCAGTTTGTTTTATAGTCCTGAAAATGATGGTGTAACTGTGTGAGTAATAGTAACATTCATTTCTATCGACTTCGCTTATATTAGCAGCTGACTTTATGCTGGGATATTTTTGGATTATTCATGTCTACAACAGATGAAAATGAATAATCATTCCAAATGTTTTCTCATGTTTTAGTGTAACCATTTTCTTCAATGTTTTAATAAGGATTGTATAACTATAACCCTCAACTGACTGGGAATAGGAGCACTCTGGTAAGGCTGCAATGCCTCTGTCAGTGCCATAATGAGAAAAGATGAGCAGATCTCGCTGGCTAAATGCTGGCCAGGAACAGCCCTGCATTATGCATATATAGTGCGTTCACATCCACCATGGGAAGTGCTTTATCACAGTTATGCTAATATTTGGTTTTCGATTAAGGCTGCATACTTTGAAAGGTCAAAACAAAACAAGCTGTTACAGTTGCCATACAATGTACACCTAATTCGCGCAAGTATGTTTTATCTCTCGGTTCAGAATTGGATTTTCCTAATATGTGATATGTTAATTTAGATTCTATAACAAAAATCTTGATTTTATTGAGTACAAAATTAAATAATTACTTTTCTTTAATTGCCAGGAAAATAAAGAGGCTTATGCATTAGATGCTGATCACACTATGTCTGCAGTGTTAAGCCCCTGTCACACACAGCGATCTCGTTAGCGAGATTGCTGCTGAGTCACAAGTTTTGTGATGCAACAGCGAGATCACTGTGTGTGACACTTATCAGCGACCGGCCCCCTGACGGGTATCACTGATCGTCCTAGAATGGCCAGGACATTTTTTTGATCATTGGTCTCCCGCTGGCCAGCATGCATCGCTGCGTGTGGCAGGTGGGAGAGCAGCGATCAGCGAGCTGGAGCTGGTAACCAAGGTAAACATCGGGATTCTAAGCGCCACGTGGCGCTTAGAAACCCGATGTGTACCTTAGTTACCAGCGCGCTGGTGCAGGGAGCTGGTAACCAAGGTACACATCGGGTTTCGCTGGTGAGTCGCTATGTGTGACGGGGCCCTAAGTCAGAGTTAATTATCAGTAAACATAGCTGATGTATACTTATAATGACAAATTACACTTTATTCGGGTATATTGGTACTACTCACCCATGGACTACAACTAATAAAAAATAAATAAAGGGAGTTGCACCCTTTTACACTTCTACATGGCTCCTCACAATTCAAATCTCTGGACATAGGAAGAAGGGCTGATCTTTTTGGCCAAGATGCCTCCATAAGACCGAATGCAGGCCTGGAGGGTATAATCATGACTGGTTGTTAGGGGTCCAGGATAGAAATTATCCTATCACAAAGTAAAGCCAGGAAGGGAGATTCCAAATAATTAAAATACAGACATAACATTTTAATTAACATATTTAAAAAAGTTAAAGAGTAGACGTTGTTTTAATTTTTATTTCAAAAATCTTCTCTCTGCCATAATTTATCAGTCATTATCAAAATCTGTAGTCAGTGAATACTTTCCCATTACTTTGATAGGAGATGGTGGCTGCTGCTGATAATATTCTATGTAGATGGGAGGAGGAGGAGCTAGAGGCAGTGCTCCTTCCTCTCGCCCTTCTATCTCCATAGAATCTCCTCAGTAGCAGCCGCCATCTCCTATCTCAGTAATGGGAAAGTCTTCACTGACTACAGATTTTACCTCAGAAATGAGGATTTTGATAATGACTGATCAATTATGGCAGAGAAAGAAGCAGATTTCTCTGATAAGATATAATACAAAGTTGCTCATTTTCATGTGTACTACTGATTTAGGAAATCAAATTTAACATGATAGTTACTCTTTAAGCTCTTTTCCATCCCTTTGCTTTTTAACATGACTTTCCTTCCGTTCAGTTTTATATATCATTCTCGTGTTTCAAACCTTGAAGTTATGGTCAGTAAAATATAATCGATAAGGGGGGAATTCTGTCACTAAAAGTATAAAGAGAAGGCTAGCCTGGAGTTTGTATTTACAGTATTTGTTATTTTGGAGTAGTAGTCTCCAAAATTTCTTACTTTGACACAAAATTCAGCCCTGAGAGTTGGTTACGAGACATGTCCAGCACCTCCACCTCACCTCCATTGGTGGCACATAATTGGTACACCAAAATTGTGTGCCTTCCTCACTTTTAGGCAGTAAGTATACTTACATCCACTTTATCCCCACTCAGTATTTTTGCATAGGCACACTTAACACATTATCACATCCGGCTTCAATCACTTCTCAACTAGTGGTATCACCCTATAGCTCTTTCCTCCTCTCCCCCATATATGTGCATTCAGATCTTTTCATCTCTGTGGGGCTACTCACAAAAGTCATAATCTAGAGACCTGCTTTTCATAGCTGCTTGCAAGACTTAGTGCCAATGCACTGAGCTGGAAGTCAGCCAGTAGCTACACATAATGAGCCCATGGACAACATGTAGCTCGCAAGCCACAGGTTTGGGACACCTGCTTTAGAGGCTGGAGATGCTTGCATATAGAAGGAGTTAAAGATGTCTCAGCAGAAAACTCTGAAGTTGTTAGAAGTCATCATAGCGGTCTGAGTCAGATGGGAAAGAAAAGGAAGCTGAAAAGCTACAATCAGAGAACATGTCACCTACGAGTCCCAGGATATAATTCTTATCAACCTGTGACCATTTGTCAGTTTTATCAGTGGTGCATTGACTTGTGTAGTTAGCTATTACGCTGCAGACTGCCTTTATAGTCCTAGAATCTGACTACTAAATGGTCACTGAATGGCAGCATTAAAGGGAATCTGTCACCCTTTTTTGAGATATCATATAATGATATCATTCAATTGTGTGTCAAATAAGGATTCTCTTAGTACGTTTGCTTCCCCCTGACCCCACACCTTTCATGCATAAATACCTTTTTTATATTGGTTCAGATGTATGTAAACTGCCGCTGTCAGGTCCGCTGGACGAGGCTTATTCAACTGCTCCCCCTTCCCTGTCTTGCTCTATGCATTTCTTCTTGTGTAGAGCAAGACAGGGAGGGGGGAGCAGTTGAATTTGCCCCCACCATCGGACCGAACCGTGGCAGTTTACATACATCTGAACCGATATAAAAAAGGTATTTATGCATGAAAGGTGCGGGGTCAGGGGGAAGCAAAAGTGCTAAGAGAATCCTTATGTGACACACAATTGAATATCATTATATGATATCTCAAAAAAGGGGTGACAGATTCCCTTTAAGGTTCTTGTATAGTAGTTATATGCACTTGTCCTCAACTGAAATACTCAGTATATGCCGTTACCTTAACTGTGTAATTAGTTGTTTTCATGTGGATGATTAGATAAGTAGCTGGGAGCCTGACCAAATTAAGCAAAATTTGCAGTGGAATAATATTTATTAAAAGCTATTGATCACCTCATTTGACTGGAGGGTGTTGAATGCTCATATTGTGAGAATTACTGACTGCACATGCAATCTGAGGTTGATTGTCATAGTGCATTTCAATATTCATTGGGTTTCATAGTGAATTTAAATTTTTGCACTTATATGTTGGGTTTGTCTATGAGCAAATTCTTTTGCTCCAAGTGCACATAGGCATAGTTTATACAAGTATGTTGCAATGCACCAATAAAAGTGTATGGACCCTAACTGTATCTTAGTATGTATCTGGTTTCATAAGAAGACTGTTACACCCATAAATGGCCCTGCTTCATTGACGTCTGTCTATATCGACAGGTGCCATTGTGTTCAATCTACTTGTGATGCTGGTAATGAAAAAGGTAGAATTCCAATATTACTAGGTGACACCTATGCTTCCCAGCCAGTAATTCTGGTTTCGCTGGAAGTTTTAGTTCCACACAGCCAGGATGAATGTAAGTGCTGTAGAGTAGAGTTGAGCAACTTTGGTCGGATCGGGTTTCATGAAACAAAATTTGTTTCAGAAGAAACTGGTCCGACTAGGGCAAAAAAAGTCGGAGTTTCGTCCGAAACCCGACCCCAATGCAAGTCAATGGGAAATAAAAGTCGGCATTGAACGGATGACATTCATCCACTCAATGCTGACTTTTAATCCCCATTGACTTGCATTGGGGTCGGGTTTCAGACGAAACTCTGACTTTTTTTTGCCCTAGTCGGACCAGTTTCATCTGAAACAAATTTTGTTTCATGAAACCCGTTCCGACCAAAGTCGCTCAACTCTACTGTAGAGCTGTTCAGCAGGATTAATTAGCTTCCTGCTGTTAATTTTGGACTGTACCCTACCATACTTAAACTGCAAGCAGTCTGCTGAGAGTTGCCATTTATTGCATGGTTTTCTCCTGTACTGTCGCTCCTGTTGCTCTCCTGATTCTGACCACCCCCATTTAGTTTGACGTCTCTTTATCTTACCACATGGTATCTTTCCCCAGTTGTTTTCCTAACTGCTACTCTACTGATTCTGTCCCTTGTTTTGTCTTTCCTAATACTTATCTGGCTTTGTTTGATCATCCTTGCCTCAGGCTTGCTCCTCCAGCCAGCAGCTACTCCATAAACATAACATAACCCCATTGGTGGTCCATATTCATGTATTGTTTTAAAGGGTGAAGTCAGGAATTAGCTTGTTACTGCTAAGTTGGTTCCAGGGAACCTTTTTGTGCTGACAGTTTCTAAAAGTTTTTACAAAGTCACACAATGACCCCCATTTATTCCGGTATTTTTGACAGTTTTCTAACATAAAATGTCTTAATAAGTCACAAAATTTTTGCGCAAGTCAGAAGTTACACAAAACTTTAGCAACTTTTAGAGTTTCCATGCTAGTCTTGGCAATGTTCAAAATATGGTTAGGAGAGGGATTGACTTTGGCCACCCTTCTAATCCATAAAATGTTACACTACTTAAGTGGTGAATTTTCGCTAGAAATGTACTCCAGTCCCTGACTGCAGTGCATCTCTGTCGGAGGCACACGACAATTGTAAGATACACCTAATTCATTAAGCAGCTGTACCATCGGTGTCCCTGAACGCCGCTTCACTCTCCCCTGGCAGAGACTCCGACCTGCTTGTCACCACTGATGCCAGGGCCGTCCTCTGTTCTGGGTCTTTTTGTGCCTCCTGTGTCCCAGGGCCTGCACATGCTATGCAGGTCTACTGTCAGTGCCCTTAGGGAGTCTGCACATGTGCTTCCTGACTCTTAGGGCAAGCACCTGATGTGTCCCTAGCCAATAGTTGGAATGCACTTAGGACTTAGCGCGTCTTCATCTGTTGGAGCAGCATTAGTGTTCTTAGTGTTTCACAAGCATCAGCATCTGTTCCAGCTTTGAACTTCGAGTTTCCTCCAACATTCCTACTCCTTGGTTTCAGCTGCTTTGGTTCTGGAGTCTGTCCTGGAGTGGTACCTGGTGACCACCTGTGATTCAAGACTACATACATCTTTATGGACTCTAGTGAAGAACCAGGTAGTCTCTTAGTTACACCCCTCCAGTCTCTCCCCGGTCCGTAGCGCAGTGAGTCCACATCCACCAACGTGACAGCAGTATGTGTTTCTTAATAAATTATGCACATCTTAATGACTTTATTAAATAAGTGTTCAGTAAGAATAAAATCGTGACAATTTCTATAACAGATAAATTACCCCACAATAACTTTGGTGTCTACTGGTGGGGTACAAGCACTAAGCATGTCTTTTCTCAAGCTCAGATTTTACTTGCTTCCCTACTGTTAGAAGTAGACAATTTTTGATAGCACTAAATGCCCTTTATTTGTACATGCTGGTCTCACAGATGAAAATGAAATGTGTTGTTAATAACCTGGAAGTAATATTGTTTCACTAAATCGTTAATCATGGCTAAGGTTTAACAAAATAGCATTTTCTGTAATGAAGACATAATCATTTGGTTTTCTAATGACTGACCATGATCAGTAAACCTTGAAACTGCTGATTCTAATTTCTGTCTTTATCCTAAAATGATAATTATGGGGCATATTACAATGGCAATATCAGCAGCATGCTCTTATGAGATGGCTTCAAGATGAAAAATAATAAAATAAATTCCATTTTTTAAAATAACACAATAATAAGAATGGTAATGCTTAGAGAGAAAGAGCCAGGTTGGAAGTTTAAATGCTCGGTGACCTTTCTATGTCACCGGCAGCTCGGCTGCCTTGAAGGGTCTGAGTGCTGAACTCTGCATTATTAATACTTCTGTGCCCTAGTTTTCAGCTTCTGGGCAGCACATATACCAACATGATTTTGATGTATGATGTGTAATGAACTTTAATAAACGTGCTCACTTATGAAACAAATATCGTTCCAGAACTTTACCCTTGAAATATTAAAAGTTTTTTGTTTCAGTAATAATTTAAATAAAAAGTATGTTTAAGTACTCTCAGCTTTTCAAGGACCAAATATTATGCTGATTCTATATGAACATTCAACAAGTCTCAAGCCTTAAACAGATTTGGAAAATTACTGTAAATTGCATATGGCTAAAGGTCCATTTACACTTGTCGCGCGGCAACAATTCTTAGAAAAGTTAACTTGTCTGTGACTTGCTGTCATTCAACTTTTTTAGAGCTCTGACTTTGCTGTAAAATAAAATAGCCAATAGCCAGATTACAATAAGTCGCTTGCAACTTTCAATGAAGTCTATGGCAATTGAGTCAGTTGCAAACTGCAACAGAAAATCCAACTCATTGGCAAACATTTGTGTGTCTGCATCGCAGTTATAGGATGTTGTGAATCAGAAATTGACACCATAGAAAACCATTTATGCAATGTCACAGTGCAATATTGTGATTTCAGTGTTGTGTGACAAATGTCGCCGTGCGGACGTAGCCTTATTGTGAACAAACTTTCTTAGGAACTCTCAATTCACTATAATCATTCAATCTTAACCAATTGCTGATCACCTGATGATATGACCTTTAGGACTGTATAGAAGAAAAACATTCTCGATAGCACATTGTTCTGTGTATGCAGGATCTGTATGGTCAATAATACCATAATGGCTGCCTCAACAAGACTGTGATGGAGCTAGCTATGCTTTTTCTATACAATTGAGAAGTAATGCTACAGAGTTCCAAAAGACTTTTATTTGTCCTTCACATCTTGGCATCTCACCTACTAAAAATCATATCTACTATATAGATTTCTCATTTTTAATTGTACAAATTAAAATATTTTATTCCATGCAAATTACATCTTGTTGGTACACCCTCAGAGCACTGTTCCATGAACTATTCCGCACCTTCGGCATGCTGTGACTGTCTCTTTAGCTTGATTAGCAATGCTCACTTGCCCATAGCGAGTGTTGCTTGAGTAGAATCCCTGGCATTGCACATTTGCACCGACACAGCCAGAGCATGCACACAGTGTTAATGCGGGCATGCCCATCTCTCCTGTCTGCATCAGAAATAGCCACTGTAGATATGAGAGAGGAAGAGAGGGATGAGAGCACACCCACACTAACCATGTATGTGTGCACATGCTGTATGCCTGCAGTGTCAGTGTGACCAATGTACAGGCAGAGGATTGAAGTCAAGCAGAGCTCACTCTTGGCAAGTGAGTGCTATAATTAAGCTAGAGGAAGACCGCAACATGCTATTTGGGGGGCACAATAGTGCAGCAAGCCCTTGGTCATACCAAAAAGTGCACTGAGAAGCTTCATTTGCATATGAAATAAAATATTTTCTTTACAAGTAAAGAAGTGAAATGTATACTGCAGGTGTGTTTTAATAGCGGATAAGGCCCTTTTAGGATTGTATGAGTAGTTTAATTTGAGTTTTGGGGATGACAGATTCCCTTTATTGCATATAGTAAATACATAATTTAGTGGAACCATCTAAATTTCACAGTACATTCAGTGCCCTCATAAATAAAATATGTTTATCTCATGGCCCTTTCAGCTTCAAGGGGCATTTGCTTAACCCAGCAGGAAGTACGTCGGTGTCTAAAAATCACTAACATTGACAAATCCCCAGGCCCGGATGGGATACACCCCCGAGTACTGCAGGAATTAAGCACAGTCATAGATAGTCCATTATTTTTCATCTTTAAAGATTCCATAATAACAGGGTCTGTACCACAGGACTGGCGTATAGCAAATGTGGTGCCAATATTCAAAAAGTGGACAAAAACTGTACTTGGAAATTATAGGCCAGTAAGTTTAACCTCAACTGTGGGTAAAATCCTGGAGGGTTTCTAAGAGATACTATACTGGAGTATCTGGAGAAGAATAACCTCATGGCCCAATATCAACATGGGTTTACACGGGACCATTCCTGTCAGACTAATCTGATAAGCTTTTATGAAGAGGTAAGTTCTGGACTGGACCAAGGGAATGCAGTGGACGTGGTGTACATGGACTTTTCAAAAGCTCTTGATACGGTGCCACACAAAAGGTTGATACATAAAATGAGAACAATGGGGATAGGGAAAAATATGCGTAAGTGGGTTAAGAGCTGGCTCAGGGATAGGAAACAAAGGCTGGTGCAAAGACAAATAAAATAATGGGATGCATTAAAAGAGGCATAGATGCTCATGAGGAGATTACAATTTTACCTCTATATAAGTCACTAGTGCGACCACACTTAGAATATTGTGTACAGTTCTGGTCTCCGGTGTATAAAAAAGAAATAGCTGAACAGGAGCGAGTGCAGAGAAGAGCAACCAAGGTTATTAGAGAACTGGGGTGTCTGCAATACCAAGACAGGTTATTACACTTGAGGTTATTTAGTTTGGAAAATCGAAGGCTTAGGGTGATCTTATTATAATGTATAAATATATGCGGGGACAATACAAACACCTTTCTAATTATCTTTTTATTCTTAGACCTGTGACGGGGACAAGGGGGCATCCTCTACGTCTGGAGGAAAGAAGGTTTAAGCATAATCACAGACGCGGATTCTTTACTGTAAGTGCAGTGAGACTATGGAACTCTCTGCCATATGATGTTCTAATGAGTGATTCCCTACTAAAATTTAAGAAGGGCCTGGATGCCTTTCTTGAAAAGTATAATATTACAGGGTATATACACTAGTTTCCTTAATATTGCGTTGATCCAGGGAGCTAGTCTGATTGCCGTATGTGGAGTCGGGAAGGAATTTTTTCCCCAATGTGAAGCTTACTGTTTGCCGCATGGGTTTTTTTTTGTCTTCCTCTGGATCAACATGTTAGGGCAAGTTAGGATAGGATATGGGTTGAACTAGATGGACTTAACTTCTTCCTTCAACCTTAATAACTATGTTACTATGTTACTATGTTACTATTAGCATAGATATAGGCTGGATTTTTTTTATTGCTTTTACATGCATGTTTTTTATGGACATTTTAAAAATATTGTAGAGCATACATGTCAAACTCTGGCCAGCGGGCCAAATCTGGCCCTCTGGGTGATTTTATTTGGCCAGTGACACCATATTTGGGGCCATTATTCTGAATGGAGAACTATATGGGGCCCATTATACAGTATGGAGGACTATGTGGGGCACACTATACTGTGTGGAGGTCTGTATGGGGATCACAGTTGGTGCATCATACTGCGTTGGAGGTCACCATGCTTTGTTAGGGAAGTTGAAGGGGGGTACAGTAGGGTCATCATACCGTGCGTGTGGAGTGGTATAATGTGGAGGAATTAACTGTGGAGGTATCATACTGTGTTTGGGGGGCACTTTTGTTGGCATCATACTTTATAGGAGCAATGAAAGGGCAATCTAGGGTCTTCAATAGGAGGAAAATTACTTTGTAAATGCTGCAAAGTAGTAAGATATGCTCTTATGTAAACCCACTGAATATTAAGTTGCTATGTTAGGGGGCAGGGCCCATTTAGAACTTCTGTTATGGGATGCCATGATTTCGTAGTGCGACTCTGCCAGCGAAGAAATACCCCAATGCCCTCGTCATGTGGTCTGTCCCTAAAGATTTATTAATTAAAATGTACTTTACTTTTGAGACAAAGACAACTCCTTTAAGTTTGCTTCCATATTAGATGAAACTTCCTTAATTGAATATATTTTTTTTAAATAAATATCAGGGTCGGCCTGCAACTTTGTCCAAGTTTTTAATCTTGGCTCTCTGTGTATTTGCGTTTAATATCCTTGCTGCAGAGAGTAAAACCGCAATAAAATGTTATACCCACAGTAAAGCATTTTTTTCTCCAAAAATGCTAGAAAAATATCAAGGAAAAAATGCTTTTTAAATGTTAACTGTAGATTGTAATATGAGATGCAGATTTTCTGAACAAAAAACGCAAATAAATGTTGAAAAAAATCGATATCAAAAATACAGCTTAACACTGTGAAAACTGCCTTGAAAAAAGTGCTATGTATAAATTAAAAATGAGAGGCACATAATGAAGAGAATATGATTTGGGCATTATATATTATAGCTCAGATACATAGCAGTTATTTATTAAAAACTTTTACCATGAGGAAATACCGTCTGAACTGTAACCATTGAACAAAAAATGAACTAACAATGAAATGCATTATTCCAACAAGTACGGTAGCTGTTTTTGCTGCATTTATCAAGTTATCTTTTTATCGAGCAAGCTGCACATTTTTTTTTGTCTTAGAAACCATGAACACAGGATAGGATAGGATGAAATGCTGAATTTGTACAATGTTCTATAATCACTCATCTTTTGCTAAATTCCCGCCACATCTGAAGATTACGCTTGCATAACACAATGGGAGAGTCAAGCGGTATGCTTAAGTCAATTTTGACTCGTAGAGAAACACAGATTTTAGAAAACAATTGAAATATATATAAGCTCAGCTGCCCTTTATATAGTTTCCTATTTACTGTAATAACTACAGTTTTATAGTATATAACATCATTAATTAAGAAATGTAGCCCTTAATATACTGTACAGTTAATGTAGATGCCGTGTCTGTGATGTGTTCTTCTGGATATAAGCCCTATGGTGAATGCATTCAAAAATCGCTATATAGATTCAAAACTTGATTCTAAAATCAATGGGAATTAAAGATTTGAATCTGACCCTCACTGAAGAAGCTTTATTTGGTCAGCAAAATGTCACTGCTGTTTTATGTGTCCTGAACCTATTGATCACTACCTTAGCTTTAATGATGCTGCTGGGAAAGTAAAATTAAGATAAACTTATTTTTTTGCTTTTTGAGCATTGAGCCCCCTTCACACACAGCGAGACCGCTAGCGAGATGCTGCCGAGTCACAAGTTTTGTAACGCAGCAGCGATCTCACCAGCAATATCGCTGTGTGTGACACCTATCAGCGATCGCCCCCCCCAAAAGCCCTGGAATTTTTTTTGATCATTGATCTCCCGCTGGCCAGCACACATTGCTGTGTGTGGCAAGCGGGAGAGCAGCGATCAGCGAGCTCCCAGCTCATATCCAAAGTAAACAGTGGGTCTCTAAGCTCCGCGTGGTGCTTAGAAACCCGCTGTGTACCCTAGATACCAGCCTGCTGGCGCTGGGAGCTGGTAACCAAGGTAAACAGCGGGTTTCTAAGCGCCGCACGGTGCTTAGAAACCCACTGTTCACCTTGGATACCAGCTCCCAGCGCGAGCTCGCTGGTATCTAAGGTACACAGCGATGCGAGCACTCGTCATCGCTCGTCATTGCTGGTGCTGATCGCTGGTGAGATCTGCCTGTTTGGCAGCTTACCAGCGATCATGTAGCGACACACCAGTGGTCCTGACAAGTTCATATCGTTGTCGGGATCGCTGGTGAGTTGCTATGTTTGTCGGGGCCCTTATTAAACCATGCTCACACATTGCAGTGTTGATACAATACTTCTGAAGGAAAGCTTTAGCTATCTTTTTTTAGCTTAAAAAGCATTTGAAAGAAGTATTAAGGGTGTATTCTCAAATATGAATGTTATTGCCTGACCAATAAAATGGGGATTACTTTCTGAGTGCTGGGATTCCAATTGCTGGGACCCCCACAGATTACAAGAATTGGGCTCCTCCAAGCCCCGCGTGAATGCTGCAGTGGTCACACTGCTGCTCCATACATTCTTAAAGGGACTGCCAGAGGTAGGCAAGCATTGTGTAGGCTGGTCTTCAGCATTCCCATAAGAATAATGTAGTGACAGTGCCCATTACTGAACTCTGCTCCACTCATATGGGAATATTCAGAGACAAGGATCAAGGGATTGTGGTAGTCCCAGTTGCTGGGTCCCCTGTAAGATGGTGGACAATGAGTCCTCTTCCCCCCAGAAGATGTTGAGGTAAGATGCTAATGGTTATTGTTGTGTGAAATGTGTTTACTTGTGCTAACAAGTATTAATTTCCCTGTGGGTTGCTGTACTTACTAATGGTCACAAGATATAACTGGCTTCCTTTTCACTCTTGTATAGAACTAGACAAAGGGCTAAGTTTTGTCCAGCAACAAGACAACAGGGAGAGTATGAGAATTAACTGTAAGGACAGCCCATCGTGGGTGGGTGCATTGGGAATATCTGGGTAGTTTACGATTTTGCAGGAAGTTCAGTCTGTTTATGTTGAGAAGGGAAGTGGGTGTTCAGAGTTCTGAAGAGCAGAACTAGTGTGAAGCTGAAAGGCACAAGACAGCAAGAATTGTGAAGGAACTTTAGAGGCTACTGAGATCTTGTTCAGTAGGCAAGTGGGAGAAGTAAAGGAAGAAGTGAGTCTAGTATTGGCCAGACGTGAGGGGCCCTGTGAAGGACACAAAAGAGGAAAGTGGCTCTTGAAGTGGCCTATGTAAGGGATCACAGACAGCTGTTTGTGTGCAGGATTCACAATGTATGATATCAACCTGTGTGTCCCTGCATGAGGAAGATGGAGGTTTATCTCATTTTTTCTGCTTGCTTATCGTCCACTGGTAAATTGCTGTCACCTGAAACCAATAAGAAAGCACCTTTCTATGAGACAGAAGTTGTAAAGTGTACTGCCTGCTGCCTTGTGTGCTTAAGTGTATTGTCAAGTAAGAAGTGCCTTGTTTTTAAGAATGTGCCTTGTGTCATTGTCTTGAAGTCTAATGGACCTTTTGAGGAGTGGAATGGGAAAGACCTGAAGGTGAAGGTACTTACAGCAATATTACCAGCATACACGCACACACACAGATGTATCATTTTTTCTGAAAGTATGTGCTGAGGTGTCGTACACATGACACTGATCTATGGCTACCGCCACGGTCATCATTTAACTCTAGCAGTCAGGAAGTTATCCCCTACACTATGAAAGGGACATGGTGGAGTAAAGTAGTCCTAAGTCATTGTGAGGCACCCTCCACTTAATGATTTAAGAGCATCTTATCTCCGCGCACCTCACCAGAAATGTTACTCTGGTCAGGGATCTGGCATTCACTCCTGGTATAAATTACGCCGCTAACAAGGCGTAACTTTTGATGAATTTATTGAGTGGGGTTTTCTGCACCCCATCACCCATGCTTTGTCCACTTTAGAAGATCGGAGCAAGGACATGTGTAAAAACTCTAAAAGGTGCGTAAGTTGCACAAAAGTTACACTTCTTTTTAAAGTGTTTAGGCTACAAGAACAAATTGGGCAAAAACTTTTTGATGAGACGGAGCCATAGAGCCTGTAGAAACAACTATTTTTTTTTCTATTCATGCAGAATCTCTCATTTAAAAAAAACGCTCTGCATGCCTCCGTAAGGAATTACAGACATACGGAGACAAAGTAGAGTGATCATGTTCTTCCACAGAAAACTATTTTGGCTCCATTTAAAACTTTATAGCCAAATCTACTTTTGAATCTATAAAAAAAGCCATAATTTGGTTGCTTTTTAGAACAGGGTTTTTTTTGTATAAGGCTCTCTGTTTCTTTTCATAGATGAAGGATACTTGCATAGAACAGCAGGGTACATTCAATGCTCTCTTGTATAAAACTGATAATCATTAAAACAATTTTCCTGCCTTAATTATTGAAGAATGTTTCTACAAATAATTAGTTTCAGAGGGAGGAATTGGTCCCCCGAAACTTCACTTAGCCTGCTATTATTACTGAATCCTGAAGCGCCGCCTAATGGATTTGGTACAAATAAAACTCTCCTAATATAAAGATACAGAAGAGATTTGTTGCATATTTTACCATATTGCTGAAGTAAACACGTAATATTGAGGGGTGTGATGACTTATACAAGTTACATTTGTCAATTCCATTTAGTTGGTCACAGACCATTGAAAGATGAACAACAAAGTTCATTACGATCCATCCTATTTCATATCCTATTTTACATAAGGTGCAGTAAATAAAGAGACATCTCAAATTATCAGACAATTTTCAGGTTTGCTTCAAAGCTAATCCATTAGGTCGTGAAAATGTAAGTGCAACATTTCATCAAATGGTAATTTTTATTAACGTTAGAAAAAAAAGTTCAGTAAACAATGCGGTTACAGGGTAGAGATCATATTTTGCTGCATTTACTGTGACATTATGCCTGGGATCTCAATAGCATGCAGATGGAGCCTTTCCTAATGTAACTCAAATAAAAGACCTCATGATGCAGAAAGATAATACTTAACACAAGTCCCATTAAACTTTGAAGGTTGGGTGTCAAATAACTATTTTCTGCATGGGTATGTCTATTCATGATTCACCGTGATATGTTTTTCTTTTTATGAAATACTACTTGTGTATTTTTTCCATATTTGTCAGACTACACCCACTTATATTATTTCTGTCACAGACATCAAATAGAGGTTGCACAGTCATGTAAAAATGAAGCTCCACCCAGGGTAGGAAATGATGCCACATGGCACACCCATAACAAAAGAATATAGACGCTGATTTATTTAAGGAGTTGTCCAGCCTTAGACCACAAGTCTTCAGTCGCTGTATGGGACTGCAGACTTGTATGACCTCATATTGTGAGCTGTGAGGATTCTCTCCTTGCTGGGGGTGCTGGGAGAAAAACCGCAAGTATGTGATTTGCATACCTGCAGTCACTTGTCAGTTTGATGGGCAAGGCTTCGCTCAATTCCAGGGTTATGATCATGGCTGGACATAGTCTAGTCAGAATGTGGCCAGAAATATGCAAATTGCATACTTGCAGTCACATGACCATACGCTCCCAGCGTTGGCACCGGAGTGAATGCAGACTTGCAGCCTATCCTAAGGCCGGACAACCCATTTCAGACTGGAATTGCACATGCCACTTAATAAATGTCCCTGCTGAATCCATTGTGAGGAGCAAGTCACTAAATTTATTGGGTGCATTTCTTAACTGATATGAGCCACCATCAAGAATGCAGTGCAATTGAGGACTGTAGTATATATTTGGAGTAAATGACATAACCAAAATGGTGGAACTTTTCATGAATTTGACTGTCATAGTCACACCCCTTCCTGCCCATGCTTCACCCATATTAGCGCAGCTGACCTGGACTGCTGTGAATACGCCAAAAGTCACAATAGTTTTGAACAACTTCCATTTTTCACCCAAATATTTCAACTTTCAAAGATGTTTTACACCAGAATTCTGGCATATACACCTTAATAATCCGGACTACAGTATTTATCCTATTTGATACCCTGTGATTACTGGCGCCTTATCCTATATATGCATTATATGGCACAAATGTTACATTTCATCAACAGACTTCCGGAAAATAAAATGCTAAGTTAGGTTCTAATATCTTCTGGCCAATGTTGAACACTTTGATATATAATCATTTAAAAAATATTAAATTCTAATATGTTTTTCTAGTTTAATAGAAGCCCAGAGAAATCCATGTTTAGGAAAACCGGATTATAAATTCTGCAAAGCACAGATTTCCTTCTTCAATCCCTTTGACAACCTCCTTATCTTTATTCATTTGCCCCTCACTGGGATAGGGATTTGGGTTTGAGGAAGTGTGACTAAACACACATTAAATTTACTTTTCAAATAAAAAGGTTTTACATTTGATGGCGATATGACTGTACCGAGGCTAATCCTACTCATACAGAGGAGATTTCTGCCGCTGGTAAATCCGAATGGAAAGCCATTGTCACACAATACTTCATGCATTCCATCATAAAACTCCTGTAGTCAGTGGCACAATCACATCGATAAGGCTTTTAGAAAACAGCAAGAATGGATCAACAAAGAGAAAAGTATGCAGAGACGCATTACCAATGGCTGCTTAAATTACTGGAGCTTGAGATTTTGGTGCAAAATAATATATTTTCTTTTGTGGGTCCTGAAAATTCATTATCTTCCAGCAGCATCTGATCCTGGTAATGTATATTACAGAAAACTTACACATTTCTATCTTTTATTTCTGAAAAAAATTAAGTATTACAGGAGAAGTAGCAACATTTTGGAAGCACTTTTTTCTTATAGACCGCAAACTGGAAAATATATAATTAAAGAATAGTAAAAACATACACAAGATATTATCTATGGGGCATGCACATACCACAGCTAATACCGACACAGCATCGGAGATAGGATCGGTGTCTGATCTAAGTCTCATTTGCCTTGTGTTAGTGATTCATATCGACATTGGTAAGCCAAATTCAGGAGTGGGTCAAAAATGGAAAAGTGGTGGAGACATTTCTATTCTATTTTTTCTTAGATGGTTCCACTGCAGATAGCGACTTACAAATACTGATGTAAAATACTGACCGAATACTGATGTGTTACACTCCAGGGGTTGAGAAAGAAAATTAAATGAAAAATACATTTGAATACAGTACATTTCATATTGTTTTTAAAATAAAGACCATCCTTAGAACATCCTGAATCTCTTAAAGACACCTACAGTTCTTAGAAGGAAGTGGAGGGGAAGAACAAAAGGATCAGGAGGGCCTCCAAGAAGAGAAGATAGTTGACCGGACAAAAACTTCAGGTTAGGACAATATACAGTACTAGGTAAAAGTTTTAGACAGGTATTGGAAAAAATGCTGCAAAAGTAAGAATTTTTAAAAAATGAAAATAGTTTATTTTTATTAATTAATTAAATTCAAAGTGAATGACCAAAATAGAAATCTAAAGCAATTCAATATTTGGTGTGACCACCCTTTGTCTTCAGAGTAGCTTCAATTTTTCTAGGTGCACTTTTTCACAGATTTTGAAGGAACTTGGCAGTAAGGTTGTTCTTAACATCATGGAGATCTAAACACAGATGTTTTGTAGATGTAAAAATCCTTCTACCTCTTCATATAATCCCAAACAGATTCAATGATATTAAATGTCAGGGTTTTGTGGTGGCCATATCATTGATTTCAGGACTACTTATTCTCCTTTATGCTCAAGATAGTTCTTAATGACATTGGCTCTATGATTGAGGTAGTTGTAAAATAGATTGAGGGATGATAAGATGTCTTGCTGAAGGCATTACATGATGGATAAGTATCTACCTGTATAAGAAAACATTCTTACTTTGAAGCAACTTTTCCACACCAGCATAAGACTTTAGCACAGTTCTGTACATCTAATGTGTATGGCCAACATTAGATTTAAGTGTAGGCTTGATTTGCAAAACATCATACCTACAAATACATTTATAATGCATTTTATTTTAGATACCGTATATACTTGAGTATAAGCCGACCAGAGTATAAGCCGAGGAACCTAATTTTGCCACAAAAAACTGGGAAAAATTATAGACTCGAGTATATGCCTAGGGTGGAAAATGCAGCAGCTACTGGTAAATTTCAAAAATAAAAATAGATACCAATAAAAGTTAAATTAATTGAGAAAACAGTAGGTTAAATGCTCCATACAAAAAATATGCCCCATATAATGCTGCATAAAGGTTGATGATAGCTCCATAAGATGCTCATCATATCAGTGCAGTTTATGCTGATATGTTTATATCCTATATTGCTGCTGCTGCAATTAAAAGAAATGACATACTAACCTCTCGTCGCTGACCGCTGCTCCTCAGCATCGCCGGCTCTCTGCAGTGACTGTTCAGGCAGACTGAATGTCACAGTCAGAGGACACGGAAGACACAGCGTGGTGGTGTAATGGGGCAGGTGAATATCGCAAGTAACGGGGGTCTGAGCAAGCGGTGGCACCCATAGTGAGCCTGTGTCCCTGCCTGCTCAGGACACCAGCACTTGCCCAGGTGCCAACGCTGACCGCCGACCCTGTCAGCAGCCACCGGAATACTTACAGAGGGTGCAGGTGAGCCCGGATATGTTCCGGAGAATCCGGGAACCTTCGCACTGGGACTGAGACTCATGTATAAGCCAAAGGGGGTCTTTTTCAGCCAAAAAACAGGCTGAAAATGCGGCTTATACATGAGTATATACGGTACTTTCTCAAACTTGTTCAGCAAGGTATTTGACATATCAGAAAGAGTCATCATTTGAGATGCAATACTCAAACAAAATTTTGTTTCTGGCATAGAGTAAGTGAAGTATTAAGTGGTGATGTATTAGACTATTCAAATAAACCACCTCGATAAATATGGTAATTTTTTAGACTGTCTAAAAATATGACCGTTTCAACAAATAGCTCCATGTCCTAAAGAAGAACAAGATGCAATGGTAACAAATATGAATAATACAGTATAAAACCTTTTCTCATAAGCATCTGGTGATTCTTAGGAAGATCTTGATGAATGTACAATGTAGTAAAATATTTGTATTGATGATTCATGTGTATAAATACTATATGTATTACATATTTATTAGAAGATAAACTTACTTTCAAGAGTTTGGAGATATATAAAAGTAGAAAAAAAATCTGAGACTTTTAATAAGCAGAGCACCACTCTTGTCCATGACCATCTGGATTTGCCATCTCATACACAAAAATTCTAACTCACTGACAAAACACACAAATGTATCGGTACTCATCAATCTGTCCAAACTCTGGCTTACAAGGTGTAGTTTTATAAGTTGTTTTTTTCTGTTTATATTCCAAATAACACTGTTTCTGTCTATTATACTGTACACTGACAAGCACAAAGGTAACAATGTTTTGAACTTTGGAATTCAGGCTCCATATCTCACCATCCACTACTGCTTTGAACATTACACTACCATCATTTTATAGACAATCATGTTGGATATCTCATACACTAATTTGACATGCAATTATTTACTATATGATTAGTTATGCAGATTATTGTCGTGGCACTGCAATGTTACTGTTTTGCACCTAAAAATCAAAATTTTTATTTTTATTTCTATGTTAGTATTTTATAAATCCACCTTTAGCTTTCAACATTGCCTGAATCCTTTTGGGTATGATCTCAATCAGTTTCAAGCAAAATCTGATCCCAGGTCTCTTCTACACATTACCAAAGTTGGTTCATATTGGTCGACTCAGTTGACTATGTATACAGCTTTTTCATCAACCATACTTACAAGTGTTTGATTGGGTTGAGGTCTGGGGATTTTGGGGGCCAGTTCAGCACCTTTATTCATTTAAACGGAACCATTTATTTGCCAATTTCGACGTATGCTTTGGATCATTGTCCTGCTGGAACAAAATGTAATTTTTTTCATACCCATACATCTCGAATATATGAAGCATTGAGAACACCATCAATTCCCGTCAAGTATCCAATGCCGTCGGCTTTGAAATAACTCCATATCATCAGGCTTCCTCCAGCAAATTTAACAGTTCAATTTCTCCATCCAATAGCTATTGACTTTCATCTCATTGCTCCAAATGACTTGTTTCTAATCTTCTACTGTCCACTTTTCATACTTTATTGCAAACTCGAGCCAACAGTTCTTAAGACGATTTTGAAGTTGAGGTTTCTTCACCTTCTTTCTGGCCATTTTTCCACACTTGTGTGAGGCACGTTGCTTGCATGGATATCTGTGATCTCACAATTGTGAAACATATGAGCCACCTCCACTGCAGTGTTTGTTGCTCAAGATAGACCTACTTGTTGCCTCCAATATTTTGCCTGAATGTCCACCTTTTGGATTTTGATTGGATGGACAGATGATATGATAAAAGCAAAACATGTGTTTATAGAGGGTTACTGACTTCATAATAGAAGAATATTCAGAATTGAGAGTCCTCAGTGGTTGATACCTTTTAATGGCTAACTGAAAAGATGGTAACACATTGCAAGCTTTCGAGACTACTCAGGTCTCTTCATCAGGCTAGACTAATACAACATCTGAAGAATCACATATTTATACACAACACAGCACAGAAATAACGCAATAGATAAGACAAGTGATGTGAAGCAGAATTGTCATTATGGGAGAGGGATAAACATAAATATTGGAACAGACTCTCAATTCTAAATATTCTTCTATCTACTGGCTAACACTGTACAAAGATATATATCTTTCCTGACTTCATAATACGGATTTATGTGGTAATTTTGCTGCTCTGTTTCTCTTAATGTTTGGTATATTTATTTATTATATTTATATACTATATATTGTAATGGTGATACTCATTTGAAATTCATTACTTTTTTGTAACTTATTTTAGTAACATAAATGCATTTATCGTGTCACAATTTACTTGCAATATATCAATATATCCTAATATGCA